>NC_042617.1:168553239-168868827 GCF_901001135.1 Rhinatrema bivittatum
CTTTTAACCCGCAACATCCAATCTAGTCAATCTGTTGCTAGAGGATGTGGTTAGTGCAGTTAGTGTAGCTGGGTTTAAAAAAGGTTTGGATAAGTTCTTGGAGGAGAAGTCCATTAACTGCTATTAATCAAGTTTACTTAGGGAATAGCCACTGTTATTACTGGCATCAGTAGCATGGGATCTACTTAGTGTTTGGGTACTTGCCAGGTACATCATTAATATTTATGATGTGTGCAGGTTACAAGAACATAAGGAATTACAATACTGGTCAGACCAAGGGTCCATTTAGCCCAACATCCTGTTTACAACAGAGGCCAAACCAAGCTACAAGTACCTGGCAAGTACCCAAACACTAAGTAGATCCCATGCTACTGATGCCAGTAATAGCAGTGGCTATTTCCTAAGTAAACTTGATTAATAGCAGTTAATGGACTTCTCCTCTAAGAACTTATCCAAACCTTTCTTAAACCCAGCTACACTAACTGCACTAACCACACCCTCTGGCAACAAATTCCAGAGCTTAATTGTGCGTTGAGTGAAAAAGAATTTTCTCCGAAAAGTTTTAAATGTGCTGCTTGCTAACTTCATGGAGTGCCCCCAGTCCTTCTATTATCCAAAAGATTAAATAACCAATTCACATTTATCCTTTCTAGACCTCTCATGATTTTAAAGACCTCTGCTGACTCCATTTGGTTTATATCTTGTTGAAGATGTGGCCTCCTGTACACAGTATTCCAATTGAGGTCTCACCAAGGACTTATACAGGGGCACTATTACCTCCTTTTTCTGCTGCCCATTCCTCTGCCTATGCACCCAAGCATTTTACTGACATATACCATTGCCTTATCCATCTCTTTAGTAACCTTCAGATCCTCAGATAAATCATCCCCAAATCCTGCTGCCTCGGAACTTGTAACAAATTATATTTTAGAAACTGTACTATTTTCTGTTTTTGAAGTGAAGAAGTAACTTAGTGGTTAGAGCAGTGGGTTACAAACCAGGGAAACCAGAGTTCAAATCCCATTGCCATTCCTTATAACCTTGGGCAAGTCAATTTACCTTCCATTTCCTCAGTTACAAACTTCCTGGCAGATGCATTAAAACAGCATATAACACGTAATAGATGTAATAATTTGGATGGCCCTGCCCAGGTTCCCTCCCCTAGTACAATCACCTAATTTGCATGAAATGTGCATACATGAATAATGGAAATGCATACAAAGAAGGTCATCAATAGGCAATTTGATGTAACATTTTATCGCGGCCGACTGAGAAAGTGGTCAGCTGTGATAAAATAACAACGCCTCTTGGAGAATCAGTAAATGTAACGTGGGAGTCCTGGGACCCTAATGTGGGCCCTGAGGCTCCCGCATTACATTTACAGAGCCATGCATTAAAAAAATGAAGAGCCGTGGCAAAAACTGAGAGTTGAGCAGGAGTCGGGACTGACTCCCAGCTCAACCCAGGGCTGCCACTCGAGGCAGCCCTGACACCTTAAAATTTAAAAAAAAGTTATAACTACATGTATGACTATGAACTCCCCCACCCCAAGCCCTACTTTCAAAAATATCTATACCCCCCCCAACCCCAATCCCACTAGTGTTGTGGGTATAGTGTCTCCTTCCTCTTCCCCCCAAATGTATCACATAAAATCATTGGGGTTCAGTGGGACCCACCTCCCACACCCCTAAACCAAGCACCTTCCAGCACACCCGCCCAATCCTTTAAAGGGAGAAGAAGCTCCCACGATAGGGCCCGCAGAGCATCATAGCACCTGGCCCGTTCACTGCCATTTTTCAATATGGCGCCAACCTGACCTTGCCCCTGTCATGTAACTGGGACAAGATCCAGGGATCAGACCAAGGCCATGTGGCCTTCGTCCAATCCCCAGACTTTGCCCCTCTCATGTGATAGAGGCAATGTCAGGTCAGTGCCGTTTTGAAAAATGGCAGAGACCAGGCCTGATGCTAGGGGGCACCCCAGGCCCTATCGTGGGAGCTTCTTTTCATTTTAAAGATTCAGGGGGTGTGGATACTTAGAGGTGCAGGGTGTGCATGGGGATGTGGCATCCCACTGAACCCCAATAATTTTATTTGATACCTTTGGATAGGGGTGGGGGAAGGGGCATTATACGCCCAAAATTGTTTTGTCACTAGTGGAGTTGGGGAAGAATGGATATTTTTGAATGCAAGGTTACGTGTAGTTAAAACCTTTTTTTTCCTTTGAGGTGTTGGGGGCACCTCGAGTGTCATGCCCGGGCTGAGCCCTGAACCCCAATCAACTTTTAGTTTTTGCCGGTTTCAACAGCGGCTGGACCTTTAAAGCAATGGCAGTCCCTTGAGGTTGGGCCACCATCACACTTAAAGGGCTGCAAGCTGCATTGTTTTGTCCAATAAACATAGAAACATAGAAATGACGGCAGAAGAAGACCAAACTGCCCATCCAGTCTGCCCAGCAAGCTTCACACATTTTTTTCTCATACTTATCTGTTTCTCTTAGCTCTTTGGTTCTATTTCCCTTCCACCCCCACCATTAATGCAGAGAGCAGTGATGGAGCTGCATCCAAGTGAAATATAAAGCTTGATTAGTTAGGGGTAGTAGGGGTAGTAACCGCCGCAATAAGAAAGCTACACCCATACTTATATGTTTACCCAGACTATGTTATTCAGCTCTTATTGGTTGTTTTTCTTCTCCCCTGCTGTTGAAGCAGGGAGCTATGCTGGATATGCGTGAAGTATCAGTTTTTCTTCTCCCCTGCCGTTGAAGCAGGGAGCTATGCTGGATATGCGTGAAGTATCAGTTTTTCTTCTCCCCTGCCGTTGAAGCAGAGAGCTATGCTGGATATGCGTGAAGTATCAGTTTTTCTTCTCCCCTGCCGTTGAAGCAGAGAGCTATGCTGTATATGCGTGAAGTATTAGTTTTTCTTCTCCCCTGCCGTTGAAGCAGAGAGCTATGCTGGATATGCGTGAAGTATCAGTTTTTCTTCTCCCCTGCCGTTGAAGCAGAGAGCTATGCTGGATATGCGTGAAGTATCAGTATGTTTGGTTGTGAGAAAGAACCACACGCCATAGAGCTGTAATGTTTTTCGAGGGAGGGGCCCCCTGTAATTCTCAACCATCCTTCCACTCTTGTGAAGAGGAACCTGCCTGGCTCCACTCCTCCTGAATTACCTCAGATTCTAAAGAAGCATTGTACTATCAATTGTCCAGATCAATGAGAGTAATTTTGTAACTGCCCACATTGATTCATAATCAGTTACCCACAGAATTTACACCAGTTCTTTCCTTTTAAATATTATGCCAGAAAAACTACCCACACATATTTCTGCCTGCTAAGTTGTGCTGGTAGTCTTTATGAGAAAACTTACAAGCATATATTTGAAAATACAACAGAATGCACATAAGGGCCAACTCCTCCTTATCCCCAGCTCTGCGAATGCTTCTTCACACTGCAGGTAAAAATACATGCACAGAAGCTCTATGGGCCAGATTTTAAGATTTACGCACGGGCGTAGATTTGTGCTCGCAACCCAGCGCACACAAATCTATGCCTGATTTTATAACATGCGCGCGCCCCACCCCTGCCTCTGGACCACCCCACCCACTCTCTGCCCCCTTTTTCAAGCCCTGGAACATCCGCGTGTTCCCGGGGCTTGTGCACTTCGCCAGGCCTATGCAAAATAGGCTCGGCGCGCACAGGAGCGGATTTTCGGGTTTACGTGCATAACTTACATGCGTAACACTTTGAAAATCTGCCCCATGTGCATAATTTTATGTGCATATAGGGGTAGATTTTAAGACCTACGCGCAGGCGTACATGTGCGTGCACTACCCGGCACGCACACATGTATGCCCGATTTTATAACATGCACGCGCAGGCACACTCATGTTATAAAATCGGGGGTCGGCACACACAAGGGGGTGCACAATTGTGCACTTTGCGCACCGAGCCCACGTCGAGCTGCACTGCCTTCCCCCGTTCCCTCCCAGGCCGCTCCAAAATCGGAGTGGCCTGAGAGGGAACTTCCCTTCCCCCTTAACTAACCTTCCCACCCCTTCCCCTAACCTTTCCCCTCCCTAGCCCTACTCTAACTCCCCCCACCCCCCCCCCCCCACACCCAATCCACTGGATTTACGCGCGTAGAGTTTTTAAAATCCAGCCAATAGTGTGGGCAATTTTTCAGAAGCCCATTTCTGCAGGTAATGCACTGTTTTACCATGGAAATGGTTTTGAAACTTCCCTTCATGGGGGGTAATTTGTAACATCACATAATTATTTATTTATTTATTTTATTTAAGGCTTTTATATACCGACTTTCTTGATACAAATCAAATCAACTCGGTTTACATCGAACAAAGCGGTTAACCGTAACCAAATAACAAGAGACACAGATTGAAGAAGCAAGTTAAGAGCTTTTTTTGCCGCCAGGAGGATGCCTCCCCCTTTCTTCTTTTGTCTAGGGATGGAGAAGACCTCATATATCTGTGTGGGGAGTTGATTTATCAGGACTGTATCAGTTGGCTTCAGCCAGGTCTCTGTGATGGCACAGATATGTGGTTTGGCGTCGAGCAGGTGGTCGTGTAGAATGTGTGTTTTTCTGGTGATAGATTGGGCATTGCATAGCATTAGAATGAATAGGGCAAGCCCAAGGAGTTGAGTAAGAGGGGAGATCATGACCGGCGTGAGATTTCTGCAGGAAATGAGTTGGTATCGCAACGGAGGCTTCATCTTGAGGGAGGTGTTGTGATATAATATGGGAATTGAGTATCCTAGCATCCTGATAGGATTATCGTATTCGCTTGGACGGGATTTGCCAGAAGAAGTTATCCTATGGTCTGAGAGGGTATGCAGGAGTGTGGATATTGTCTTTTTAAGGGGGTAGAGTTGGTGAGGCGTAGCGGTGCTGTTCCGTAATTGGAAGATAGCTGGTGTGGCTGGACGAATGCTGGCGTGGCTGGGTGATAGCTAGATAAACTGGCCGAATGTTAGGGATGGGCTGTTTTGAGAGAGCTTGAGTTTGGTATAGAGGATTCCAGATAGTGTAGAGAGGGTGGTTGCAGTTTCTATGTTCGGATGCGCACGAAGGGGCGCACAAAGGGGCCAGCCCCTTTGTCGCGCTCCTAAGTTAATGTTACGCTAGGGCTCCGGACAGGAGTCGTGAACACCACCCAGCAGGGTGGCTCCAGGTGGAGAGAGACAGGGAGCACGAACCAGAGTCAGGTACCAGGCAGGGTCAGGGCAGGCAGCAAGAATCAGAGTCTGGGTTCAGGCTGGGTCAGGGCAGGCGGCAAGTGGCAGTGTCTAAGTACAGGCTGGGTCAGGGCAGGCGGCAAGTGGCAGTGACAAGTACAGGCTGGGTCAGGGCAGGCGGCAGTCAGCAGTGTCTGGGTCCAGGCTGGGTCAGGGCAAGGCGGTCAGAAGGCCCGTAGGCCACACACACACACACGGAAGGCCCGTAGGCCACACACCAGTAGCGGGGCAAGGCAGGTCAGAGGGCCCGTAGGCCACACACACACACACGGAAGGCCCGTAGGCCACACACCAATAGCGGGGCAAGGCAGGTCAGAGGGCTCGTAGGCCACACACACACACACGGAAGGCCCGTAGGCCACACACCAATAGCGGGGCAAGGCAGGTCAGAGGGCCCGTAGGCCACACACACACACACGGAAGGCCCGTAGGCCACACACCAATAGTGGGGCAAGGCAGGTCAGAGGGCCCGTAGGCCACACACACACACACGGAAGGCCCGTAGGCCAGGTATGGAAATCAAGGAAGAAGGCCCAAAGGCCGCACACGGCAAGGCAAAGAAAGGAAAGGCCCAAAGGCCGCGCAAGGCAAGGCAAGGCAAGGATAGGCCCGAAGGCCGCGCAAGGCAAGGCAAGGCAAGGATAGGCCCGAAGGCCACGCAAGGCAAGGCAAGGCAAGGATAGGCCCGAAGGCCGCGCAAGGCAAGGCAAGGCAAGGATAGGCCCGAAGGCCGCGCAAGGCAAGGCAAGGCAAGGATAGGCCCGAAGGCCACGCAAGGCAGGCTAGAGCAGGGAGCCCAGGTGAGCTCGATGCCGAAGCACCGAGGCAACTGTCAGGCAGGGTTAAGAGGGCACACCCAGAGCATAGAGTGGACATAGGAGATGGACTGGGCCTGTCAGGAAAGCCAGCACTAGAGGGACCCCTGGTGGTGAGGCGGTAGTACAGCAGCCACAGCCGTAACAGTTAACTGGCAAATACACACACAAGTTACATCAATTTTCAAAGCAGACTTACGTGTATAAGTCTGCCTTGAAAATTATCCTGGCAAAACTATACCCAATTACACCTTCTATTTAGTATGCGTAATTTTGGTGAAAGAATTGATTTTAAAATCAAAAAGTGTGTAAGTCCCAACTCTGCCTAGACTCCACCCCTGATGCATGTAAATGTACGTGCGTGTAATTTGTGTGTGCATATTTTTACATGCATATTGTTCATGCAATTTTCTAAATGGAAATCATTATTTTGCCCATAGAAGTTCTTTTGAAAATTACCCTCAATACATGAACAGTGATCAACAAAAGTGAAGAAAAAGAGCAAGAGAGGAGAACGAGCTTGGGTGACGAAGGGAAGTGAAACAGGTTAAGCAAGATGCTAGTGGTCAATGACAATTGTCTTGGAGTAAATGTGCTTTCCAAACAACTTCCAGACTGGAAGAGTTTATTGAGAACAAATGCGAAATGTTTTTCAAACGTTCAAGATCTTTTGAGGATACGTTTTATAAGTGTGCATATGTCAGCACATAACCTGTGCCTCTAAAATTAAGGCTGTCTTATATAAATTGTGGGTAGTATTTGCACAGCTTATAAAATATCAGCTATCTCTGCCCTGAACGTATGTGTGTGTATGTCAGTTCATTTACAAGTTTCAATGCAGGAATCCACATAGTTTGTGCACCTATTTTATAAAAGTATGCACATATATTTTATGCAGGAAATAATTGTAACCTGTACATGTAGTAACCTTCATTTTATGGACAAAAGCAAGTATTTTGCATCATATGCACTCACTGCTTTTATGAAAATACTTGTGTATACATTTGATGATTAGTTTGCCAGCACCTCCACCAGTTCATCCAAACCTCTACCTGTTCACCTAGCTTTGGATGACTTTGAGTGATAGGAACAGAAGTGAGAGAGAGCACTAGCCAGTCAGCTTAGCTTTAAGGAATTCAGCAAGCATGTGGTAAAATTTTGCACCTGTGAGTATGACCAAGATAATTCAGATTGCTGATATGAATTCTCTGTATTGTCTACTGAATTCTTTCGCTATTCTTTTGAAAGCTGTATGTTACTTTGTTACTAAGTTGGTTAATGCTTCACTCTCAGAAAAAGAATTACCAAATGTACTCAAACAGGCCTTGATCCATCCAGTGATTAAAAAAAAAAAAAAAGCATCATTTGACTCCTCTGATCTCACAAATTACTGACCTATTTCTTCATTACTATTTTTGGTGAAGGTAATTGAGGGTGTCATATTAAAGCAACTACAGGAGTTTATGGACAATTACAAATTACAAATTGGATCCTTTTCAATTTGGCTTCTGTCCTGCTCACAACATTGATTTATTATTCTTGTCAAGCTTCGATGTGCATTGTTGGAGGTTTGATGGAGTAACACATTTATATAAGAGCTCCTTGATATAGTGTCTTCTTTCAGTACTTTGAAATACTCAATTATGTTAGCTTGGTTGAATTATTTGGGCATTGCATCAACTGACCTCGTGTAGTTTATGTCTTACTTAGCAAAATGCAGCCAACAGGTCTCCATGGGTAATACCTGCTCCTCTCAGTTCCCACTATCCACTGATGTTCTGCAGGGTTCAGCACTGTCTGTTACTATATTTGCAAACATCTTGCTGATTTAGGGATGGGTATCTTCTCTGTGCAGATTCCGTCTTCAATACAGAATGCTTTAGGGCGAGTAGCATAGGGCTCCATATTCAGCTGCTAACCAGTTAACTACATAAGAACATAAGAAAATGCCATACTGGGTCAGACCAAGGGTCCATCAAGCCCAGCATCCTGTTTCCAACAGTGGCCAATCCAGGCCATAAGAACCTGGCAAGTACCCAAAAACTAAGTCTATTCCATGTTACCATTGCTAATGGCAGTGGCTATTCTCTAAGGGGCGGATTTTAAACGGCGCGCGAATAGCCTACTTTTGTTTGCGCTCCAGGCGCAAACAAAAGTACGCTGGATTTTAGTAGATACGCGCGGAGCCGCGCGTATCTGCTAAAAACCTGGATCGGCGCGCGCAAGGCTATGGATTTTGTATAGCCGGCGCGCACCAAGCCGCGCAGCCTACCCCCGTTCCCTCCAAGGCCGCTCCAAAATCGGAGCGGCCTCGGAGGGAACTTTCCTTTGCCCTCCCCTCACCTTCCCCTCCCTTCCCCTACCTAACCCACCCGCCCGGCCCTATCTAAACCCCCCCCTTACCTTTGTCGGGGGATTTACGCCTCCCGGAGGGAGGCGTAAATCCCCGCACGGCCAGCGGGCCTCCTGCGCGCCGGGCCGCGACCTGGGGGCGGGTACGGAGGGCGCGGCCACGCCCCCGGACCGCCCCAGGCCGTAGCCATGCCCCCGTACCCGCCCCCAAAACGCTGCCGACACGCCCACGAAACGCCGTGACGACCGGGCCCGCCCCCCGACACGCCCCCGACACGCCTCCCTCGGAGAACCCCGGGACTTACGCGAGTCCCGGGGCTCTGCGCGCGCCGGGAGGCCTATGTAAAATAGGCTTCCCGGCGCGCAGGGCCCTGCTCGCGTAAATCCGCCCGGTTTTGGGCGGATTTACGCGAGCAGGGCTCTGAAAATCCGCCCCTAAGTGAACTTAATAGCAGGTAATGGACTTCTCCTCCAAGAACCTATCCAATCCTTTTTTTTAAACACAGCTATACTACCTGTACTAATCACATCCTCTGGCAACAAATTCCAGAGTTTAATTGTGCGTTGAGTAAAAAAGAACTTTCTCCGATTAGTTTTAAATGTGCCCCATGCTAACTTCATGGCGTGCCCCTTAGTCTTTCTACTAACCGAAAGAGTAAAAAACCGATTCACATCTACCCATTCTAGACCTCTCATGATTTTAAACACCTCTATCATATCTCCCCCTCAGCCGTCTCTTCTCCAAGCTGAAAAGTCCTAACCTCTTTAGTCTTTCCTCATAGGGGAGCTGTTCCATTCCCCTTATCATTTTGGTAGCCCTTCTCTGTACCTTCTCCATCGCAAACAGTCCTGCTGCATTCTCCCACTCCAACCTCTGTCTACTCCAACCTCAACCCTCACCTAAGCCCTCCAACCCCCCTAGTTTGATAGTCTAGGCACCCTCCAATTACCACAGCAGTGGTGTAGCCATGGGTGGGCCTGGGTGGGCAGTTGCCACCCAACTGGAACCAGAAGTGGAGCACCGGACTTGCAAGGCTGTCGCGAGATCCCATCTCCGTGCGGCGAAGAGGAGGACCCAGGGCTGGCGTGCCATTCCATGCATTTGCACAGCACACATGGGGAAGCGATCCTGCGGCTGTATGGCCCACTGATCTTCTATTTGGGGGGGGGGGGAGGGAGCAGAAGCACTGCACACAGCTTCCGCCTCCTCCCCCTCCCCCCCCCCCAAGCAGGAAGATCGGTGGGCCATATGGCCCAAAGATAGCAGGAGGCCGGTGGCAGCAGGAGAGGCCAACTGATCTTCCTGCTTGGGAGGGGGAGGAAGCGGAAGCTGTGTGCGGGCTTGAATGTGTATGTGTGGAGCCTGCGTTTGTGTGTGGGTGGGAATGGGAGCTTGAATGCGTGTGTATATATGGGTGAGAATTGGAGCCTGGGTTTGTGTGTGGGTGAGAATGGGAGCCTGGGTTTGTGTATGGGTGAGAATGGAAGCTTGAATATGTGGGTAAGAATAGGTGCTTGAATGTTTGAATGTGTGTATATGTGGGTGAGAATGGGATCTTAAATGTGTGTATGTGTGGGTGAGAATGGGAGTCTGTGTTTGTGTGTGGGTGAGAGTGGGAGTGTGGGTGAGAATGGGAGTCTGGGTTTGTGTGTGTGGGTGAGAATGGGTGCTTGAATGTGTGTATGTGTGGGTGAGAATGGGTGCTTGAATATGTGTATGTGTGGGTTTGAATGGGAACTTGAATATGTGTATATGTGGGTGAGAATAGGAGCATCGGTTTGTGGGTGAGAATGGTAGTCTGGGTTTGAGTGTGTGGGTGAGAATGGGTGCCTGGATGTGCATCTGTGTGTGCATAAGAATGTAAGCCTGGGGAGGGGTGAGAAAGTGTGAGCTTGTATGTATGTCTGCAGAGAATGTGAGCTTGTGTTGGGGGGGGGAGAGCATATGAGAGTGAGAGCTTGAGTGTATGAGGGAGTCTGTGAGAGAAAGCGTGTATGTGTATGTGTGTGTGTGGAAGGGAAGAAGTCAGTAGTAGAAGAAAGACACTGAAAAGGAATTAGGAAATGAGCGACAAGGGAAAAAATAGGAAAAAGAGACCAGGACCAACTGATTAGAAAAATACAAAGATCAGACAACAAAGGTATAAAAAAAATTTATTTTGAGATGTTAGATATGCCATCTTTGGGAATGTGCATTTCTTATATTTTTGTATTTGCTCTTTCTTCAGTATTCCACTGTTCAGAGATTTTAGTTTCTCAGGCTTTCTATTTTGGTTTTATCTGCATGTTTCTGTTTCTAATTTGTGGTCTCTTATTTCTATATTAAGTAAAGATCGGTCTCTGTTTTGCCTGTGTGTGTGACTGAAATGCATATTTCTGCTAACATGTAGTTTCTCTGTAGTACTAGTCCAGCTTGTTTTTTTATTCCCTGTAGGTGATATATTAATGTTCTAGGGCCTGGTGTAGTATTTGCATTGCTGCTTTTTCATAAGGTTGCTGTTTTTTGAATCCTGAGAGTCAGTGCTGTGACTGTATGGCAAGGTTCTAGATGCCTCTTTCTTTGCAGGGTATTGTGTTACTTCACAAAATAGCAGTGGAGGGTTATTTTTTGCTGAGGTGACACCAGAATTTGAAACGTTTTTCATGTTAGTTGTAATGTGAATTGCCCTAGCTCGGCGCTGCACCTGTTCTGATGATTAATATTTTATTGTATTTATGATGATTTCTGGTTTTCTGCAAAGATGGTTCATGAAAGAATACATTAATTTATGTTTTATTACATGATTGGATCTGATTGTTTTCCATACTTGTGCATTTATAAACTGCAATGAATATAAAATAAATTCTGATTAATAAGGAATTTTTAATGCTGGTAAGTGCTTGAAATAATTGAGGTAAATATTTTAAAGTTTCACGCATGATGCATAATGGCTGTTGCAAACTACTTAGAAAGCCATTGTAGGGTGCAGTATATGGCATTATTTATCAATAAGAAAACAACTAGTAGGTCTCAGATCTGCATACCTTCAGCCCACCCATGTTAACCTTGTGCCCACCCAAAAAATCAGTTCTGGCTACGCCACTGTACCACAGATCCTATAACTTACAGATCATCCGTAGCAGAAATAAAATTACATGGCAGGGGATCTTGGCATGTACCAGGGCACGTAACTATTTACACACACATCTCTTGGCCAGACCCCAAATGCCCATGGCCTGCCCACATCCCACCCCTTTTTGGAAACTTTTCAGATGTGCACGCAGGTTTTACAGGCATATCTGGGTGCTTTTTAAAATACAGTCAGTGCACGTAAGCCCGACTTCTTCGCGCTTCCCCTAATTGATGCTTGCACCTGGCTTTTAAAATTCACCTTTAAAAGTACATTTATGCATGTAAAACTTATTGAAAATGCAATGGAATATATTGTAGCAAATTTCTAAAGCCCACTTACATGCCTAAAGTGCATTTACATGTGTAAAACCCAGATTTAAGCATGTAAATCCTTTTAAAAATTACCCTTTATGCGGGTAAAAATTAGGGTATGTGGACATAAGTAGCCTCTATATGCATATTCCATATTTTATAAAAGTAAAAAATATGCGCGCATTTTCACTTTTGCATGCACATATACGTACATGAAAATAAGAGGTCTAGTGCATTCTGAGGCAGAGCCAATATTTATGTGTGTAAGTAGCTATTTTAAAAGACATGCACATAGGGGGTAATTTTCATAAGGATTTACACGTGTAAATGTAACTGCTATTGTAGCAATTTTCAAAAGCCATTTACTTGAGTAAAGGACACTTATGCGAGCAAATCCTATGGACAATTCATGGCATATATTGTAGCAATTTTCAAAAGCCCACTTATACGAGTAAAGTGCATTTACTCGAGTAAAATCCATTTTTAAGTGAATAAATGCTTTTTAAAATCAGGCCCATAGATTTGACAACTTGCTCACATTAATTTACGTTTGCTAATTTTCTGATATAAATGATATTAAATATTTGTAATATGGGTGCGAGGTCTGGGTGAACCTGGGGTTGTTCAGGCTGAAGAACCAGGAGGGTATGAAAGACCTGGAGAAGGACTGGGTGAACTGGTGGACTAATTGCTCTCTTTTCTGCAAAATTTGAACATATAGAAAAAAAAAATGTGTACAAGAATAAATCTTCAAGGGATATTTCCAAATATCATAGAAGTCAGCCCATAGAATTTTTTGAGGCATGAGAAAAACAATGCTACATTCTAGATATATCTAGATATTCAGCCAATCAGCTTATAAAATTTTACAGAATAGACAAGATTGGGATTCTGAAAGATGATGGGAGAAACAGATGGAAAAATATAAAAAGGGTTGAAAAACATTCAACGCATTAAGGGGTGGATTTTCAAAGGGTTACGCGTGTATATTATGTGCGTAACCTCGAAAACCCACTCCTGCGCGCGCCGAGCCTATTTTGCATAGGCTCAGCGACACGCGCAAGCCCCGGGATACGCGTATGTCCCGGGGCTTGAAAAAAGGGGTGTGGAGTGGGCGGGCCGGGGGCGGGACCGAGGCCTCTGGCACGGCGGTCGTGCCAGGGGCTCGCGCAATCTACGCCTGCCCGGAGGAAGGCGCAACTTTGTCAACAAAGGTCGGGGGGGGTTTAGATAGGGCTGGAGGGCGGGTTAGATAGGGGAAGGGATGGGAAGGTGGGGGGGGGGGGGCGGAAGGAAAGTTCCCTCCGAGGCCGCTCCGTATTTGGAAAGCCAACGGGGCTCCCCTAGGGCTTGGCGCGCGCAAGGTGCACAAGTGTGCACCCCCTTGCGCGTGCCAACCCCGGATTTTATAACATGCACGCGGCTACACGCACATGTTATAAAATCCGGCATAGATTTGTGCTCGCCGGGTTGCGCACAGAAATCTATGCCCGTGCGTAGGTTTCAAAATCTGGCCCTAATCAACTTAGCTGATTACTACTACATGCTTATATTTTTTGTGTGAATAGTAGATTTAATTATAATATTAAAAATATACCAAAACAGATCAAAAAATAGAATCAAGTCAATAGTTATATACTCTGCCATAGAAAATAAATATTGATATAATAGCAAGGTAGACTGTGAAGGTAGAGATAAATGTCAAAACATGGAGGAAACTGCATTTTTAGAAGGGAACTGAAACGGTTTTCTAGATAGGAGTATAAAGAAAGCATTAAAAATGTGCCTCAAAGTTATGGAGGATGATTTTCTTATCAGAAACAGCAAGAAGACTGCAAGATAGAACAGAAAGGAGATGGGAACTGAAGGAGTGGGAGTAAAGGATATAATGGTATTAGTGACATAATGGCATTAGTGAAAAAAGCAGAAATGAGTTATCCTCTGCAGGACCTTGCATATAAGTAGATCAATTTAAAAATGGAACTAAAAGATAGAGAATTATCCAATTAAAATACAATAGGAAGTGAGGAGCCAAAGGGATAGAAAGGTGGTTAGTGGTCAGCCCAAGGGCTAGAATATAAGTAAAATAAGAGAAACTTTCATGGACAAAGACAGATTTATGCCATGGATAAGAACCCCAGAAACTTATGAGTATAAGGTGATGCTATTTATATACAGTTTAGTGTATTTGAGAGACTGATGATACTTGGTCAGCATTGTTCACCAGGCTTTTCCTCCAGCAAAGTATTGCTCTGTGTTGCCAGCTGGAAGATGCCTATTTCGAGCTTCAAATCCTAAAGCTTACATTTGGTAAAATATTAAATACTACTGAACTTCTGCAACCCTGCTGAAAACAATAGGCACTTGCCACATTTAAGGTGACACTTAAAGGTGAATTTTAAAAGCCCCGCGCACACATTAATTAGGGGATGGGTGAATAAGTTGGGCTAGCGTGCACCAAGCAGATTTTAAATGCCAGCTAGATACACGCGTATCTCCCAAAGCGCACATCTCCAAAGTTTTCAAAAGGGGGTGGGGCCTGGGCATGGACTGGGAAGTGTGTGGGGGTTTCGGGGCGTGAACCAGAGATGTTCGCATAAATACTTACACGCTCTGGCGCGCGCCGAGGTCCCCTGCCTCATAACTTTATTCTACTATGGATGTCATATAAGTTAAAAATACTAAAAGGATCAAGCCATATCTGAGGGGTTTAAAGGTTTGTGGTAACTGTGGGAAGGGTAAGCTATTGGAGAACCTATCTGCTAACTGGACGAACTGGTAAACTGGTCCCCTTGTCCCAGGCAAGGGGACCCTCCACTTGGCTCCTGCAGTAAGCTGACCATGTGCTACCAGCAAACGATCCTTTTAGGAGGTCTCTGGTAGTCAGCGCCCATCCCCCATAGGTGGTTCGAGGCTTCAGATCCTGTCGCTTCCACTGTGGGTACTTGCTTATGGCTCATTCCCTCTTAGCAATGGGATAAAGCATCTGCCAACCTGTTACTAAGCCCCGCTATGTGTCGCGCTCTAATGAATGGTATTGGTGCGAAACATGACCCGTTCTGACTATAAGCAGTATGGGAACTAACTCCAGGAATGTGATGCTCTGAGTTAATCCTACCTCCGCACAAGTGTCCGGAGATGTCCAAGCGTATATCAAAATTGGACAAGTGCAAAGTGTTGCATATAGGGAAAAATAACCCTTGCTGTAGTTACACGATGTTAGGTTCCATATTAGGAGCTACCACCCAGGAAAAAGATCTAGGCATCATAGTGGATAATACTTTAAAATCATTGGCTCAGTGTGCTGCAGCGGTCAGGAAAGCAGACAGAATGTTAGGAATTATTAGGAAGGGAATGGTTAATAAGACAGAGGATGTCATGGTGCCTCTGTATCGCTTCATGGTGAGACCGCACATTGAATACTGTGTACAGTTCTGGTCGCCAGATCTCAAAAAAGATATAGTTGCGATGGAGAAGGTACAGAGAAGGGCAACCAAAATGATAAAGGGGATGGTACAGCTCCCCTATGAGGAAAGACTGAAGAGGTTAGGGCTGTTCAGCTTGGAGAAAAGATGGCTGAGGGGGGGGGGGGCGGGTATGATAGAGGTCTTTCAGATCATGAGAGGTCTTGAACAAGTAGATGTGAATCGGTTATTTACACTTTCAAATAGTAGAAGTACTAGGGGGCATTCCATGAAGTTAGCAAGTAGCACATTTAAGACTAATCGGAGAAATCTTTTTTCACTCTGTTATGCTCAGGCTTGTGGACCCTTGGGCCGATGGGAGGATGGAATACCTTAAGAGGAAGATCCGTAGGTTCTCCCGTCGGGTGGCGAGGCAGGAACAGAAGACGTGACCAGCTGAGCCTCGGCACTGGAGGCAGGGGCAACTGTAGAGACAGACGAAGAGTCGTGACGTCGAGGAAGGAAATGTGTCTTCGCCACTGGAAGTCCGCGGTCCCCCCAGGAGGAGCCCCGTAGGGACCCGGACCGCTGGGACTTAGGTGGACCTTTGGGAGGTCGAGCGTTCGGTGCAAGGGCCGACTGGAGCTTCACCCCTGGAAGCCTGTGGTCCCCCCGGGAGGAGCCCGTAGGAACCTGGGCCACTGGGACTTAGGTGGGCCCTTGGAGACGATGGTCAAGAAGAAGTCCAAGGTCAAGTGCCAGAGGGTCGTCGCTTACCAGTCCGAGGTCACACACCAGAGAATCACTGCTTGCCAGTCCGAAGTCAAACACCAGGAATCACCGCTAGCCGATCCGAAGTCAGGAACCAGGAACACGAGACAGGAACAAGGATTCAAGACACAAGAACTCACCGAAGCAAATGTACCCCTGCGCGCGTAACTTTTAAAATCGGCCCCTTTGTGTTATAAAATGGCCACAGCCTTGGGCATGGGCGGATGTGTACATGCAAATGAGAGTCCGCACACCGGTTTGAAAGTTACCATCATATTGAACAGTTACTAAATCCTGCTTTGTTGATAAGAGATTTCTACACTGTTTGGTCTATAAACTGGAAAAACTGAAAGGAAGTGTTTATTCATTTGTACCATTTTCTTCCTGCTTTAGTACAAATAGAAATTTTTTGGGAGCAGTATAAAAATACACGTAAATGGAAGGAGAAAAACTTGGGTTGAAGAACATTGTTTGAGCTGAAATGATTTTACCCTTATGAAATATTTATTTATTTATTTATAGAATATTTATGAACCGCTTTCCAGCTTTCACAATGAAATCTTTCAAAATGATGAACATAGTTAGAAACAAAAACAGCAATACAATCATAAAAACAAAAATAATACAACATCAAAATATAAAATAAACCATCATAATTAATTCATGCTCTGGCTAGACTGGCACAAGATCTATAATGAGACAATCATTGTTTCCACCTTAAGTTATACCTCTAACTCCATCAACCTTACGCTTAAAACGCATCAAGTCTAACTCCTCTTTGATAGATAACTATAGATCATTCCAAACTTTGGAAATATGAATCATATTACCTTGATTAATTAAGCAAATAAACATTGAATCCCTTCCATGAGGCAAAATAAAGACATTTGGTCTTCCACAACAATTTTGTTACTAATTTTATATCCTTGCAAATCACAGAAAATATTTTATATCCAAATCTAAATGAGGAGGTGACATAATATAAACAATAGATGCCATAAAATTGTGATAACTGAATTGTCATCCTTATGTTTTCCCTCTCAGCCAGCTCTTGGGACTGGGGAACTCCTACAATGTAGAAATATTTTACTGTGCAAATTTCTTAAGCCCTCCAGCTCCTCTTTCTTCTTTTCCCCAGGAAATAAACCCCTGCATTTGTCTCTCCAGGGAAAGGAAAACAAAAAACGCCTGCTGGCCTGTCTGGCCCTTACTCATTGCTTGACCCCTGACAAAAAGGCAGGGATAACCCCCTTGGCCTATTGCCACCTCTGGGATTGATGTGTAAGGTACCAGGAAAAAGAAGGGGGAAAAAAACCTCTGAAGGTTTCTTTTTCTTCCTTCGGTGCACTTTACTCTAGTATTTGTCAGTGTGCTGCTTAGAGCAAACACTTTCTCCCCCCAAAAAATTCTCTGTTCATTCAGAGTGCCTTTTGCACTAGTGTTTCTCTATGCAGTACTGAGAGCAAACACTTTCTGCAAGAAAACCCCCTCTCTCATCATTCACTTTGAAGCAGAGTTCCTGCTTCAAACTCTTCTCTTCAAACTACAAACTCTTCTCTTTTCAGACACTTCTAGGAGGCTTGGACTTCTGCCAGTCCAATCGCTTAGCGCAGAACATCCCTGACCTGATATCCTATGTCACAGAGCATGCGCATTCTATGGCTGGCTGGAGGGAAAATTACAGTCTGCACTCCAGTTTACTCTTGCACACTTTTATTATACATACTCAAGTCGTAACATAGAAGCAGCTGACCTCAGCAACACTTCTTATCACACACATCCATCAAGCAGTATTCAACAGAGCTGCCATGTCTTCATCTTCTCCAGGGCCTGACTTGCTAACTTCTGAGCCTAAGCTTTATACCTGTTCAGAGGAGACAACCTGGACCCAGAATGCCCTGTTTTAAAGTGGACCGGGCCCAGACTGCTGAGACCGGTCTATTAAGGTGTTCTGAGGGTTTCTATAGGGCATACTGCCACACATAATGGGGCGGATTTTAAAACCCCTGCGCCGGCACGCCTAAGTCCCGGGGCTTCCTGTCGGGGGCGTGTCGGGAGGTGTGTCGGGATGACGCGGCGTTTAGGGGGTGGGGCGCGGCGTTTCGGGGGCGCCGACGGGGGCGTGGTTTCGGCCCGGGGGCGTGGCCGCGGCCTCCGGAACAGCCCCAGGGACCGGACCACGGAGCGGGGCAGCCGGCCGACGCGCGCAAAGTTAAGGGGGGGGGTTAGATAGGGCCGGGGGGATGGGTTAGGTAGGGGAAGGGAGGGGAAGGTGGGGGGAGGGCGAAAGAAAGTTCCCTCCAAGGCCACTCCGACCCCGGATTTTATAAGATACGCACGGCTACGCGCGTATCTTATAAAATCCAGCGTACTTTTGTTCGCGCTCGCGCAAGTTTTTAAAATCTGCCCCAATACATTTAAGTAATAAATCTGGTCAACCTGCAATGTTTCGTTCTTAGATGTTTGCCCATAATGGTTGTCCTACACATTAACTGCCTGTTTTAGTGTGACAACCTGGTAGTGGTGGAATCTATCAAATGAACTTGCAGTCAACTAAATGCTTCCTTGAGTTTGATCTCCTGAGGGAATTTGTATTAATGTGCCTGCAGCTGAATTTCATTGCTTGAGTCAGGCATAACTCAGAGGTCTGGAACAAGATTTACAGTTCTTTCTGCGACAAGTTGACCATGTTTGGCAACCTGGATCCAGGAGTGGATATGTTGTATTTTGAAGCTCGGCAGCATAAGACTTGCTGCACCTTTCTGTTGCCCCAGTGAATTGGAGGAGCCTGTATCTGAGGATATGGCTGATGAGTTCCCTCATCAGCAAGAATGGCAATATGATCCAATCAACAGTCAGAAAGTGGTTGATTAAATTCTGTCTGTCAGACAATCAGGTCTCTCCAAGGATACGGGGCAGTCATACAGGGATGGGATGGCCTTCTTTGCAAAAGCTGAAGATTGGCGCAATCCAGTATCTGGTTTCATGGTGAACAAAGTCATAGCAGGAGGGGCCATGATCTTTAGCCTACTTAATGGGCCTCTATGTTCCCTTATTTGTCAGAGGTGAAGGGAGGCCGGGTTGCTTAATAAACTTTAACATTTTGTCTCCATAATAAGAATGCTTTTCTCTTATATGTCAAATTGATGGCTAAATAAGGTACAAAAGGTACAGAAACAAAATATATGTCTTAATTTAAATTAAGTTTTGTGTCCTTGGTAGATTAGGTCCCAGTAATAATTCTACTGTGAGGCAAAGTTATAATTTAATAAAGCAGAGCCACTTTTGCACTTGTTCAAGGTTTTAAGAAAAAGGGATGCAATATTAAGAAGTCAGTTACATTTCTAACAAATTGCATTTCAGCATATTTCTTCTTAAAATGTTATAAATGATTTGGGGGTTTTTTTAATCTATAGTTCACAGATCTAGTAACAATGAGGTCCATATTCAACCTCTATGTGGCTGAGCTAGTTAATTAGATAAACCTATTTAGCTAACTTAGCCTGAATATTCTGTGGTGTGGCTCTGCCACTGAATATACTCAGCTATCTAAAAGTTATCTGGATAATTCTAGCTAGCTAGCTTTAGGACAGGTCTAGGACCCTATCACAGTTAGCCGGATAAGTTTTCCTGCTAACTCTGAAAATTGGAGTTAGCCAAATAACTTATCCAGCTAACTTGACTGCTCACAATCATACCCATGCTCTGCCCACTGGATAATGCCGTATTTAGCACGATAATGCCATAACGTGTGTGTTAAATAGCACAACGTGCATTAATATGCAAATGTAGCATTTAGTAGCCTGGTGGTTAGAGCAGTGGGCTATGAACCAGGAGACCAGGGTTTGAGTCCCACTGTTGCTCCTTGTGACCTTGGGCAAGTCACTTTGCCACATTGCCTCAGATACAAACTTAGGGCTAGATTCACCATTCTAATGCAGAATGGTGAAAACCGGGGGTGGTGGGCCTGCAAAAGCCTACAGCCTTCGCACCACTGCAGTGTGCCAGCTGCCGGCTTTCGCACCAAATATGACACCATAAAAGGTGTAGTTATTCGGTGCGCTACTGCTGATAATAATGTTATTAACATTATCGCCGGCAGTGAAAACACCACCAACTCTTCCCCTCCCCCTAATTTGCATCATATCGCATGCGTTAGGGCCCTTTGCACACGATAAGGGTTAGAAAATAACCCCCTTAGATTGTTAGCTCTCTGGGGATAGAGAAATACCTACAGTACCTGAATGTAATCCATTTGAGGTGCTGAAAAAAGTGCGAAAAGCAGAATATAAATCTAAATAAGTAGAAGGAGTTTGGCCAGAGCTAATGTAATGCGCAGCTCCTAGCATCAAATGCGACAGAGTAATGCACAGCAATGTGGGTTTTAATACCAGAAATAACTATACTTTTTTCTGTGCGATGTGCCCACATTAGTTGTGCATTACCGGAAAAAAGGTTTTATTGCACATGCCATTCAGGGAGAGAGAGACAGACAGACTGAGAGAGAGACTATAGGGGCAGATTTTCAAAGGGGTACGCGCGTAAGATACGCGTGTTCCCCCCCGAAAACTTGCCCCAAGCTCCCCTGCGCATGCTGAGCCTATGTTGCATAGGCTGCTGGCGCGCGCAAAGCCCCGGGATGCGTGTAAATCCCGGGGCTTTCCTGGGGGGCGTCGGGGGGGGTGTTGGAGGGCGTGTCATGGCTGGCGTGCGCAAAGCCCCGGGATGCGTGTAAATCCCGGGGCTTTCCTGGGGGGCGTCGGGGGGTGTTGGAGGGCGTGTCATGGCTGGCGCGTCATTGAGGGCGTTCCAGGGGTGGGGCTGCGAGCATGGTTCCAGCCCGAGGGCGTGGCTGCGGCCTCTGGACCAGGAGGGAACGGAGGCAGGCTGTGCGGCTTGGCGCACGCAGGCTGCCGATTTTGTGCAGCCTTACGCGTGCCAACCCCGGCTTTTAAAAGATACACGCGGCTACGCGCGTATCTATTAAAATCCGGCGTACTTTTGTTTGCGCCGGGTCATGCGAACAAAGTACGCGTGGGCGTACTTTTAAAAATCTGCTCCATAGAGAATAATATGCCACTCTACTATTTATACTAATGTAAGGGGGGGCACTTTTAATTCGGAGTGGGGTTGGGGGGCAGGTTTGGGGGGCAGTTTTACATACACAGCTTCAAACATACTTAGCTTCAAACAAGGTAGGTATATAGTGAAACAACCTAGGTAGAGAGTGCATTGTACAAATCAACTCCTCTTGTACCTTTCAGCGATTCAAACAGTAGAAAATCTTCAGTGATGTTAACTTTGCTGTGTATCTCCTACTGTGCATGTAAAACTTCCTCCCCCCCAACCTACCCCAGTCCCCACTCTGAGTTTAAAGTGCCCTCCTGTTACAGTGGTATAAATAGTAGAGTGACATAGGGGCAGATTTTAAAAGGCTACGTGCGCCAGGCCTATTTTCAAACGGCCCGGTGGCACGCGTCTCTCTCTCTCTCTCTCTCTCTCTCTTTTTTTCAAATCTACTAAAACAGGCTTTCAGGAGACAATGTGATAAAACCTTATGGCCCTATTGCACAACTTATCACTACTGAAAAAGGTGTAGTTAAAATCGGCATTAAGTCTGTGCAATAGCAAACCCAACTCCTCTTGCACCATACCATATGGTGCTATCACATGCGTTAAAGACATTTTCACATGCGGTAAGGGCCTATCGCATGCATTAACGGGGCTTTCCCTTAGCCGGTTAAGTGGCACTGAATATCTACCTCTTATCGATCATGGCTCATCGATTTTTGCAGGATGTGACAGCCTTTACATGTAACCAACTATATGGTCTTGAATATTCCTAGACAATATCTCTATGTGAGTCATATGTTTGTCCAATATCACAACCTACACAGAAACCAAGAAAATATAAATTGATAGTCAATGGCAATATTTCTTAGTGCACATTTTATAAAACTATTTCTTTAACATTTTATATACCTTTATCCCCTGTTCTTTGTATCGCCCCTGAGCGAATTTTGGAGTTCCATTGTAAACCGATGTGATTTGTATCTTTTACAGGAATGTCGGAATAGAAAAGTTAAAAATAAATAAATAAAAAATAAATACATTCTAAGAATTGATTATCAGAAGCATGCTTGGCTTTCATTTCCTATTTTTCAGGGAATGTAACTATCAAATACACGGTAGATATGCACTGAAGTAAAATATTAATAAATTATACTGTATCTAAGAAATGTCACTTCCAGTTGGGAGGAGGTACTATTGCAAGTGAATCTAAACTTGGGAAGTTAGCAGTCACTGCCAGGGGGTTGCATGTTCATATGAATCCCTGCAGTATAATACATCAGCAGAAAAAAAAACCTAAAATAGATTTCGAAGTGATAACTGAGGACAGTGCCACTGATGGCAATTTCAAATGACAGTTGAAAAGTAAACAATGTGCTGATTTCTGTGTAGGAGGTGATAATTTGTAGAAGCAGTTTGCTGGCTATCCTTGCTTATATTTCTACTGAAATTATAATTACAATGCTACTAAGAGTTCAGTTTAACAAACTTTTATTTCAAAAGTACCTTATAAGAATGATTTATTTAGTTGTTTGTTTATTTTTTTGTTTGTTTTTATTTATTTATTTGTATGCCATCACTGTATATAATTGTAGCAGCTCACAACAAGTTTAAACCAACAGAATGTAAATATATTGCATAACAAATACATAATATAAATCGCACATCCTATAGAGTCCCTATTATTAATGCCTAAGGTGTTTCTCGGCTTCTAAACCACTTTTTTTTTTCTATACATTTTTCAGAGAGCCTGCTGGAGAGATGACTGTTACTAGAAGCACATGGCCTGCTCAGGATTCCTACTGCAGAGGGTCCTCAATAGCATCTTCTTAAAGGGCAGATACAGTTACCTGATGCTCTAGTGCACTCCTTCCTGCCTTACCACAAGTAAGTTTGAATGAAACCCATCTGAATTGTAAATGCATTTATGCTTATGCATATTTTAATCATTTCAGTCTCATTTCAGGAAGAGTTAAATGAATACAAAATGTACTGTAGCTCCCCCAAGAAAATTGCCTTGTATGGAACCCGACTCCTCTTTTTGGTGCGATATACTTTTAGATTCTTGAAGGGGAACTATGGGCTGGGGAAGAGGTTATTTAGAATTGAATTCACATATGCTAATGAGATAAAAGGAAACAGAACAAACGGATACATATTTCCCAGTTTAAGTTTTTGAAACAGTGCATCTGCACTCCCAGATTAGATTTTCCATAGCTCCAATTAAAGCAATGTCATATAGAACTTTTTTGGGTCATTTCCCAGATATGTGAAATACAAAGCAAATTCTCAAGGTAGACAGGCTTAGGAAAAGTATTTCTCATGAAAAGAGCGCCTCACTGCTAGACCAAAGTATGCAGTATGGCTCATTTATCATGAGTCAATGGATTTTGGTTTTATTCTTTAGTTCTTAAATCATTCGTACTGTTTTCATTTCTCAATCCAAATTTTCCTAATAAAATCAATTGCACTAAAAAGAATAAATATATTGTAATTACATATATAGATAGAGATATATTTATTTATTTATACAAAGTTATATCCTACCTCCTCCAATAGCGTTGCATGATGCGGCTAACAAACTAAACATACTCAATTAAAAAATACATAATTCTGGTAAAATAGACCTGTAATTAGTTAAAATGTCCTAAAATAAAATAGGTTTTAGGCCTTTTCTAAATCTTTTAAATCAGTTGTCGTTCTCAACTCTGCCGAGAGTGCATTCCACATCTGCGAATGAAAATGTTCTCTTATATGTTTCCTGCTGTCGATACTGATGAACAGAGGGTATTGCAAGCATCTTTGACCCGTCTGACCTCAAGTTCATGCTGATTCATACCAATTTAACCATGGAGGCTACCACACACTTGTTTTCAGAAAATAACAACTTATGCAGCAATACCATTAATTTAAAATGACATCTACTTTTTACAGGGAGCCAGTATAGATCTCTTAACACAGGAGTGATATGATCACTTATCATGTTACCACTGATCATCCATGTGGCTACATTCTGTACCAATTGTAGCATTTTTAAAAGCTCATCAGGTAAACTAACCCACAAACCATTACAATAATTTAGTTGACCTAATATTAGAGCTTGGAATACTGTTTCTAAACAGATTCATGGGACGTAACGCCTTTAAAGGTCTCTGCAATTTGAGTTCATAAAATGTCATTTTTCCTACATATTGGACATTAGGTTTAATTGTTAATTTGAATTCAAGAGTATACCAAAATGTTTCACCTCTGTGAAAACTGATAAGGAACATACCTCAAATGTAATAATCAAATCATCATGTGGGGGAGTCCTGCCAACCACAATATTCTTGGTGTTTCCTACATTTAAAGATAGCCCTATACTACCCAACCATTCCCTATTATCATGCAAACACTTATAGAGGAATGCTACAGGAAATGAGCCACTGGTTCTACAAGGTATAAACAAGCTGTGTGTTATCAACATATATGTCACCATCAATTCTGTAAAAAAAAAAAAAACACCTATAGCAGACAGATATATATGAAACAAGATGGAGGAAAGAGTTGACCTCTGGGAAACTCCAGAGCATAGCTTTCTCCATAATGACAAAGCTTTACCTAACTACATTCTCTGAGTCATCCCCCTCAAGAAGGACTCAAATCATCTTAATGCTGTCCCCGTGAAACCTATTTGCCACAGCCAATGAAGCATGAAGTCATGGCTAATTATATCAAATGCAGCTGACACATCTAGCTGGATTAATAATCCAGCACCACCCTCCCCCCCCCCAATACACACACTTTGTTTTAATCTACAATACAGTTGGTCCAATAATTAAAGCAGTAACAGCTCCATATTGTGACCCTTCTAAAACCCAAACTATATTGTGACTCTTCCAAAACACAAACTAGTTGTTATTCACTAATCTCCTCACGTTCCATAAATTTATCTAATTGAAACAGTAGGTATATGCATTTGTTTAAAAGCAAATGGGCATTCCAAAATAAATGGGACTCCATTTATTTCTTGTATGGGCCTCTAAAACAAATGAAGGGGATCCTATGAATTAAACAAGTCCTATTTGTTCCATTTGTTTCATTCCCCATTCATTTTCTGTGGGCCATAGAATCAATGAGGAGCAGGTATAATACAATGTATGGTTAGTAATTGTAACTGTATAGCAAGTTAGCAATCAGCCCTTCCTAATGAGTTGTATGTGACTTTTTGTCAAAGAGGACTACAGCGCAAAGACAAAATATCACATTAATCCAGCTTATCACTGCTCTCTGGATCCAGTTTTGTTAATGAAGATGAGTGTGAGATGTATTGTGCATTTCCTCTGTAGACATTGTCTTGAGAGAATGCTGTTACCTGACCATAGGGGACTTGCAGCCACATGTGTATCTGTCATGGTTCTTCTCAAACTATAGATGGCTTTGTTGCCCTCACGCCTATCTGTCATACCCCTTATTCCATCATAGGGGACTTGCTGCCATACCCTTTTTCCACCATAGGTGACTTGCTGTCTCATGCCTATTGTCATACCCTGATACCGTGATAGTGGGCTTGCTGTTACATGCCTACTTGCTACACCCCTAATACCACCATCAGGGACTTGCTGCCACATGCTTATATGCTATACCCCAGAAATGGAAAGAAATGGAAAATTAGTTCAGCTATACAATATGTATTTATTTATTTAGGGTTTTATATACCAGCATTCATGATACAATCACATCATGCTGGTTTACAGTTAACAGGGAAGTGTTAACAATACTTAAAACTGGAACCTGTGAGAGAAAGAATGAAAGTTACAATAAACCAAGGATGATCAAAACTGGGAAAAGAGAGAAGACTGTAGGAATTTAACATAAGAGAGGAGAATTATTTACAATGATCTGAAATGGCTGACTATAGATGTTGATGAAGTGAGATTTAGTTTGAGTCCAGAAATGCTTGTTTAAACAGCCAAGTCTTAAGTCTTTTTTTAAAAGTCGGAAGGCAAAGCCCTGTCGGAGATCAGGGCAGAATGGAATTCCATATTGATGCTCCGGCTGTTGAGAAGGCCCACTCTCTCAAAGTTAGATGCTGAGTGGTTTGATATGAGGTACCTGGAGTGATCCTCTGTATGCTTCTCTAATGGGTCTTGAGGAGGTATGTTGTCTGAGCGGGATTTGTAGGTCTGGTAGAGCATGGTGATGGATGGGTTTATATATAATGGTGATGGACTTGTGGATAATTCTGAAATGAATTGGCAGCCAGTGTAGGTTTTTTAGGATTGGGGATATGTGGTCTCTTCTCCTGGTGTTTGTCAGTATTCTGGCTGCCGCGTTTTGGACCATCTGAAGCGGTTTGGTGTAAGATGATGGGAGACCTAGTAAGATGGAATTACAGTAATCTATCTTTGAAAAGATAATTGCTTGTAGAATTGTTCTGAAATCTTGAGAGTGGAAGAGAGGTTTTATCCTTTTCAGTACCTGGAGTTTATGGAAACAATCCTTGGTTGTTCGGTTGATAAATGATTTTAAAGTCAGCCGGTTGTCGATTATAACTCCTAGGCCTCTCACTTGGATGGTGTGTAGGCTGGCTGATGGAGTTGGAAGTAGGTATTACTATTTTCTGGTGAGATGAGCAGAAGTTCGGTCTTGGATGTATTTAGTATCAGGTTTAGGCTGGTGAGGAGGGAGTTGATTTCTTGGAGGCAATTTTCCCAATGTTCAAGTGTTTTCATAAAGGATTCTTTAAGGGGGATCAAGATCTGGACATCGTCAGTGTAAAGAAAGTGTTTTAGATTCAGTTTGGTTAGCAGGCTGGTATAGTGGAAGAAGGTAAATGTTGAAGAGCATGGGGGATAAGGAAGAACCCTGTGGGACTCCTACAGATGAGTCATAGCGGGGGTGATTCTTTGGGAAAAGTGAAAAGTCTTTGGGAATTCTTTGGGAATATGGGAAAAGTCCACAAAAACCCTCAGTCAGATGGAAGAAATGCAGGCACAAGAGAAAGATGCTAAGGAGAAAACATTTCATGCTCAGAATGCAGTAAAAGGTTCAATAAGGAGGGATAATTCATGCAAAACCAGAAAGCCAAGAAATGGAACCACCTGAATTCAGCTACAGATATGGGAAAATCTTTTTTAATAAAGCAAATCACACAACTTATTAGGAAAACCACACTGACTATAAACCATTTACATGTTTTGAATGGTGCCGGCCGTATGGCAACACGATTCGACTGCAGAGAGGTCGTTCCGGACCCCCACTGGACTTTTGGCAAGTCTTGTGGGGGTCCAGGAGGACCCCCCAAGCTGGCCAAACGTCCCTGGGGGTCCAGCGGGGTCCGGAATGACCTCCTGCAGTCGAATCGTTTTTCCGTATGGAAAAACGATTCGCGGTAGGAGATCGCTCCCGGACGGCCCGCTGGACTTTTGGCAAGTCTTGTGGGGGTCAGGAGGCCCCCCCAAGCTGGCCAAAAGTCCCTGGGGGTCCAGCGGGGGTCCGGGAGCAATCTCCTACGCTCCTGATGTCGGGGGACAAAAAAACAAAATGGCGCCGGCGCTACCTTGACCTGTCATATGACAGGTCAAAGGTTAGCGCCGGCGCCATTTCTACAATGCACGGAGGTCCGAGAGTAAAAGATCACACCGTGACCTTTCCTCTGGACCCCAGGTAATTTAAGGCATTTTGGGGGGGTTCGGGAGGGTGGGGGATTTATTTTAAAGGGTCGGGGTGGGTTTTAGGGTTGTTTTAGTGTGCCGGTTTTCCCGCCCTCCCCTTCCCTCCCCCCCCACTGGACCCCAGGTAATTTAAGGCATTTTGGGGGGGTTCGGGAAGGTGGGGGATTTATTTAAAGGGGTCGGGGTGGGTTTTAGGGATGTTTTAGTGTGCCGGTTTTCAATTACACGATTTACACGATATTTTAAAACCCAAACTGCGACGATCCGATTCCCTCCCCCTCCCAGCCGAAATCGATCGTTAAGGACGATCGATCACACGATTCACATCTCTAGCTGGTACTACTCTTGGTGCTGCTTTTCCTCTCATGTTTCCTTCAAGGGTTCAGCCACTGTTTATTGGTAGGGATGTGCATTATTTTCAAACAAATAAGTAAAAAGAAACAAAAAGGATCCAATTTGTTTCCTTCAGGTTTCCCTGAAATAACTTGAAAGGGACTTCCAAATTTAAATAATCCTATTCGTTTCATTTGTTTGAATAGAATGATTTCTATAGGCTATTAAAGTCAATGGCTTCTTAGAAATCACTAGGATGTACAGTTAGGAATTGATAGAAAAAATATAGAGCAGCCAGCTAGCAGACATGGGTAGGACAGAAATGTTATCAATGAGAAAAGAAGGATTGATGTATGACAGTGAAGCATTTTTCCAATCCAACCTATTGCAGCACACTGGATAAAGTGACACTATTTATTTTTATTTATTTATTTTAACATTTTTATATACCAATAACTGTTTGCACATCGTACCGGTTTACATGCAGCAGAATGGAGGTGCCAGAGAACAGGTGAATCCTTTACATAGAACTAATCCTGAAGATTGAGCATGTCAGAAATTTGCTGTGCATTCCTTCTGAAGGCATTGTCTGTGAAGGCAGACACTATTTGAGCTCTCTCTAAGTCCAATGTTTTGGCGGCTGCCCATTTGAGATTGTCACTGTGCCAGTCACAAAATAGAGGAAAGCAGCCAGGCACTACTGTGTTAGAAGCTCTTTGTCAGAGTGGGACTGATGTTGCTTGCTGATCATTTTTTTTTTCCTTTGTGAAGACTAGAGGCAGACAGAGTTGCTTGCAGAGTTGCTACTGATTTTGTCTCTACCTGGGCAGTGGGAGGTGGGGACAGGGCAGAGACTGAAGCATACCAGACTATGTTGTGAAACCTGCCAATAAGCTCAGCAATGTCAGAGAACAAGTACACACAGGGGTAGATTTTCAAAGGGGTATGCACGTAAGATACATGTGTACCCCCCGAAAACCTACCCTAAACCCCCCTGCGCGCGCAGAGCCTATTTTGCATAGACTCGGCGGTGCACGCAAGCCCCGGGACGTGCGTAAGTCCCGGGGCTTGCAAAAAGGGGTTGTCGGGGGCGTGGTCAGGGGGCGCGGTTAGGGATCGGGGCGTTCCGGGGGTGTGGGCGGTCCGGGGGCGTAGCCAAGTGCCCCAACACAGCGGCCTGTGTCGGGGCCTGCCGCGCCGATGTGTGTAAGTTACTACTGCCCGGAGGCAGTAGTAACTTCTCCGATAAAGGTGGGGGGGGTCTAGATAGGGCTGAGGGGGTGGGTTAGGTAGGGGAAGGGAAGGGAAGGTGTGGGGGGGTAGAAAGAAAGTTCCCTCGAGGCCGCTCCGAAATAGCAACGGCCTCAGAGGGAACGGGCAGTGCGCGCAGGGCTCAGCGCGCGCAAGTTGCACAAATGTGCACCCCCTTGCGCGCGCCGACCCTGGATTTTATAAGATACGCGCCTGGTGCGCGAACAAAGTAAGCGCGCGCGTATGTTTTTAAAATCTACATCACAGTGTGACAATAAGTGCAGATTGTCTCTGCATTCCCTACACACACATATTAGTGTAGCATAGTCAGTGGGCATTATGGTACCTCTGAGAAATATTAAATAAATTTAACATCCACCACGCCCCAGTGACAGATCAAATGTATCCGGGATAAAGAAAGGCAGACTGGGATTTCTTCAGTGCCTGCCTTTTGTGGGGGGGGGGGTTCTCCCACTTTTTTTCATTTGTTCCCCCTTCATATACTTTAGGATGCTGGTGCTACTTTTGGTGCCAGTTTCCCACTTCAGATTCCATCAAAGGTTCAAGTCACTGTTGCTGGTGCCCTCTTTTGGAGCATATATGAATTTCTTTCTATAAAAAGCACCCTCGTAATTTATATAAACCCCCTATATTGTGAATTCATTTCCATGTACTAAATGTGATATTTTCATTTGGAAAGCCCATTTCACAAGAAAATCCAAATTCCATCCTGCACTTTGGTGGTCTTTGTGCCAATCACCTTTGCTTCCATGCCCAGACTTTATTTTATTTATTTATTTATTTCGAGATTCTTATATACTGTGGTACGTATAGATATACATCACCTCGGTTTACAGACAACATTAATTTTAGCAACACGCTTTACATAAAACAGTTTATACAAAAATTAAACAGTAAAAAATAAATTAGTAACAGATTTTACAATTAACCGTTTTAAAGAATATGTAAAACAATTAGCAGCTTTAAGCTTTGCATTTATCAAGTTTCCATATACCAAAAATATAACTATTGTAACTATAATAAACCAATAAAGTTTAACATAAAAGAAAGAACATGACAGTAATTTAAGCCATTAATCTGTTGGAGGAGACATTAAGGACAAGTTCAGGTGCTTCACAGCAGTTACAAACATGAGAAGGATGGGGATGGGGAACAGTGGGATTATCAAAGTGAAACAAACATGGGGGGTGGGAAGAACATGATGACAACATGGATCAGGTGAGAATTAATACAATAAAACTGAATTTTACTGATAGTCCTTGCTCATTGATAGAAAGCCTGTTCAAAACAGCCAAGTTTGAGATTTTGTTTGAAAGTTTTGTGACAGGGGTCGAGACGCAAGACCAACGGCATATTGTTCCAGATTTTTATACCAGCAATGGAAAAAGACCGTTCTCTTGTGGATACGTGTTTGATGTGTTTGAGAGAATGGGAGGTTAGTTTGGCTTGGTGGATGTTTCTTATTGGTCTGTTAGAAGTGCGTAATATGAACTGATCAGAAAACCATTACATCTCATGGTTGTGGATTGCTTTATGGATGATACCTTGGAATTATCTTAGCCACTGTGCCTTGCTGTTGTACCCCAGGCTTTACACCTTTGTCAGTCTGTGGGAGCTGCTTTGTACCTCTCATGTTGCTTAGAGTCTTGAAGCCATTCTTTGTTCTGCTTGGCCCCTTTATCAGTGCCTGCCTGTCACCTTTTCTGATTTGTTCCCTCTTCATACTGTATTAAGATGCTGATGCCACTTTTGTGCCAGTTTGCCACTTGAGATGCCATTAAGGGTTCATGTCACTGTTGCGCTTGCCATTTTGAGGAGCTTTGCCGTGTTCTTCCCACATTTTCTGCTTCTTTGCTCCTCTCACAGTGATTTGGTGAAATCCTGCCAATGCTGGTACATCTTTGAGTCTTAAGCTATTCATTCCACTTTTGGTGCCACTATCCTGTATCCATAGTCTTTCTAGGTACATTGGAGTTCTCTCCCCCTTCTGTTGAATTCTTCCCACAAGCTTTAAGACAATTAAATAGAAAACCTCAATTCTGGAGCCCAACATAGGCTATAATGCTTCCCTCATTGACTTTAATGGCAATGAAAATGATCAAACTAAAAAAATGACTTTTTTTTCATTTTGCACCCAAAGACATGATTTGGGATCACCACGAAATGAATTTTGAAATTAATTTGGGCCAGATCTTAAAATCTACGCCCGATTTTATAACATGCATGCGCTGCCGCATGCATGTTATAAAATCTGGGCTCGGCGCGCGCAAGGGGGTACACACATGTGCACCTTGCGCGCACCAAGCCCAAGGGGAGCACCGATGGCTTTCCCCATCCCGCCAAAGTGGCTCCGAAATCGGAGCAGCCTTGGAGGGAATTTCTGCCCCTCCCCCACCTTCCCCTCCCTTCCCCTATCTAACCCTCCCCCCATCCCTAACTAAATCCCACACCCCACCTTTGCTCCAAAAGTTACGCCTGCCCAAGGCAGGGGTAACTTGCGCGCACCAGTCAGTTGCTGGCACGCCATGCCCTGGCACAGGCCGCTGTGTCGGAGCAATCAACCCCACCCCTGGACTGCCCCCGGACTGCCATCATGCCCCCAGCCAGCCCCCGGGCTGCCCCGAACCGACACCATGCCCCCGGCCACACCCCTGGATCACCCCTTTTTTGAAGCCCCGGGACATACACGCGTCCCGGGGCTTACGCGCGCCGCTGAGCCTATGCAAAATAGGCTTGGCACGCACAGGGGTACATTTTCGAGGGTTACACGCATATATATCCCTTTGAAAATCTACCCCTAAATGTGAAAAAAACAAAAAATATGTTTTGCTCCTAATCCAACTGTTTCATGGTTCTTCCTTTTCTTCTAAATCTCTAAAATCCCAGCCTGGTTTTCCTGCCCTGATTGTTTGTTGATTATAATGGAGTGCTTTGTCCATAAAAAATAACCCTCAGTCAGAAGGAAGAAATACAGGCAGAAAAGAAAATATACAGTAAAGAAACAATTTCCATGTTCTGAATGTGGTAAAAGTATCAGAAAGAAAAAGAACACGTGCAAAACCAGAAGAACAATTAATGGAAGAGATGTTTTCAGCTACAGGGTATGGGAAAAGTTTTATTAATAAAGCAAACCTCATAACTTAACAGGAATACCACACTAATAAGAAACCATTTACATATAGTAAGTTTGACTAAAGTTTAATTCGTAAACCAAATTTCACAAGAAACCCATTATTTCACCTAGTAGCAAGATCAAGCTCAAGTAGGGATTGTAATAAAAGCTAATCTCATGAAAATGATACTTATGATAATCCATTCTCTTGTACTATATCTAACAAACGGCAAGTAATACAACATCTCCCATGCCACTCTGCCTTGCTGCTACACCTTGGGGGTCTTTTTGCCAATCTGCCTTGCTGCCATACCCAAGACTTTACACCTCAGGGTGTTCCTGTCACTCTGGAGGGCTGTTTTGTACCTCTAAAGTTGATTTAGTGTGTTGATGCCACTCTTTATGCTGCTTTGTCCCTCTGTTGATGCCTTGGGAGTATATCCTGCCAGCTTTTCTGCTTCAGTCCCCTTCATGGTTCCTTACAATGCTGATGCCACTCTAGTGCCACTTTGCCTTTCGTGCTGACTTCAAGGATTCATGCCACTGTTGTTGATGCCCTTTTTTGGATCCTTGGGATGTTCTTTCCCCTCTTGCTTCTTCTTTATTCCTCTGATGATGCTTTAGACAAGAGAACTGCCACTGCTGGTACCCCTTTATGGAGCCTTTGACTATTCATGCCACTTTTGCTGCCACTTTGCCACATTCTAGGTACTTTGGAGTTGTTTCCCCCTCTAATGATATCGTTTCACACATTTTATAAGAATTGATGGAAAGCCCCTATTCTGGAGCTGAAAATAGGCTGCAGTGTTTCCCCCATTGACATAAATAGCAAATTAAAAACAAACCAAATGAATAAGAGGTCCATATTTGAATGCTATTTAGACAGATAATGTAATAGTTATCTGTCTAAATGGTTTACTCATCTACATTCAGCACATGTCCGACTAAATTCCTGCTAGTAACTAGTTACACAGCTAGAATTTAGCCGGTTAAGTCAAGGGTATTCCAGGGATGAGCAGGTAGATGGGAGGGATTCCGGAGAAGAACAGTTAGCCAGATAAGTTTACCAGCTAACTCCAAATATCATTCTGGCCGATACAGTAAAATGCACGGGAGAGCCTGCACTACAAGGCGAGCGCCCGCTCTCCTGACATGCGCCCAGGCCACTCTCCTGGGCGAATGATTTTGTATTGAAATGATGGCCCGCGGTAATAAGGAGGCGCTAGGGACACTAGCGCATCCCTAGCGCCTCCTTATTGGCAGAAGAGGGTGGCTGTCAGCGGGTTTGACAGCCGATGCTTAATTATACCGGCTTCGGTCGTCGAACCCGCTGACGGCCATGGGTTCGGAAAATGGACGCCGGCAAAATTGAGCGTCCATCTTCCAACCCGCGAGCCACGGGCTGATTTATTTATTTATTTTTACAATTTTTTTTTTTTTTAATTTTTGGGGCCTACGACTTAATATCGCTATGATATTATGTCGGAGGGTGTACAGAAAAGCAGTTTTTTCTGCTTTTCTGTACACTTTCCTGGTGCCAGCCGAAATGAACTCCTGCCTTTGGGCAGGCATTAATTTCTGAGAGTACAATGTGCGGCTTGGCTGCACATTTTATTTTCTGTATGGCGCGGGAGTAACTAATAGGCTCATCAACATGCATTTGCATGTTGCGGGCGCTATTAGTTTTTGGGGGGGTTGAACACGCGTTTTCCTCGCGCTATTACCCCTTATTGTATAAGGGATAATAATAACTCATCGAAAACGCGTAGTCAGATGGGGGCTAATGGTGCGCTCAGCCGAGCGCACCGTTCTGTATTGGCCTGTTAGTTAGCTGTTTAACATATCTGGCTAACTCTGCTCAAACTGTGGGGCTGTCCTAAGGTTAACTGGCTAACTAGCACAGCCACACAGCAGTTGAATATGGACCTTAAATGAATGTTTTTTCATTTTGAAATTAAAGAAATGAACTGAGCTCCCAAGAAATGAATGAATAAACAAAAATTAATTTTTTTCCTCTACACATCCCTATAAAAAATACACTTCTCCAAAATGTTTGCCAATGTTGGTGGCAATGTATACAAATAGATAGAAGACATCTGTTTCAGAGATAAAATGTGCCATTTATTATTGATGTTGATCTGTTGAATTCAAATATGACAGTTAAACCAGCTGATTGGCCACTGTTTCCATGATATTTAAGCTTTTACATATTATATCTATGTCTACTGCCTAGATAGCGCATAGATAGTAGAGTTTTAATCATAAATTGAAACTTAAATCTTTTCATGTATTTATGGCTGCATAATATTTCACCTGTCCTGTTTATGAAATACTTTAAAAATTAAATCAGCAAAAGTATTATAGAAATAAAATTTACTATGAAACAATAGGCCAAAAAATGTTATGTATATATGTGCGTACTTTGGTCCTTATTCAGTGTCTACTCGGCTTTTCTTGGCTTCTCTCGTGTAACATCATTAAATGGAACATCTCTTGTCACTGTCCAGCAACAGTCTGCAAGCATTAGTGGGCTTTATTTGTCCTTATACTACAATGTCCTGGTGAAATTCATCGCTCACTGAATCTTTAGTAACATGTTGTAGCTAAGGCTTGTGTATGCCCTGAGGAGGTTTTCCAGCAACTCCTTGTAGTTGTCTGCCTTGTTGTTTCTGGAAAAATGTATTATCTCTAACTGGAAGGCTTTCCACATTGTCTTTTCCTTGCCACACAATGCATGGTTAAATGCAACATCTTGAAGAAGTGGCCCCGAACAGTAGTGTGAGCCCGAAGCAAAATCAGAAGCAGCCAGAAATTGGCACAGGAGACAGCAGAATTAGCCTCCCATGGCAGATGGGATTCTTCTTTCTTGGCCTGCAGGGACTAGAGGAGGAGGCTGCTGCAGCTACTATTTGTGCTCGGGGGGAGGGGGGGCAGGAAGTGAGAGAGAGAGACAGCCAGCCTGTCTGTAAGTGAGAGCATGTATGTGTGATTGAGAGTGTGCATGTGTAACTGTGACTGAGAGCCTGTATGTAAGTGAGAGCATTTGATTGAGATCATCTATGTAAGTGTGTGAGAGAGAGCATGTGTGTGATTGAGAGAAACTGCTCAGAGAGGTGATGTGTGTATATAGGAGAGACAATGGAAGTGATTGGTCAGGGAGATGACTGGATTGTGTGTGTGAGAAAGAAAGTGATTGAGGGAATGAGAAGCCTGTGCATGTGGCGAGCTAGCATAGGAGTGAGAAACATGGGTATGTGTGAGACACAGCATGGGAGTGAGAAGCCTATATGTGTAAGATAGAACATGGGAGTGGGAAGCCTGTGTGTGTGTGCATGAGAGAGAGAGAGAGAGACTGTTCAGGAAGGTGACTGGTGTGTGTGTGTGTAAGAGAAAGACTGGTCAGGAGATGATTGGTGTGTGAAAGACAGAAACTGGTATGTGAGTGTGGCTGGTGTGTGTGTGTGTGTGAGAGAGAGAGAACGTGATTATGGGAATGAGAAGCCTGTGCATGTGGCGAGAGCTAGAATAGGAGTGAGAAACATGGGTGTGTGTGTGAGACACAGCATGGGAGTGAGAAGCCTGTATATATAAGATAGAACATGGAAGTGGGAAGCCTGTGTGTGTGTGTGTGTGTGTGTGTGTGTGTGCGCGCATGAGAGAGAGAGACTGATCAGGAAGGTGACTGGTATGTATGTAAGAGAAAGACTGGTCGGGAGATGATTGGTGTGTGAAAGACAGAAACTGGTCATGGGGTGTAACTGGTATGTGTGTGTGTGAGAGACAGAGAGACTGGTCATGGGCAATAAGGAAGAGGACCATGAGTACAGAGCTTCAGTCACGACTGCTTCTGGTGTGTGCTACTGGCCTGCATGGAACAGGAGTAGGAGAGCTGCTGGAGGGGGTTAGTAAAGGTGGCTTTTTAAGTTTATTTTTCTTGATTGACTGCCATTTTAATTACTGAATATTATGTGATGTGTCTGCTGTTTTGAAATATTTTATTGGTGTTTGGAGAATTTTAAATAATGTTTGAGTTTTTAATTGTTGGATATTATTCTGTTCATAGTTGTTGTGAAACATTTATTCTGCTTATTAGTTTAGTTATACAATTATTTCTGTGTTGGGTTTTATAGCTGCTTGGCTAGTTCTATTTTCCTAATCGGAGGTGTATTGGTGTTTAGGGCCTGATTTAATATTTGAAGTGTTGCCTTTTCATAGGTAGGGTTGTTAACTGTTTGAGTGCATTCCATAATACAAGTGTAACTGTGTGCGGATTAGTTTATGTGCATTACTGCAGATCCTGGGAGTATGTTAGGTCGGTTCTGTGTATGTGACCAAGGTGAGGTATTTTACTGTATCAGTCTTATTTGTTGTATTTTCTCAAGAGGGACATGCATTAGTGATAAACTGCTGTCTTTTCATAAGTAGGGCTATTGATCCTGGTAGTTGGGGTTTGTGTTGTTGTTACTGAGATGACACTAGAACTAGAATATATTTTTTGTAAAGTGAGTTGTACGGGGAATGTCATAATTCTGCTTTACATCCATAATTGTGGGTCAGGGGGTTTCCTGTGGATACAAACTGTACTTTTACATTTAGCCCTATGATGGTCATGTGTTCAGTGTGTCACACATGTGAGAGCCATCTGTCAGGTGTATCCTGACAGAAAAAAGGTTGAGAACCACTGTGTTAAAGCATAGGCATCAGTACGGGAGGGCAATAGGGAACATGGTCCCCCCCAAAAAAAAAATCTGCCAGCAACAGAAAGAGCAATCTCATTGGTGGCAAGTAGGATGGCCTATGTCCTTTCTGCCACCGTCCCCTCCCTCCTGGTATTACGTGATACCTTCACTCACTCTGCCCAGTCCTAACAAATTGGGCCGCTTCCTCCTCAGCTGCTGGCTCCTGAATGATGTCATCAGGCACCAACAGCTGAGAGGAGGAAGCAACTACGTGGCAAGGCCTCAATCCTTCGCAAACTGGTCCGGCTGTGCCGCCATGAAGCCTGTCCCACAGCAGCCAAAAAGGAAGCCCAGGCTGCCACAGTGTCCATCTTGTAGCAGCAGAAAAAGCAACCAGGCTGCCACAGAGCCTGCCTGTATGTGTGTGTGAGAGAATGCCTGCCTATATATGTGTGTGTGTGAAAGTGCCTGTGTGAATGAATGAGTGCCTGCCTGCCTGCCTATGTGTGAGTGCCTGCCTGTCTGCATGTCTGTATGTCAGTGTGCCTTCCTGCCTGTATGTGAGTCTCTTTCTGTCTGCCTGTGTGTATGCAAGAGTGCATTCCTGTGTGTTTACAGATGTGTGTGCGTGTGTGTGAGAGAGAGTGCCTGCTTGCTTATGTGTAATTCTTCATGCGTGTGTGTGAGAGTGCCTTCCTGCCTGACTGTGGGTATGTGAGAGAGTGCCTGTGTGTGTATATATAGGTGAATGCCTGCCTATGCATGTGCATGTGGGTGTGGGTGTTTGTGAGCGAGAGTGCCTGCTTGCTTATGTGTATGTCTGCATGGTGTGTGAGTGCCTTCCTGTGCAAGTGTGAGAGAGTGCCTGTGTGTGTATATATAGGTGAATACCTGCCTATGAATGTGTGTGTGTGTGTGTGTGTGTGTGTGTGTGTGTGTGTGTGTGTGTGTGTGTGTGAGAGAGAGAGAGAGAGAGAGAGAGAATAAGCAAGTGGGAAATGTTTTACAGAATGAATATGTGTGTTAGAGAGAGACAGCATAAAGTTTGTGTGGCCAGCCACCTCCCCAATCCATAATATTCTCAGGGTAATTGGCCATCAAAATATTCCAGGTATGGAGAGTGGGAGATTTTTAAATCTTTACTATTGTAATTTTGGGGTGTTATTTGCTGTGTCTGCTGTTTTGAAATATTTTATTGTTTTTTGGGGAAATATTAAAACAGTTATCATGTGAGTTTTTAATTATTGGTTCCGTTACTTAAATGACATTAGAATTTTGTTTTTATGGTGAAGTGTAGGGGACAATATCTTGCTTTGCCCCCATTGTTAGACGACTCTGATCACAAATAGTCACTTTGTTTTGACTTTCTTTTAGTAATGTTGTTTTGGTTGATTTCTCCTTTACCTCTATGTCCGTTTTTCTAGCATCAAGCATTTAATTTGTTTGGGAATTAATAATTATACCAGGGATGGCCAACTCTAGTTCTCAGGAGCCACAAACATGCCTGGTTTTCAGAATATCAACAATAAATATGCATGAAATTTTCATACAATGGAGGCAGTGCATGCAAATCTATCTCATGCTTATTCATTGTGAATATCCTGAAAACCTGGCCTGTTTGAGGCTTTCAAGGACCGGAGTTGGCCACTCTTGAATTATTTATTTGTATTTATTTATTTTAAAATCTTTTGTATACCGCCATTCAAAGAATATCATAGTGGTTTACATAAAAGCTATGCATAATAATGAAAATACATTACTGATAAAAAGCATAAAAACAAATAATGTAAATACAAAATAAATAAAGGAATAAAACTAACATAAAATGAAAAAAGGGTAAAAAAAAAATAAAAATGAAATAAAAAATAAAAAAAGCATTTCAATTCAAAAATACAGCAATTTTTCCATTGCATTGTATGCTAGAGATATAGCCTCTGCCTTTATGAACTCCTCTTTATACAACCAGGTCTTGAGCCCTTTTTAAAAAACTTTTGTATCATTTAGGGGGTCATTTTCAATAACTTTCGCACGCGAAAAGAGACTTTTCGCGTGCGATAGGTTGATTGGGGCAGAGTCGGCCCCAGAAGAGGAGGAGTTGGGGCAGCACCAGGGCCGACGCTGCAGAGACATTGCTGGCAGTGAAAGGTAAGGACCCTTATCGCCAGCAGCCAGTGCACCGCAGTGGTATGATGGCTGCTGGCTTTCGCAGGCCCGCCCCCCACCCCCGCTTCGCCCCCCTCCCCCGGTACCGCACAATTCACTATTCTCTGGGAGAATAGTGAATCCAGGCCTTAGTGTTCTTAAATATTCTGGCTATATATTCCAAAGTACTGGACCTGCTATAGAAAAGGCTTTTTCTCTCACCAACATGAGTAAATTGTACCAAAGGATCTTCAATCAGCCCTCTGTTTTGAGATCTCAAAGTTCTTGTGGGAGAGTAAATATACAATCTGGAGCCTACCCATGGAGAATCTATATTGTTTATTAATTCATGCATTAATGTGAGGATCTTATATTTGATCCTAGCTCTGATAGGGAGCCAGTGAAAATCAGCAAATACAGGTGTAATGTGGTCATACTTTTTTGTACCAGATAGTTATCTAGCGGCAGAATTCTGCAATAATTGTAAGGGACATAAACTTGCTAAAGGAATGGCTAAGAATAATGAATTGCAATAATCTATTCCAGAAAATATTAATGCCTGTTAAACTGTCCTAAAATCTTTTAAATGAAATAAAGGTTTTAAATGTTTTAACATCTGTAATTTCTGTAACCGTTACATATTATGGTTTTAATATGACTTTTCATGGAAAGATTAGTATCTAATATAACTCCTAGGTCATGAACGGTATTCTGTATAGGTATATAATTTATTTATTTATTTATTTATTTTATTTATTTGCTTTTATATACCGACATTCGTTGGCATACATCACATTGGTTCACATTACAACAACTGCAATAGTATGACTAGGGTCATACTGTTTTACATTTTAACGTTAACTGAGATTGATACAAAATATACAAACATCATTTAACAAAAATTGTTTAACAACTGTGACTGGTACTAATACATATTATGTAACGTAAGTTTAGATTGCGAATTTTAAGAAGAGTGGTATAGGCGTTGTGGGGAGAACATGTGGCGGGAGTAGCATTTGACAAGAATAGCGGTGGGTGATACGGATGGTGAGGGTTGGGGGTCTCAATATTGGATGCCAAAAAGTACAATGATTGAAATGGCGGGTCTGAGAGGCACAGTTTGCGTTGCAGTGGGTAGTGAAGGGGGGTGGGGGGGTGGAGGGTTAGGTTGTGTCATGGTAGGCATTGAGGAATAGCCATGTTTTCAATTTCTTTTTAAATGAGTGAATGGAGGGTTCTAGTCTGATTGAGATTCCAAATTAATCTGTTCTAGCACATTTTTTGTCCTTGACAACATAATTCTCTTTGATTTATGCAAAGAATGTATGTAAGATAGAATGACTGTAAAAGTAATGTAAAAAAAAAATAAGTGGGAACATGGGCGGAGCTTGCAGCAGAATTGGCGGTGGAGTTGGGGTGAAGCTTGGCTGGCTTCCCCAGTCAAAAAGGCATTCCACTGCTCCTGTGTTAAAGAAAGACGAGTATTCTATCTATCGCCCTCTCTCTCAACTGGGCAACCCTCCCAATCTTCGTTGGCAGTCAAATTTAGTCACTATATATAGAGATACTGCATGTGAGGCTATAATATATGAAAGGACTTTTCTGGAGTCTCAGTCTGAATAGATTTTTATATTCCAGGCAATTAAGAGACATACATTCTTGACTTACATAGTGCAAGAATACTGTATGACAGTTTCTGGAAAGATTAGTAAGAAGGGGAAAGTTCCCAGGGATATTATAAAGCATAAAATGAACCACTTAATTTTAAAATAGACATGAGAACTTTAAATGTGAATTTAGCAAGGCATAAAAGTGTGAATGTTTCTTGTGTTGTGTGCCATTCAGAATCTATTTTGACCCTCATTTTCATGATTTTGTTGTTTACTGATTTGCAGAGGTAATTTGTCAGGGGTTGACTCTTCTTTATCTTTTGCATGAAGCCACTTGATTTCTGTTCTCAGAAAAATAGCTTGAGTTGCAGCTATCTAAAGTCTTAGGACCTGCATGAGAATTTATGTAGGTTAAGATTCATTGTCAGAATCACATATGAATGGTCTGTTATCCTTATGGGATTAAGATAGCAGCCATGAAGTTGCTGTGGTCTGTTTGGCCTTTTATCCATTTTATATTATCTGATATTTTTTATCTGGTATAATAGTAAAGAGAAAAGAGAAGATAATACTGTTCTGTGCTTCAGAATCCTGGAAGTGACTATGTTATGAGACCAATTAACTTCTTTGCTATTTTGCCACATAAGCCAATATGCCTTCTGCAGCATCTTTGGCAGAGGCATTGGTCCTGGGAGTGTCGGCAACCCTGCCAGACCTGGATCAAATGCTGACCTCAGAGGACCGCATGCTGCTATGGCCCGGATATGATATCATCTGGAGGTGACTCTGGCACCTCTTTGCTGTCTTGGTTGAACCACAGAAGGAGAAGATGCAGGAAGGCATGTTGTCATGAGCACAAGATATGTTTAGTTCTCCAGGCAACAGCTGTAAGCATAATAGGACACAGGAGCAACCACGCGGGGATTGATAAGGCTGCTGAGATTGCGTGAGCAAAAAAGCTGGCTCCAAATTGTCTGATCAGAACTGAAACCAATCAAGCAATGGCAGTCTCTCTGAGACCTGTCATTACCAGACCTACAGTTATCAGCTTTAGAAGCCATTTGGAATGCAGTTGTACAGCTGGAATCATGTTGTGCAGATTAAATAAAAGCTACCTCCTTACAAGGTCAAGAATCAAATTCTAAGTATATGGCAAAGGAACTTGTATCCCAGGAGTATGGGAAATGACTGCACAATCTGGAAAATAAGGTAGAAAATCTCCAGCAATGTATTCTCTTCTCAGTTTAAGATAATGTGGATTTACATTTGAAATGTTGGAAAACACTTTCATGAAGAGGAACCTAAGTTTAATTGCATAAGAACATAAGATTTGCCATACTGGGTCAGACCAAATGTCCATCAAGCCCAGTATCCTGTTTCTAATCCAGGTCACAAGTACCTGACAGGATCCCAAGGGATAGACAGATTCCAAGCTGCTTGTCCCAGGCATAAGCAGTGCATTTCTGCAATTCCACCTTAATAGTTTATGGACTTTTGTCCAGGAACTTGTCTAAATCTTTTTTAAACAAAGTTACACTAATAGCTTTCACCACATGCTCTGGCAACGAATTCAAGAGCTTAATTATGCGTTGAGTAAAAACATATTTTCTCTTGTTAGTTTTAAATATATCACCTAGTAACTTCATTATATGTTCCTTAGTCTTTGTACTTTTTCGAAGAGTAAACAACTGATTAATGTTTACTTGTTCCACTCCACTCATTATTTTATAGATGTCTATGATATCTCCCCTTAGCCGTCTCTTCTCCAAGCTGAAGAGGCCTAACCTCTTTAGCCTTTTATCATAGGGGAATTGTTCCATTTCCTTTATGATTTTGGTTGTTCTTCTCTGTACCTTTTCTAATTCTGCTATATCTTGTTTGAGATGTAGTGACCAAAATTACACACAATGCTCAAGATGAGGTTGCACCATAGAGCAATACAGAGGCATTATGATATTCTCTGTTTTATTCTCCATTCCTTTCCTAATAATTCCTAGCATTCTGTTTGCTTTCTTGGCTGCTGCTGCACACTAAGCATAAGATTTCAACGTATTATCAACAATGATGCCTAGATCCTTTTCCTGAATGGTGACTCTTAATGTGGAACCTTGGATTTTATAGCTATAATTTGTTTCATTCTTTTCTAAGTGTGTCACTTTGTACTTGTCCATATTAAATTTCATTTGTCATTTGCATGCCCAGTCTTCCAGTTCTGCAAGGTCCTCTTACAATTTCTCACAATCCTCTTGTGATTTAACAACTTTGAATAATTTTGTGTCATTGGCAAATTTGATCACCTTACTTCTTGTTTCTATTTCCAGGTTATTTATAAATATATTAAAAAGCAGACCATCCCAGAACAGATTGTCGGGGCACTCCACTATTCACTTTTCTCCATTGAGACTTTATCATTTAGACCTATTCTAAGTTTTCTAACTTTTAACCAGTTCACAATCCACAGTAGGACACTAACCCCTACCCCATAACATTTTAATTTCCTAAGAAGTCTCTTTTATGCTTTCTGGAAATTCAGATACAGTGTATCAACTGACTTACCTTTATCCACATGTTTATTTATGCCTTCAAAATAATGTGGCAGATTGGCAAGACAAGACTCCTTGGCTAAATCCATGTTGGCTTTGCCCCACTATGTCTGTCTATATGGTCAGTAATTTTGTTCTTTATGATAGATTCCACCATTTTGCCTGGCACAGACATCAGACTCACTAGTTTGTAGTTTCTTGATCTCCCCTTGATCCCATTTAAAAATTAGTGTTACATTGGCAACCTTCCAGTCTTTTAGCACTATAGACGATTTTAATGATAGTTCACAAATTATCTATAGCAGGACCGCAGTTTCATTTTTCAGTTCCTTCAGCTCTCTGGGATGTATACCATCTGGTCAGGTGATTTGCTACTCTTTAGTTTGTCAATTTGCTCTGGTACATCTTCCAGGTTCACTGAGATTTGTTTCAGTTCGTTTGAATCATCACCTTTGAATATTATTTCTGGTCTGGGTATCTCTCTTACATCTTCCTCAGTGAAAACCAAAACAAAAAATGTATTTGTCATCCCTAAGTGCCCCTTTAACAACTTATCATAAATTTGTGTCATCTGCCAATTTGTTTACATTACTCGTTGTTCCCCTTTCCAGATCATTTATAAATATATTAAAACAAGTGGTTCCAGAACAGATCCCTGAGGCACACCACGGAGTACCATAGCACAGATCCTTGAGGCAAGCCTTTGAGAAAACTGACCATTTATTCTTACTCTCTATTTCCTATTTTTTAACCAGTTTGTAAATCAATTTTCTGCTGCTGGAAATAGTGTGGAAGTTGTGAAAGCTCTTATCTAGAAAACTCTTGGTGTCTTTTGAAGTCCTCTGTTGGGGCTGCTAACAAACATATGCAAATAGGTTTTCCAGTTCCCTACCCATAGAAAATAGCATGGGGATTGTGAAAGCTATCATCTGGATGGCTTCCACTGTCCCCTGGAATCCTCTGCTTTCACTGCAGGAAACAAGCTGGGAAAGTTGTCACCTAGAGCAGAGGTCAACCCAGTCCTCAAGACACATCTAACCAGTTAGGTTTTTAGGATAGTCACAATGAATATGCATGAGATAGATTTGAATACAATTGAAACAGTCCATGCATATTTATTTCATAAATATTCATTGGATATATTCTAAAATGTTGACTAACTGGGTATGCTCAGAGAACTGGAATGAAAGCCTCTGACCTAGAAGGCTCACGCTGTCCTCTGGCATTCTTTGATGGGGGCTTTTAGGAAATGCATATAAATTCTGGAATCAGAGTGAGGGCTATGAAACCTGTCACTTACATAGCTCGTGGTGTCCTCTGGAGTCCTTTGCAGGGGCTGCTGGGTAAGGTATGCAAACAAGTCTTTCTGCTCTCTGCTACTGGAAACAGTGTGGGGGTTGTGAGACCTAGACTAGGTGTTCTTAACCCACTCCTTAAGAAATTGCCATGCTGGGTCAGACCAAGGGTCCATCAAGCCCAGCATCCTGTTTCCAACAGAGGCCAAAACCAGGCCACAAGAAACTGGCAATTACCCAAACACTAAGAAGAACCCATGCTACTGATGTAATTAATAGCAGTGGCTATTCCCTAAGTATAATTGATTAATAGCCATTAATGGACTTCTCCTCCAAGAACTTATCCTAACCTTTTTTGAACCCAGCTACACTAACTGCACTAACCACATCCTCTGGCAACAAATTCCAGAGCTTTATTGTGCGCTGAGTGAAAAAGAATTTTCTCCGATTAGTCTTAAATGTGCTACTTGCTAACTTCATGGAATACCCCCTAGTCCTTATTCGAAAGTATAAATAACTGAGTCACATCTACTCGTTCAAGAACTCTCTGATTTTAAAGACCTCTATCATATCCCTCCTCAGCCGTCTCTTCTCCAAGCTGAACAGCCCTAACCTCTTCAACCTTTCCTCATAGGGGAGCTGTTCCATCTCCTTTATCATTTTGGTTGCCCTTCTCTGTACCTTCTCCATCGCAACTATATCTTTTTTGAGATGCGGCGACCAGAATTGTACACAGTATTCAAGGTGCGGTCTCACCATGGAGCGATATAGAGGCATTATGACATTTTCAGTTCTATTAAATATTCCCTTCCTAATAATTCCTAACATTCTATTTGCTTTTTTGACTGCTGCAGCACACTGAGCCGACGATTTTAAAGTATTATCCACTATGATGCCTAGATCTTTTTCCTGGGTGGTAGCTCCTAATATGGAACCTAACATCGTGGAGCTATGGCAAGGGTTATTTTTCCCTATATGCAACACCTTGCACTTGTCCACATTAAATTTTATCTGCCATTTGGATGCCCAATCTTCCAGTCTTGCAAGGTCCTCCTGTAATGTATCACAGTCTGCTTATGATTTAACTACTCTAAATAATTTTGTATCATCCACAAATTTGATAACCTCACTCGTCGTATTCCTTTCCAGATCATTTATATGTATATTGAAAAGCACCGGTCCAAGTACAGATCCCTGAGGCACTCCACTGTTTACCCTTTTCCACTGAGAAAATTGACCTTTTAATCCTACTCTCTGTTTCCTGTCTTTGAGTCAGTTTGTAATCCACAAAAAGACATCGCCTCCTTTCCCATGACTTTTTAGTTTTCGTAGAAGCCTCTCATGAGGGACTTTGTCAAACACCTTCTGAAAATCCAAATACACTACATCTACCGGTTCACCTTTATCCACATGTTTATTAACCCCTTCAAAAAAATGAAGCAGGTTTGTTAGGCAAGACTTCCCTTGGGTAAATCCATGTTGACTGTATCCCATTAAATCATGTCTTTCTATATGCTCTACGATTTTGATCTTGAGAATAGTTTCCACTATTTTTCCCGGCACTGAAGTCAGGCTCACTGGTCTATAGTTACCCGGATCGCCCCTGGAGCCTTTTTTAAATATTGGGGTTACATTGGCCACCCTCCAGTCTTCAGGTACAATGGATGATTTTAATGATAGGTTACAAATTTTAACTAATAGATCAGAAATTTCATTTTTTAGTTCCTTCAGAACCCTAGGATGCATACCATCCGGTCCAGGTGATTTGCTACTCTTTAGTTTGTCAATCTGGCCTACTACATCTTCCAGGTTCACAGTGATTTCGTTCAGTTCGTCTGTCTCATCAACCCTGAAAACCATCTCTGGAACAGGTATCTCCCCAACATCCTCATTAGTAAACACGGAGGCAAAGAATTTGTTTAGTCTTTCTGCAATGTCCTTATCTTCCCTAAGAGCCCCTTTAACCCCTCTGTCATCTAATGGTCCAACCGACTCCCTCACAGGTTTCTTGGGGCACACCTAGCCAGTCAGATATTCAGGATATCCACAATGAATACCATGATGAGATAGATTTGCTTGCACTGTCTCCATTGTATGCTAATCTATCTCATGCATATTCATTGTGGATATCCTGAAATCTTGACTGGCTGAATGTGTCCTGAGGACTGTGTTGAGAACCACTAACCTAGAAGGTTCACATTGTCCTCTGGAGCCCTCTGCTGGGCTGCTGGGAAGAGTATGCAGATGTCGTCTGCTGCAGACAGACATAATTTCTTCCTAAATGCATTTTATATTTATAGATAGATGCCTATTTTTCTTGCTGTAATGGCCCACTCTTACACTGATTTATAGTTACATAGTAAATGACTACAGAAAAAGACCATCCAGCTCATCCAAACTGCCCATTTATTCTATCCCCACTGCTAAAGGTACATCCTAGCTGCCTGCCAGAGAATGTGACCAGCTGCAAGATTTCTCCTTATCCAGTACAGTCTTTTTGTCTTCCATCTTTATAATATACTATATTTGGTAGAAAGACACACCAAATCCTACTTACCTCCCTCCAGCACCCCACCAGTCCCATTCCTAAACACAGGACTCTGAAATAACCAGCAACACCTGGCCTCTTATGTCCCCTGCCTGCAAAATAGACTTGGCTCCATGAGTCTTGCAATTCCACTAGGACTTCTAGTTAATTACAGAACTTGCAGCCTACCAGGCAGACCCAGCTGCTTCTTTGATTCTAAAATACCAATAAGATCTAAATAGCTACCGTTACTAGGATGCCTCCCAGATTCTTCATGCTGCCTGCCAAACAGACCTAATACAATAATGTTAGCTGTTATCTCTTTTATCAGTTTAATGTATTTTCCTTGTTGCCCTCATTGTACACCGTTGTGAAGGCTTTGCCGATGTGATGGTATAGAAAATCAATAATAAAGGTCCAATTTTAATCTTCATCAAAATTATTTATTTTTAAATGTTCAAAGTCGCCACTCCAACTTTCAAAAACATGCACAATCGAATGACTGTTTCAGGGTCCCCCGACACGGACCCCGTGTTTCGCCCGTAGGCTGCGTCGGGAGGGACAGTCTGTAATTACAATAAAAGCTTCAAAGCAGCTGTGGAATTCATACAGCTCAAGCAGCGAGGAGGGCGCCCTCCTCGCTGCTTGAGCTGTATGAATTCCACAGCTGCTTTGAAGCTTTTATTGTAATTACAGACTGTCCCTCCCGACGCAGCCTACGGGCGAAACACGGGGTCCGTGTCGGGGGACCCTGAAACAGTCATTCGATTGTGCATGTTTTTGAAAGTTGGAGTGGCGACTTTGAACATTTAAAAATAAATAATTTTGATGAAGATTAAAATTGGACCTTTATTGTTCTTTGCACTCCTTTGTGGACTATATATTGATTGTGGAGTGCAACCAGCTCCTTCTCTTATATATAGAAAATCAATAAACCATAAATATAAATAAAATAAACATTGTTACTGTATTAGGTTTATGGGTAATAATAAGAACCCAATGATATCCAGAGTGGTATGTGAGATCATATATGTGACACGGGGCGGATTCCGGGTAAAGATCGGCCCGGGAATTTTCCCCAAAACTGGCCCAGGAAATACCCCGTGATCTGCCGAGTGCGGCTCGGTCACGGCCACGCTCGGCAGACCACGTGACCAGAGCAACCGGCCCACCGGGGGATGCCCGGTCCCCCGATTGGCCAATCCGCCCCTGATATGACATGAAATTTATTAAAGAAAATTGCAAATAAAAGGTTGGGCCAACCCAGATACTCAGTGGAAGTGCTGTGCATTGCTATGCAGAAGGTTCTCAGTTCAGTTTCCAAATCATGTTGTTCCCTGGGTTGGATGGGGACAGGAATGCTGTGCAGGCAGCATTTGCCACCCCTAAGGGACAGGGAGTTGTGATCATTTCTTCAGGGTGACAAATAATGGTCAGATACGGGGAACATGATTGCAGGGTTCTGGAAGGAGCCCTACTACATGGCCCCCAGCCCAAGACTGTCGCTACAATGATCAGATTAGATACACTGTAGGGTGGAAGGGTGGGATTGAGTTGAAGATCCAAAGGAGCAGGAGAAAATTGCCAAAGTCAAAAAAAATAGACTCTACATAAAAAAAGTGAAATTGCAGTGGATAATGGTATAGTGTCTATGTTCATGCATCATAAAGGAAAAGAAATTATATATTTTTATTTATGAATTTATTTTGTTTATTTGTATTCTACTTTTCAGCGCTTAAAGCGGATTATATTCAGATACTATAGGTATTTCCTTATCCCCAGAGAGCTTACAATCAGGGATCGTAACTTTAAAACAGGCACGCGGGCGCCCATAGGCATATTTATATGGGCACACGGCCAGATGCACTGCAATTTTATATCCTACACACAGGTACATGCATATGTTATAAAATATGCTGGGCGTGTGTATATGTGCTTCCTATTTTAAGTGTATGTGCGCACAGCAAGGAAATCTCGGCTTTTAGACGCGCAAGAAAGGGAATTTTATAATGTGCACATCCAGGAGATGACCAGTTTTACCAGTTCATCCACCAGTTTGCCCAGTCTATAGGTAGGTCCTCAAGACCTCCTGGTTCCTTAGCCTGCACTCCCCCCCAGTTAACCCAGACCATTCAAGCACGTCATACTTGGATAGAAATAGTTCTATTCAGACTTACCCCGCATCCATATCAGAAGGAATTTTGGCTGAAAGAGACCTGGATGCATGCCCAGACACAGTCATATCTTTTTGCTCCGCCCTGGAACACTCATGCTCCACCCACATTTCCCCCTTTTTTTCCCAATGTGATTTATTCATGCATTGGTACTTGTGTGAGTATGAAGCAGGTTTATAAAATCAGGTGGCTGCAAATAAGTGATACATGCATGTCCATCTCCCGATTTTGGCATGCGAATCGCTTTTAAAATTCACCTTTAAGTTTGTACTCGAGGCAACGGAAGGTAAAATGACTTGCCCAATATCACAAGGAGCAGCAGTGGGATATGAATTATGGTTTCCCTGATTCGTATGATAATAATATGAAAACACCCCAAACAATTTAGGCTGACTGAGTTATAAGAAAATAATATTGGAAAAGATGTGGCACTGTCAATGTTTATTACAAGAAATAGGCAGACATACATTATAAAAACAAAAAAAATAAACAAGACATACAATAGCTGAGTACTTTTTCAGCAACAGATGTAAAATACTGAATCAAATAACATAGGATCCTCTGAACAATCTCTCTTGATAAATTATTTCAAAAAATAATGTACGTAATCATCATGTTTTGCATAGCTGCGCCTTTGGGTCTTTTTCTTATATTTTTGGGGTTTCCCTGGTTCGTAGCCTGCTGCTCTAAACATTAGGCTACTCATATATAAAAGAAAAATTGGCCACCTGTTGTACCTCTGTTTCCACTACTAATATTTTGATATAAGAACATTTCTTATAACATGCTTATTGACATTACAACAGATTATCGCTCCCTCTTAATTTTCTGATTATCTACCTCTAATATTTTAGTCATAAAGTTATACAACTGCTTCAATACCACTGTATGTATTGTTTATGTAAATATTGAATGGAATGCATTTAATGGTTTTATGCACGTCGGGTTCTTGATTATAATCAGGTCATTTCATTATTTGCAATTGACCATAGAATTGATTATCATATATATCATATATTTAGACAATCAACTAAGCTTCAAATCCCACATTAAATCACTGCTAAAAGGGGGCTTCTATAAACTTCAAACCCTCAAAAAACTGAAGCCCCTCCTCCACGCCCACGACTTCCGCACTGTTATGCAGACCACCATACTATCTAAACTCGACTATTGCAACTCCCTTCTCATAGGCCTCCCAGCCTCCACTATTAAACCCCTTCAAATCCTTCAAAATGCTATGGCAAGAATCCTAACAAACACCAGAAAAACTGATCATATCACTCCCATACTACAAGATCTCCATTGGCTCCCCATTACCTTCCGTTCCCAATACAAAACACTCACCATCCTCCATAACACATTACACAAAAACAACTCCCCCTGGCTTAAAGATATGCCACAGTTCCGTCAAACTAATCGTCCCACTAGAAACTCCCTCGCTGGCACCCTCCAAACCCCCTCACTCAAAATTGGGCACCTTACCGCTACCAGGGATAGAGCCTTCTCCATTGTGGGTCCCACCCTCTGGAACTCCCTCCCTGCTAAACTCCGCTTAGAACCGTCCCTCAGCCATTTCAAAAAAGGACTCAAGACATGGCTTTTTAAACAGGCCTACCCCAACTCCTCTCAACCCTAGTCATTGTCCTTCTTTGAACCATCTCAGCTCCCGCTCAGCCTACATACCTTCTCCTTGACCTCCCCCATACAATCCCAGTACCCCCCCCGCTCCCTCCCCCACACCCTTCCCCAGCGCCCTGCAGCCTCCCCTCCACCCCACCCTTTCACCCTTTAGCAACCTTTCCTTGAAAGTACCATTGCCTTAATGTACCCTGGTTCCCTCCACCCCCTCCTCTCCTTTCCCCTCCTCGCTCCCTCCCTCCCTACTCCCCCTGCATTTAATTGTACATAAGTGCACATGCCTCCTTTATACTGTAATTAAGTTCATATGCTAAGTTCATAAGTGCACACCCCTCCTTAACATTGTTTATGCATATCTAAACTTAGCATGGATAATCAAATTCCATTTCGTTCAACAAAGTTATATCTCTGCCCGTTGACTCTCTCTCTTTGTACTTTCGTATTTTATCCAGTATCGTATATTATCCAATTATTTTCCAGTTAGCCCTCTATCCTTGTTCATTGTAATTTCCTTTCTCAGTTACTTGTGAACCGACATGATGTGTCCTACGAATGCCGGTATATAAAAAGTGTTAAATAAATAAATAAAATTTGTGTAAAAACATTCTAACCCACATATATAATTATGTTTTGATATTTAAACATGCATGAATATCAATTCTGAATAAAGCAATCAAATGAACTAATGATTTTTTAAATCTCTTTTACATAGAAAATCTTTCATTATTGTTAGCAGAATAGCAGAATACTTGAATAGTATAAATATGCTTTCATAAGCTGTCATTTCACTGTGGTTGTTGCTATACAAATGATTGTTCCATGCAAATAAATATTAATACTTCACATTAAGAAGCAGGTGTCCTTGTTGCTGTGGAAATACTATTCTGCCCTCAGTTATATGTATTGTGCATCATTGCATGAACCACAATGTATATACACATTTAAGATGTGTAATAATCCTGGAGTAATGTTCATCTATAATTGGCATGTATCAGCTGAAACACAGCGGGGGATAACTTTCAAACAACTGCATGTGGAAACAAATATGCACATATATGGCCATGCATAGTTCTACCATAGTATTTATAACCCATGTGTATAATATATAAACATTTTATTAAATACACATATCTCTACCCTGCACTTTAAGGGGCAGGTTTTCAAAGACCTACGCACGTAAATCCAGGAGGATTTACGCGCGTAAGGGTGTTACTCGCGCCGGGCCTACTTTCAAAAGGCCCGGCGGCACATAAAGCCCCAGGACGCGCATATGTCCTGGGGCTTTTCTGAATGGGCGGGCAGGGCTGAGACAGAGGTGGGATGGGGCGGGGCAGACGGTCTGTGGGCGTGGCTGGGTGCTCCAGGGACAGTCCGGGAGGCGTGGCCAAGGACTCCAGCACAGGGGGATCGTGCATCGGCAGTCGGCCGGCATGCACATGTTATGCCTGTCTCTGGCAGGCGTAACTTCCAAAACAAAGGTACGGGGCGATTTCTTTTTGGAGCAGCCTCGGAGGGAACGGGAAAAGCCAGTGGGGCTCCCCGAGGGCTCGGCGCACACAATTTGCACTAGTGTGCACCCCCTTGCGCGTGCCAACCCCTGATTTTATAACATGCGTGCGGCTGCACGCGCATGTTATAAAATCGGGCGTACATTTGTGCGTGCCGAGTTGCGCGCACAAATGTACGCCTGCATGCATGTTTTAAAATCTGCCCTTAAGTGTGTATTTAGGATTAGATGTTAGTACATACAATGCATTGAAACAAGTATATCAATGCATTGTGCATGCATACTTTTCCTAACTATTTTTAAAATATACATGCATATATTTTATGTGTGAAAGTAAAGTAGGACTTACTCATGTAAATCTTGATTTATTCAAGTAAATCGGCCAATTTTAAAACATGCATGCTTCAAGGAAATTACCAGTTTTAGCAATCAATCCACAAGTTCACCCAGTCCTTTGCCAGGTCATCAAAAACTTCCTGGTTCTTTAGCCTGGTTCTCCCCCAATTCACCCAGACTTCCCACCCAGTCAGTACTATACAATAAACATGATTAATATCACTTATGTCAGATAATTAGCAGGTATAAGTATACACAAGTAAATTGAAAAATCTGTGTGTGTCTTTTTAAATAGCAACTCACAAGTGTGTTTGCCCCATCTCTAGACTGCCCTTTTTTATCACATATGTAAAAGTGAAAATTTGCATCTGTTTTCAACTTTTCTAAAATATGTAGTATGCAAGTAGAGACTACTTGCATACATATATGCTAGTTTGTATCGCGTAATGTTTTGAAAATTCATCTTTTAGCCTATCATGAAAAATAGACTGGATTGCAAGAATGTCCTAGGGAAATAGGCATGGCAATATAAGACGTGTGTTAATCATCATGCCACAGATAATGCGTCACATACAGTGGTGCCATCAGGTTGCATTGAGGATACTGGCGAGGCTTTGATGCCAATGTAGCCATATTTATTTATTCACGTAGACACTGGATAGTCCACCTTTTTCCGTGAGTGACCTCAAGGCGGATTACAAAATAAGTTTTAACAGTTACAGTACATTGATCGAAGGTCATTCATAATCAAAATTGAATCAAATTTACAATGGATAGCATTGAGAGGCCAGGATATACAACTTATAGGGGTAGATTTTCAAAGATGAATGCACATGTTATAAAATCCATGGGCGGCACGCTCATGCGTGCCAGATTTTATAATCCGCACATGCATGTGCAGGTGGTGTGAGCAGGGGGGCCTAATTTTGTAAAAGTACGTGCGGCAACGAAATCGGACCTTCCCCCTTTCCCTCTCAGTCCACTCCAATGTGGCAGGTTGTGGGGATGGGCTAGAGTAAGAAGCAGAGAGAGAGCTGAGTCTGCAGATAGGCACTCTAGCTTTCTTGAGTATTGAATTAGGAGGTAGGGGAGCTTCAGGTTTGTTGGTTGTGTGGCAGGTTGTAAATTATGCAGCAACAGGCTAATTATGTGTTTCCTCCCATGGCCGTTGAATTTAATATATATGGTATTGTATTGTTTGAATTTTCTTTGAATTCAGTTTTTAATATTATTTACTCACGCAGGGGGTTAAATTTTTAATTTACGTGCGGTGACGCAATGGTCCCTTTTCCCAGTTCTCTTCCAGTCCACTCCAATTAAGGAGCAGACTGGGAGAGAACTTCCCTACCCCCCTACCTAACCTCCCTTCCCCTTCCCCTCTCTTTCCCACCTTCTAAACCCTGTGTCCTACCTTTTTTTGTTTTTAGATTGTTAGTTAATGCTCCTTTGGAGCAGTAGCAACATGTGCGTGCCAGTGATCCTTTCCCCGGGACAACGGCAAATGGTCGCTGTTCCGGCTGCCTCCAGCCCAGCCCCTCCCCCCCCCCCCCCCCCCCCAACCGCCTTTTTTATTCGGCCCGGCACTTCTGCGCGTAACGGGATTTACGCACGTGACTGGGCCCCTTTGAAGATGCTCACAGCACGCACAAGGCTCGGCCACGCATGTAACCCCTGTTTTCCACACACACAAAACGTTTTAAAAATCTACTCGTTTGCGCATAAAGGTGAATTTTAAAAGCCCAGTGCGCACATCAGTTAGGGGATGCGCGCCCAAGTCAGGCTTATGTGCGCCGATCGAATTGTCAAAGCTCCAATATGTGCACATATCTCTCACTGCACTCACATCTCATTCAGATTCAAAAAGGGGTGGGGTATCGGTGGGGCATGGGCATTTCTGGGCGTGGCCAAGAGATGTGCATGTAAATACTTGCACACCTGGGCGCACACCCAGGTCCACTGAAATGTAATTTTACTACTGCAATGGAGGAGGTGTAAATTACAAAAAAATATATTAAAAAGCCGTCCCTGAGGGGTTAACGAGTAGGGTAACTGTGGAAAGTTTAAGCTATGAAACCAGGGGAGTTTGGAGGTGCTATCTTTACACTGGAGGAACTGGAGTCAAAAACTGAAGAAACTGGTCATGGCACGGACGCGCGCCCATTATAAAATTCTCCGACTTAGGCAGCAGAAACCCAATATGTGCGGCTGGGCATACCCAGAAATAAAACTGGGCACACGAGTGTGCGCCCAGGCTATTTTATAACGTTCGCGAATATATGCACACGTTATAACATCACAGTATCCCTGGGAGCACGCCGACGTACACGCGTCAGGGTGCGCCCGCGCACCCTTTTGAAAGTTACCGTCCCTGTGTTGATTATTCCAATCTGCACATGTAATCCCAAAACATTACCCACAGATAAAGCAGGTGCAAATCTCTGCAGATAGTATTTCATTTGGGCAATAATAACAGCAAAAGTACCCATGTTCTTTTGCTTTGGTTAACGCACAAAACCAATGGGTCAAAAGCACCTACAGAGTTTGCACCTAGGTGCCCAGTTTGGATTATTTACCTTTCTGTTGAATAGATGCATGAATGCCTTCTGATGTGTCTTTGCAGCTTTTGAGTTCTAAAAACAGATCTCACAAGCCACTATCAACGAAAGTACACATTTTGATGCCAGCTTTAGTACTTTATTATTTTTTATTAATAAATGATGATGACACTACCCATGAGTGTCTCACCACACATGACCATCTTTTAACTTTCTGTTCAAATCATGCTCATTTATCATTATACCAAAAGTGAAAACTAATTTCTATCAAACGGTAATGCTAACAATGGAGTTTCTTTGCAGCCTTTTGAACACGCCTGTAATTTTACTGATTAGCCTGCTGTTGATCAGTGGGGCTTTGTTCTTCTTACATCGAGAAAAGAATAAATCACTGAGGCAGACAAAGAATTACAGAATAAGGCATTTTACACTTTACTGATGGGGAGACTGACATTCAAATTTACAACATAACTGCTCTTACCAATCAACAGCTATCCACCAGTTATAAATTATATCCTTTTTTTTTTTTTTCCTACCATATACAAGCCAATTATAGCATTTCAGGAACTGGTATACTGAAACTGTCTTGAAGCATACGAGATTTATAACATGGATCATTTATAGGCCACCGTAATTTGGTACAGCAGCCATGATAATAAAAGTTAATCTATTATAGAGGCAGAATATTGGGACAATGTGCTATTGGCCATAGGCACCAATTTTGTGGCTGCCGTGGGTTCCTGAGCATCCTGATAATGTTTGCTGCACTCCTGCAGATTGGAGCTAAGGCTCTGTGCTATAGGGCCACAAGGGAAGACAGGAAAGAAATGCTTCTGTCTCATGGTTATTGCTCCTACCTCCCCCTGGCTGTGGAGTGTCTGACCAGTGGAATGCAAGAGGACCAGAGACCAGCAGCCCTGCATGGACAAATAGGCTTCCTGCCTTTGGTCTCCTCTCAGATAGTGGAGATGGGGAGAGCTGCTGATGGAGGGACTGGGAAAGGGAAAGAGGAACAGAGAGAGAGAGGAGACTATGAGGAGTGTGAGAGAGGGCCTGAGAAAATTAATGGGAAGATTTACTGATAAAGGGGATATGGAATGGGAGAAACACACTGCTTTGGGGAATTTAAAGAAGGAATCCTGGCTGGGGGAGGAGAGGAACTGTGAGGGGAAGGGAGATTGATATTGAAGCTGAAGGAGAGAGAGAAAGGAGTAGGTACAGGTTGTCAAGGTGAGAGAGGTAGGATGAAGAATTGAGAGAGGGGTCAAGAGCTACGAAATAGGGAAAGGACCTGAGAGAAGGGGAGAAAGGAATGCAAGCTGAGAGAGAAGACAAGGTCTATGATAAGAAAAAGAGCTGGATTGAGAGGTTAGTCGAAGGAAACTTAAGAGATGAAGAGAACTGGAAAAGGAGCTGTCTGGGACAGAGAGGAGGGGGTTGATGGGCAGGTTTAAAGTGGAAAGGACTGAATACAGTAAAATAAGGCTTGTGGAGATCATGATCAAGAGATGAGACATGAAGGAGTGAGAAGCGCGATGGGGAGGTAAAATAAGATAACAAAATGTGGGAAGACAGCCAATGAATAGAATGAGATATACTAATGGAGAAGTTATAAAGAAATGAAAGGAAGATCACAAAATAAGATTTGAAAGGAAAATTATGAGGAGACAGAGTGGAAACTAAGAGAAAGCCAAGTGCAACCAGAGACAGATTCAAATTACAGACACAAAGGACCTTATTTTCCAAGGCTGCACTACCTACATCGGGGTGGAGTCGGCCCCAGAAGAGGAGGAGTCGGGGCGTCACCGGGGCCGACTCTGCGACGACGGCGCGGACAGCGAAAAGGTAAGGGCCTTTTCGCTGCCTATTTCGCACCCAATAACTACACCTTCTATGGTGGAGTTATTGGGCGCGATGCCGGCAGCTCAGGACCGCCCCCCCCCCCCCCCCCCCGTTTCAGCCTCCTGCCCCTCATTACCGCAAAAGTTGGCTGCTATGCTGCTAGCAAGATAGAAATCACATTTTCAATGCAAGGGAGATTTAGTTTTACCATGTGGAGCCAGCTGCTTAAAGTTTCAACAACCAACTGGGGCTGTTAGGGTGCCATTGTTGAATACTCTGTGCTGTTGAAGGGCTGCCAAAGCAACTCTTGGTGTATCCATGGCAGAGGGAAGAGGCAGTGCCTACAATGTCTCACTTTTAACAGTTACTGAGAAGGACCCTGCTGCTTTCCTTTTCTGCCACAAGTGACATTTCATCTGAAGTGGATTTACTTTTTTTGGACATTTTCACAGAAGCAGCATGATAATTCCTCCTGTTAACGTTTTTCAGGGATGCCCAAAAGAGGCAAATGGGACTCCAAAAAGAGAACTTAGCTATATCAATTAAAAGTTATACATACATAATATGCAGAAGAAGATTATAACATTACCTCTGTATCTCCTATCAATATATCTGACCATTTGTCTTTCTTTCACATTCAAGATAAAAGACGGTACACTATCCTAAGAACATAAGGCTTGCCATACTGGGTCAGAGCAAAGATCCATCAAGCCCAGCATCCTGTTTCCAACAGTGGCCAATCCAAGTCACAAGTGCCTGGCAGGATCTCAAGCTATTTATCGCAGGGTTAAGCCTCGTGTTCTTTTTCTTAGAAATGATGGTGCTAGTAGTGCTACAAATACTCCTCCATCTCATCTAGGGGCCTATTTATTTAATCTGTGACTCCCTTGCAGGCTTTCTGCTTCGGATATAATTTTTAAAGTTTTTACTGTGAGTTTTTGCCTTTACAGCCAACTTCTTTTCATATTCTCTCTTACCCTGTCTTATCAATGTCTTACATTTAACTTGCCAATGCTTAAGCTTTATCCTATTTTCTTCTGTTGGATCCTTCTTCCAGTTTTTGAATGAAGATCTTTTGGCTAAAATAACCTCTTTCACCTCACATTTTAACCATGCTGGTAATCGTTTTGCCTTCCTTCCACCTTTCTTAATGTGTGGACTACATGTGGACTGTGCTTCTAGGATGGTATTTTTTAACAATGTCCACGCCTCTTGCACACCTTTTACCTTTGTAGCTGCTCCTTTCAGTTTTTTCTAATTTTTCTCATTTTATCAAAGTTTCCCTTTTGAAAATGTAGCACTAGAGTTCTGGATTTGCTTACTGTCCCCCTTCCAATCATTAATTCAAATTTTACCATAGTATGATCATTATTGCCAAGTGGCTCCACCACCGTTACCTCTCTCACCAAATCCTATGCTCACTGAGAATTAGGTCTAAAATTGCTCCTTCTCTCATCAGTTCCTGAACCAATTGCTCCATAAAACTGTCATTTATTCCATCCAGGAACTTTATCTTTCTAACATGCCCCAATGTTACATTTACCCAGTCAATATTGGGGTAATTGAAATCTCCCATTATTACTGCACTACCAATTTGGTTAGCTTCCCTAATTTCTCTTACTTTTTCACTGTCCGTCTCACCATCATGGCCAGGTGGACGGTAGTATACTCCTATCACTATACTCTTCCCCAACACACAAGGGATTTCTACCCATAATTATTTGATTGTGCATTTAGTCTCATGCAGGATCTTTATCCTGTTGGACTCTATGCCATCCTGGACATAAAGCACCCCGCCTCCCAGATGCCCCTCTTTGTCATTGCGATATAATTTGTACCCCGTTATAGCACTGTCCCATTGGTTATCCTCCTTCCACCATGTCTCTGAGATTCCAATTAAGTCTATGTCATGATTCACTGCTATACATTCTAATTCTCCCATCTTCTTAGACTTCTGGTATTAGCATACAAACATTTCAAATTGTGTTTTTTGTTTGTATTTTCATTCTGCTTTTTAATTGATAGGGATAAATTCGAATTTTTTAGCTCAGGTGAGTTTTTTATTTCAGGCACTTGGACTACTTTTCTTATTATTTGAACCTCACTGTTGGGATTCCCTAATTCTAATGTAGCATTAGTATCCTTTGAAGATACCTCCCTCCGAACCATGTGCTGCTGAGCAACTGTCGACTTTCCCCTTTATTCTAGTTTAAAAGCTGCTCTATCGAAGATGACGGTGTGAACCAGATGAGGTTCAAACACTCTCTTGCTTCTAACAATTACCTCAGAAATGCCGTCCAAACAAAAGGGGAGAGTTCGTGTTTTTCCTCTGGACACCTCTCTCCCTAGAGAACAATGTTTGATTACATCCTACTCGTCTGGCTCAGCAGTAAATGAGGGGGTAACGAGCCCCGCTGTGATGACTGGTGAGGGAGCACCGGTATCACCTGGGGAAGTCATGCTGAGTCCCCTGGATCCTCGGCTCCCACTGGCACCGACCACCACTGATCTCTCTCTTGGACCTGCAGCACATGGAGATGACATAATCCCGGCGTCTGCAGGGGGGGCTGGAGTGGAGCTCTGTCGGCATCTTGTCCACTTTCTCTGAGCCTGCTGCAGGCTCTGTTTCCATTGGATGTGGCACCTACCATGGCTCCTTTTTCTCTAGCAGTTGCCCAGGGGGATTGTGAGAGGATCAATACAGCATCGGTGAGTGGTATCCCAGGAGTAGCTTCTCCTGGATTTTTGGGTGAGTTTTATCATCCCCCACCCAAACCAGCCATGGTTACTCTTGATGCCTTTTGGGACTTAATTGTAGGATATGGAGGCTCTCTGAAAGAATGTCAAAATAGGATTGAGACTCTTACTACAAAGGTGAATGCCACAGAGATTAAAATCAATGATCAAATTCGGGATCTTAAGAATCAAGCATCGGCTACAGAGGTGTCTGTCTCTCCTATTCAGTCTTGCAACTTTAATTGCTTAAAGATTACAGTGTTTGCTCTCATAGATTGGAATTCCTGGAGAACCATATAAGACACTTAAATCTCCGCTTTTTGAACTTATGTGTTAGGGGAAGATCCCTATTCCACTTTGAGAAAATGTTTCCTAGAAATTTTGAAATTTGAAGTGGATAAAGTTCCCTCGATTAATAAATTATTTTTTTCTTCCTGGAACTAGTAAAGAGTTACCTCATAGAGATGGACAATCCAACCCTATAGCGAATTTAACTCAGTTTCTTAAAGATTCCACTGCTGAAATTTATGATCGATCAACACTCCTTGTTTCTTTGTATCCGAACAAGAATTGAGTGAAGTCATGAAGAGATACTTCAAGAATATCTCTACTCCATTTCATGGTCAGTTAGTACGCATTTATCTTGACTTCGCTAGATCCACCCAAGAAAGAAGGCGAGATTTCTTAGCATTAAGATCCCAGATTGTTTCATTAGGGTTTTCATTTGTATTAAGATACCCCTGAAAATGTGTTATTCGTTCAACGAATGACTGTTCGGGTTTTTTTTTCTTCCAGAGCAGCTAAAATCTCTTATTAATTCCAGGTCTATATCATCTAATCTTCCTGGGGAAAGTTAGGTCCAGTGATGCATGGAATATGTCCTGCCATAACAAGTTAATGCCTGTTTCTATTTTGAGGTTTCCTGAATCTCCCTTTATTATCTGGCCCTCGCTAAGAGAATTTCTTTATGGATAAATGCTGTATCTCTGAATTGTTTTCTTATTTTTTATAATTTGACATTTTTCTTTTGATACATTATTGTTTTCAAAGTAAGGTTATATCTTGCTTGTAATTGTTTGAAATTTATAAAAATAAAATTAAATAAATGACTAAATAAATAAAGCTGCTCTATCTCCTTTTTAAAGGTTAGCGCAAGCAGTCTGGTTCCACCTTGGTTAAGGTGGAGCCCATCCCTTTGGAAAAGATTCCCCTTTCCCCAAAAGGTTCCCCAGTTCCTTACAAAACTGAATCCCTCTTCCTTACACTATCATCTCATCTACACATTGAGACTCCGGAGATCTGCCTGCATCTGTGGGACCTGCGCGTGGAACAGGGAGCATTTCAGAGAATGCTACCCTGGAGGTTCTGGATTTCAGCTTTCTACCTAAGATCCTAAATTTGGCTTCCAGAACCTCCCTCCCACATTTTCCTGTCATTGGTGCCCACATGTACCACGACAGCCGGCTCTTCCCCAGCACTGTCTAAAATCCTGTCTAGGTGACGCGTGAGGTCCGCCACCTTTGCACCAGGTAGGCATGTTACCAGGCGATCCTCACGCCCACCAGCCACCCAGCTGTCTACATTCCTAATAATCAAATCACCAACTATGACATTTTGCTTGTTCAGCCAGCAAGGGTTTCTTCCCTCTCTCCTCTTCCTGCTTCTGCTTTGGGAGGCCTCAATGCCTGAGCGCTAGATTTTAAAAGCCATTTCATTGGCCTCACCTGCTGTAGAGAGGGAAATGGTACTCTAGACCTCCCACTGCTTAGATTTCTACTCCAGGGATCTGTTATGCTCTCTGGGTTGGTGGACCCTTGGCCCGAGATGCGAGTTGTTACAGCCTGTGGGGAGGGCCCCACAGGTCCGCCCCTTTGGGAGGCGGATATTGGCACAGCAGGAAGCTCTTGGTTTCATGGTGGAGAGGCCCCAAGGACCTGTAGCTATCCTCCAGGATGGTAGGCTGTAGGGGATCTCTGGAAGGTCAGCCCCAAGGGGAGCGCAGCTGCGGCGTTAAAGATATAGGCTAGGGACGTGGGCCACCCATGGGGTAGGGTGGTCCGGTCCTGACCCAAGCAGCTGAGGTGGTAGAACCCCGGAGAGTGGAGGGGTAGCCAGAGAGGATGCTGGAGCTGACCCGAGGATCGGGACAGGTGACGAACTGGTACAGGCTTAGATCCAGCCCCGAGGAGTGGGGCAGGACTAGGTAGAGCGTTAGGGTAAGCACGGCCCAAGGAATGAGCAAGCGCTGTCAGTCTTTAGATTTGAATGCAGGCACAGCCCCAAGGAGCAGGGAGGCCAGATGAGGGACTGACAGGAACTGCAAATCCGGAGGAGATTCAAGTAGCTGGAGCCAGACAGGATGGAACCCAAGAGGCGCAGGGCCAGCCCGAGGAGTGGGGTAGACCAGGGGACAAGTCCCGGGTAGCACACACTGACCCCTGAGGAGCGGGTGCCAGACAGGGTTCAAGGCAGCAGTAGACGACGTCCCGAGGATCCGCAGGAGTTGAGTCCAGTGAAAGGAACTTGTTGCCAAGTCAGTTTCTTGGGGGCAATGGCGGCGCTTCAAAAAGGAAGGCCGATAACGTCATCACCGTGGGACGCCCCCGAGGTTCCCGCAGAAGAGGCTTCATAGGTGAGGCCTGTGACACGCGCGCACCTAGGAGGGCCCAGAGTCGGAGCAGGGAGCAGCGGCGTCCATGCTGCCAAGGAGAGTCCCGCGGTATGCGGCATCGCAGAAAAGCCCTTGCAGCAAGCAGCCCCGGGGAGGGCAGGAGAGCAGTGTAGGAGCTGAGCACTTGCGGTCTCAGCCATCTGCGACCAACGGGCATAACAGGATCCTTTTAGCTTCTGAGCTGAAGCTAGTCTGTTATACTGCATACTTCTCCCTAGAGTTAGAACCTAAGAACTGCCATGCTGGGTCACATCAAAAGCCATCAAGCCCAGCATCTTGCCTGCAATAGTGGCCAATCTAGGCCATAAGTACCTGGCAGATCCCATAAAGTAGTCTTAATTCCTCTTACTCACTCCCAGTGTTAGCAAGAGCTATCTTTAGTCTACCTGGATAATAATGTGTTATAGACTTTTCTTCCAGGAGCTTGTCCAAACCTCTTTAAAACCCCGCTATGCTGGTCACCTTGCTCACATTACTTACAAGGACTTTACAAGACAATTTATTTTGCTCAAGATTTTTCCTCTTATTTCTCTTTATGCCTTCCAACACAATATGCTATATATTGTTCTGTGGAAAAGACAGCTTTTGATTTTAAATACCTGTGCTGAGCATATATTTTGACAGAACAATCTGATTTACATTTCCAACTATGCAGCATGTCACTTTAAGTTACCTCACTATCAGGCCAATGCAATACCGTGCGCTGGCCGCAGCACACAGCTCGAGGTGCAATTGGATGCACGTTTTGGACACGTGTCCATAATCCCCAATGCAAAACAGGGGTTAGTGCATCCAAAACGCGCGTCCAATCGCGTGCATAGGTAATAGCGCACATTTTTACTTGCCAAAATTAACGCCTGCCAAAAAGTGTACAGAAAAGCAGAAAATAATGTTTTTCTGTACTTCCTCCGACTTAATATTGTGGCGATATTAAGTCAGAGGAACTAAAAAATTAGAAATGTCCCCCCCCCAAAAAAATTTTTTAAAGGGTGCCGGCCATCAGGCTAGGAAAAGGGATGCTCAATTAACGAGCGTCCATTTCCCTAACCTGTGGCTGCCTCCTTGAAATGCAATCCTCCTTGAAATGGCCTTGTAATTCACAGACCTACTATACCAAATTGAAAGCCGCTTTGAAGCAGCTAACTAGCTGTGAAAGAAGAGATAGAAATACTTAATTAAATTAATAATGTACCTTTTGCAGTTATTAATGTTTGGCATTTCTAGCTGTAACAAAATTGCCATTGTTTTGCCATAATGAATCGTGCTGAGAAAACTAAAAGTGAGAAACTTAGCAGTCTGGATATTTTGGTTTTCTCCTACTTTTTACCCATTGCAGCATGCATTAATTTTGGCCCGAGGCACACCTAAAAGCAATAGTCGTTCCCAGGGCACAGATGCAAAGGAAATCTAGTTTTTGAGATTCTCAGTATTGTTCGATCATGGTTTGTTCAAAAACATCCCGTGTCCATCAAGATTCATAACATTACCTATAAACTGAATTATGAACTCTAGGGCTCCAGTTTGATTTTGACCTTGAAGCTTTGTTAAAGTGTTTGTGCAGAATGATCTGCATTTATAAAAATAAGTCACAGTTTTAGTTTCACAACAGTACTACATCACAAAGCCTATTTGAGAAGTGTCATTAAGCGACCTTATCTTTTAGAAGAGTTTGTGTGACAAATAAATATTACTTTTTTTTTTTAACTTTTGAAATTTCTTTGGAACCCAAACCTGCACCATTTTTCTTGAATTTAGCAGATGGACACTTTATCAACCTTTCTTGAGCTGCCAAAGCTTCATAAAAATAATTTATAGAATTATTGATTTTTATTTTTTGAGATAAAGGAAAAGGTAACACTTTCAACTTTAATGTTTTTTAACCTTTGAGTTTATGGTCTAACACGAGTACAAAAATGCTGTGTGCTTTCTAACTTAAATGTTCACCACAATAGAAGTTGAGTTAAAATAGGATCTTTTTAAAGAATGTATTAAAGAGTTCAAAGGGTTCAGAGAATTTGGTCTGAGAAATATGTTTCTATACCAGCAGAAAAAAAGCATTTTGATAAAGAAAAATTGTAGATGTCAAAATAGACATTGTGTTCTATAGAACTCTTTGGTAGAGAAGCCATTTAATGCTTTGCTCACAGACAATCACTGGGAATGTAGAAACTGATTCCTCTATAGTACAAGGTGAAAGGATTAATAAACTTCTGGAGGAGTTAAAAGGCCTAGGCAAAATCTTGAACTGTCAGCTCCTCAAGACTTTGTAGTTCAATGGATGAGAATTTGAAAAAAAGTTGATATTGGAATCTAGAAAGGTTTGCATCAGTCCTTGAATTTCTCTAGGCTTTGCAGATCGTTTCAATACAAATCAGTTTAATGTCTAAGGCAGGGATGGAGAACTCCAGTCCTCGAGGGCCGCAAACAGGCCAGGTTTTCAGGATATCCACAATGAGCACGCATGAGAAAGATTTGCATCCAATGGAGGCAGTGCATGCAGATCTTTCTCATGCATATTCAAGGTGGATATCCTGAAACCTGGCCTGTTTGTGGCCCTCAAGGACTGGAGTTTGCCATCCCTGGTCTAAGTGATCCCTTTTTGAAATCTGTTCAGCATCCAACTTAACTGGGAATTTTGGCAGGCTGAGCTTAGGGAAATGTTCAGCCATAACCAGTTGCAGCTGAAACTTCTTGTAAATATAGGCAGCCAAAATCTTGCCACCTTGCTTTCCCAGAGTTAGATGGCTAAATCTAGCCGCCTATCACTGCAAATCAGCATGAGGGAGCTAACTCTTCCCCCGCCCCAGGAATGCCTGTAGGACTACCCATATTGTTGTGTCTAAATTTTTGAAACTATATGGCTAAAGTTTGCCATTTAATAAGCAGGTAGTTAAGTTTAACTGCTTTGAGGACAACGTTTGCCCCATGTGGGATTTAACTATTTAAGGGGGTCATTTTCAAAAGCGATCGCACGCGAAAAGGGACTTTTCGTGCGCGAAAAGTCCCTTTTTGCGTGCGATCACTAAATGGGAGCGGTGTCGGCCCCAAGAAGAGGAGGGAGTCGGGGCGGCACCAGGACCGACGCTGCGGTGACATCGCTGGCAGTGAAAGGTAAGGACCCTTATCGCCGCCAGTTTTGCGCCGAATAACTACACCTTTTATGGTGTAGTTATTCGGTGCAAAAGCCGATAGCCAGCGCACCGCAGTGGTGTGATGGCTGCCGTCTTTCGCAGGCCTGCCCCCCCGCTTCGCCCCCCACCCCCATTACCTCTGGATTCTCTAAGGTCTGCGGTCTTAGGGGTCATTTTCAAAAGTGATCGCACGCGATCCCTAAATGGGGGCAGAGTCGGCCCCGGAAGAGGGGCCGACTCTGCGGAGACATCACTGCCGGCAAAAGGTAAGGACCCTTATCGCCACCAGTTTCGTGCCGAATAACTACAGCTTTTATGCATGCGATCCACATAGAAAATGACCCCCATGGTGTAGTTATTCGGTACGAAAGCCAGCAGCCAACGCACCACAGTGGTGCGATGGCTGCCATCTTTCGCAGGCCCGCCCCCCCCCCCCCCCCCCCCCCCCCCCGCTTCCTCCCCCCCATTACCACCGGATTTTCTAAGGTCTGCAACCTTAGAAAATCCAGGCCTTAGAGAATCCAGGCCTAAATTCCTATAAGCAGCTAAATCTCATTGAAAATTCTCCCCTTTTGGGGTCTATGCAATAAAGTTTACTGTGTGTGCTAAGGCCATTTTGCATGCACTAAAAACAGCAAGATATCTAATAATGATTTAATGCCGAGCCAGAGGATATTAGCATAGCATGTATACATTAAAATTATAATATATGTTCATGTAAATTAAAGGATATCACGTTCAAATGAGGCTTTAGTATATGCACAGAAAATACCATGGAAGCTAAAAATTTAAAATCTGCCTCAGACCAGGTATTAACTCTTTAGTGGGCATAAACTATCAGCATGCATATTGTGTCTGAAAGATCAAAATGATGCAACATTCCACAATATGACAGGCACTTAGCTTTTATTGCATTTAATCATTCCAGAAGGTCATACAGAATGGAATGATTCTAAAGAGCATTGTTGTTAAGGTTGTAGATAGTGTGGTCAAAGATTATTGCAGGTGTTTTGATTCTTGGAGTTATAGGTGATTTGTGGTAGAAGAGAAGGAGAGATGGAAGAGAAGGATAAAAAGACAAGGATACAGGGAGTCAACAATGGAGAGACACCAATACACATTTGAATACTTCATAAGACTATAAGACATGTCATGTTGAGTCAGACCAAAAGTCTTCAACAATTGCCAATCCATGTCTCAAGTGCTCGAACAAACCCTAAAATAAAGATTAAAAAATATGATGAGGTCAAAATTCAAAAGCCATTTAGATGGATAACTCAAACGTTATCCATCTAAATGGCGCAAAGTAGTTATCCAGCTATAATTTAGCCATATAAAAGAGGGACGTACCGGGGAGGAGTTGAGATATCTCGTTAACTTAGCTAAATATCGCATATACCTGGCTAACGGGGTTATTTACTAAAGGCTTATCGCATGTGATATGGCCGTATCGTGTGCGATAAGCCTGTATTGCACGCGAAAAGGGCCTTTTCGCGTGCGTTAGCATGCTAATTCGAGTCAGAGTGGCGAGGGGAGGAGTCGGGACAGCGAGGGGGCGGACTCGGTGGTGTCTTCGCTGGCGGTGATAAGATTAGTAACGTTATCCTCACCAATAGCGCGCCGAATAGCACCACCTTCACAGTGGCGCAATTTGGTGCGAAAGCCACCAGTGAAGACACCGCGGTGGTGCGAAGGCTGCTGGCTTTCGCAGGCCCCGCCCCCCTCATTTTTGCTAGATTCATCATTCAGCGATGAATGATGCATCCAGGCCTAAGTTAGCTGGATAATTTTGGACCTGTTGTAGATGGAAATGGTCCATAGTAGCCTAGCAACCAAAAAGTGTACTATGGCTATTATGGAAATGCCAGGCCCAGATCACAGTAGGAGGCTACTTCAATCCGGGAGTAAAGCTACTATGAATAAAGGTACGGGGTGGGGAAGCAGTGGAGTCACTAGAAGGGAAAGGGTTGCGGAGGGTGGTAGGGGCAGGGAGGCTGAACACAGCACGATGTGTGCTTAAAATAGAAGGAGAAGCAGGAGCAGGGGGTGATGGAGGGGGGCTTTTGTCACAAATAATTTTTTTTAAGCACTGAGATGGTCCATTTGGGAAAGGGTGGCAAATTAGGCCCCAGTGGGCCTTTGGAACTTGGGTGGGAATGAGATGGGGGTCACGTTTTGGCCCGTAGGCCTGCGGTGTGGTTTTTTGTTTTTTTTTAAAGGAATGTAACTGAACTGGCAATGTTCTTTTGAATATAGTCGGTTAAGTGGGAAGTTATCATACAGCGATATTCAAAAGAATACCCAGTTATGTTTAAAGTTATCCAGCTATAGTTAATCAGTTAACTTTAAGTGTTTATCCCTCTGAATATCCAGGGCAAGGTATCCGGCTAACTTTAACCGGATAAGTTGTCCACTAAACGGCCAACTGAACATCGGGCTCTCTGCATCTGCATTCAGTTGTATCACACAAAGGTATTTCCAGGCAATAAGATAGCAGAACGCCAAGGTCTTTGCTGTCATTTGTATTGTTAGTCCAGGCAAAGATCATGCAAGGTATTCCAGAGTATGAGGCCAAACAATGGTTTGGGCCTCAAAAGCTTTGTTTAGCTCACCAGTTGTTATGATGCCCTGGAAGACTGTGTCATCCAGCCTTGCAGGACCTACACCACAGGGAATTTTTAGAGAGGGGGGGGGAGGATGGTCAGATGGTGGTGCCCTTCTAAGTCTGGGCATCCAGATTGCTCCCTAGGTTTCCCTGTTCCCATGCTTCCTTCTTTTTGAATGATTCTTTCTCCAGTATCAATGTAAAAAGTGGCATTTGTTTAACTTGTATATATTTTTTTTTAATTTAGAAGTCCGTGTTCAAAGGGTTTGTCAGAGTAACTTTTGAAGTTATCAGGGCCCAACCCAAGTTCTAAATTTCCTGCCCAACCAACTGGTTAAATATTATTTAGTTATTACCCAACTATGGGGTTGCTGTACTAAAGGATGCTGAAATTCATAGAGAAGTATTGATTTTATGCCTATAAGTTCTCTACTGGGACTTGTATGCAGATAAGCCTGGTAGAAAAAAAAACTGATAACTACACCTCATAGTAAACCTCTATGCACAAGCTTTTGCACATATTTTAATGCCATGAACATAGTAAAGGAGCTACTTTGTATGATTTTGCATTCCAGCAACTCATTAACGTTGAATACAGTTTCTCAAGAGCAAGCTTACATACATACGTAAGTTTTCTACATGCAAAGCTAAATAAAATTGCAAAGTCCAGTTCATGTGTAAAAAAGGGAATATTGTACCCCTAAGCCAATTTAGCTGCACAAGGTGCCACTTATGTACACAAAACACTTTACAAACTTCATTGCCTCCATGTGAGCACTGCCTCCATAAGACAAATATGCAGGTAACAGAAAATATGTTATTCCACAACACCAACAATTTTACGCATATATTTCTAGAAACATTCCTGGGGTGGGGTTAGGTCAGGGGAGTCAACAGTGCACATAGTTTTGCATGTTCAAAACTGCACACATTATTTTGGCTAGAAAAATTATCTGCAGAAAAAGCAGGTGAAAACATCTAAGGGTACTTTTTTTTTCAGCAGTTTTCAAAGGGAAAGTGCACACTTAGTTTTCCTTTAAAAACTGGCACAAACCCACAGGTAAATCCACATAGTTTTGAAAATTGAAACCCCCACCCCTCCATTAAAATCAAAGCATTAAAGCTCTGAAAAAACCATATGATATTTTAAGTACAAAGTAGGTTTATTTTACATTCAGGTCTATACTGTAAAGTGCGGTTGGAGATTCCCCGTCTGCAACTCGCTGTGGGCGCACAATTGGGACGCGTAAAGCGATCCTGTGATACAGTCTCCAGTTTCACGCGTCCTTAGCGCTTCTTGAAACCGACGCATAACCCTTTCCGCACCCAGCATGTATATCATATGTAAATGAAGGAATTAGCTATTTAATGAAGGAATTAGCTATTCCCTCCGATACTGTGACACGCGCTCCGATTTTCTCCTTTCTAACCTGCTATTTTGCCGCGTCCTTAACCTGTTAGTTTACCGCCTACCCTCTACCTGGTGTTAGTCCTGCACCATGGACGACCTCCATATATACTAACCCGCTTTCAACTGCATTCAGCCCTTCTTTTTGCATGAACGATGCTGCACCGGAACTCCGATTGCATTAGTTATTTGCTTAAAAAAATTATTTCATCCGCATGTTCCGTATGGGAGCTGACAGCGGCTTACAAAAAAAATTACAGTTCTCATAAAATGCTAAAGTTGTTAATATATATATATATATATATATATAATACATAGATTATATTTATTTATTTATTTAGAGTTTTTCACTTTCCGAATCCCCCATCTCCACACGGGCGGGCAGGCATGCGGTCATCGAGGCGGCGGCGGGAGCCGGCGGGCGGGTGGGCGCCCGTTCATCCAGGCGGCGGTGGGAGCCGGCGGGCGGGTGGGCGCACGTTTGATCCAGGCGGCGGCGGGAGCCAGCGGGCGGGTGGGCGCCCGTTCATCCAGGCGGCGGCGGGAGCCAGCGAGCGGGTGGACGCGCGTTCGATCCAGGCAGCGGCGGGAGCCGGCGGGCGGGTGGGCGTCCGTTCATCCAGGCGGCGGCGGAAGCCAGCAGGCGGGTGGGCGCCTGTTCATCCAGGAGGCGGCGGGTGGGTGGGCGCACGTTTATCCAGGCGGCGGGCGGGCGGGTGGGCGTCCGTTCATCCAGGCGGAGGGAGCCAGCGGCGAAAGCGGCCTCCAGCAGCCCCCGCTGGGAGTGAATGAATGCACGCCTGTTTACGACCGTGCAATTTCGGCGCTCAAGGCAGTCACATGCCGTGACGTCACGCCTTGAGCACCGAAATTGCCCGGGCGTAAACAGGCGTGCATTCATTCACTCCCGCCGGCTCTCTCCGCCTGGATGAACGCATGCCCACCAGCCCGCCGCCTCCCGCCACTGCCTGGATAAACACGCGCCCACCCGCCCGCCGCCTCCTGGATGAACGGGCGCCCACCCGCCGCCACCTGGATAAACGCCCACCCTCCCGCCGCCGCCACTGCCTGGATAAGCGCCCACCCTCCCGCCGCCGCCTGGATAAACGCGCGCCGACCCGCCCGCCGCCGCCTGGATGAACCGGCTCCCGCCGCCGCCTGGATAAATGCGTGTGGAGATGGGGGATTCGGAAAGTGACATCTAGGTATTTATATAGATATATATATATATATATATAAAACAACTTTTGTTTTAGTTTTGGTTGTTTTAGTTTTGATGGTTTCCCCCCTCCCGCCTTGCTTCGGGAGGGGGGGGAAACCATCCACTTCCTGGTACCTGTCATTTCAAATGACATTTGAAATGACAGGTACCAGCGCACCCAGGATACTGTATAGGCGCTGTATTAAGCGCCTATACAGTAAAATGGGTTGCGCGGGCCTAACACTTCGCCTAACGCTTCGCAGACGCATTTGCAAGCAATTTGAATAGAGTATCGAGCGATATGTGAAGAGAACTGTGCGTGCGGGGAACGAGGGTACGCCCTGCACTGCCGCACTCTTTCTAATGCGGCATAACTGTATCGACCTGATTGAGTTTCATGAACTTGCTAGAACTCAAATGAGCTCGATGGGAATTGTTTTTGGAACCACTGGGTTAATCAAAAGCAGTCTGAAATCAGAAAGGTTAGGAGATTCAGTAAGCAGGAGCAGGAGTGTTAATTGAGGAAGTGACAAGGTCCATTGGTTACTTTTGCAATGCTAAAAACCGAAATAGCCAGCTCAAGCTTTTGTGAGATCTGAGCCTTCTGGAAGGTTAAACAAGAGTTAACACATTTCTGTACGTCTCTTATTCATATGACTTACCCATGGGATCAATCAAACTCTAAAACTCTGTGTAAGCCTTCTGATGTGCCCCAGCAAACAAGATAAACTGTTTTCCCATAGGGTAATAGATTCTGATGACCTTTTAAACTAAATATGAAACTATAAATATAATTTAAATAATCAAGATTGTTTTATGCTCTATGAATTGCATTATAGATTAAACATATCTTTATTAGAAATGCAGCTTTTTTATGCATTGTGACATGTTAGGAATATCACTATATTATAGGCTACTTATTGCACAGAATTTCTGCAAGTTAATATTCACAAGGAGGGTAATTTTCAAAGGGACTTCTGTCCGTATACTTGCTAGATGTCCAGGTTGAAGCAGAAGCACTGTGGTGCCTCTGTGTGATTCCCCATTGGATGCATCCAAAGAGCTTAATCAGTCATTACCATCCACAAGCGTTCTAGATCCAAGTGGCGCAGCCTGACGCATGGCTGCATAGTAATGCTAGCGGAGGAAGGGTTGATTCAGTCAGGAACGGCAGCACAAGCACACTAGACCACAAGGTTAGAGACCGACTTCAGCGACAAGACCAGCAGAACTGCGCCATCAATTGCAGAGGCTCCTGAAGAGAGCACAGCAGACACAGGAATGTTGCAGCAACCGCCAGAGAAATCCAGCAAGCATGGACCATTGGCAATCAAGTTCTATCGGTCGGGAAGGTGACTATATAAATTCATAGATAACATTTAAGTAATGGCTGATAATATACAGTTGCATTATCTATGTTCTGGCACCAGATATCACATTATACCCCATGAATGGGAAGGGAGCGCGGGGAGGTGGCCCGCTAAGGCCAATGTTGTAGTGGCCAGCTGCGGAGCCTCACGGCCGGCCACACTCACCCACCGAGCCGGTCTGGGCCTCCCATGCAGCTCCCCGAGCCGCCGCCATCGCTTCCCTCTAATGTGGTGGGGAGCCAACCCTGCAGCCTCTGCGCTGCCGGCCTCTGCTGCTGCTAGGTGCATGCACACAGCTCTCAATTAGATTTAAAGGGGCCGCAGCAGGAAAACCTCCCGTGATCCCGGATGTCGACCTCAACCCTAGATCCTATTTAAAGCAACCCCTGCTGCCCCATTCTTGCCTCAGCAACAAGTCTCGCTCTGCTCTGAGCTACTGGTTGCTCCGTGTGTTCCTGTTCCAGCTCCTGTTCAGTGTGTTCTTGATCCAGCCCTGCTCCATGTGTTCCCGGTCCCGCTCCTCTTCCTGTTTCGGCTTCTCGTTTCCTTGGCTTGCTTTCCTGGTTCTTGACTCGGACCGTCCCTGGATTCTGCATTGTCTGCCGCCTACCCTGACCACTTGCCTGCTCACATCTCTTCTGCTAGCCGCCTGCCCTGACCTCTGGCCTGTTTCTGGATTCCCCTGTTTCGCTGCCGGCCCTGACCACTGGTACATCTGATCTCGTTTTTGCCTTCTGCCTTCTGGATCGTCTTCTAGCAGCAACCGAGTAATTTTGGTCATCACTGACCGCTTTTCCAAGATGGCTCATTTCATCGCCCTCCCAGCACTTCCATCTGTTCCGGAGTTGGCAAAGCTGTTCACCTCCAACCGAGGGGGTCCAGTTCACCGCTAAGTACTGGCAATCCCTTTGTTGCAAGTTTAATATCAAACTAGATTTCACCACGACCTATCACTCACAGGCCAGCCTCCAAGCGGAACAAACTAATCGTACATTAAAGACCTTCCTGCAGGCCTTTGTAAATGAGCAACAGGACAATTGGGCCTACCTCTTTCCATGGGCAGAGTTCTCACACACTTGCACTTCAATGCTTCCAGTGGATCGTCGCCCTTCTTCGTTGTATATGGCAACAACCACTTCCCCCGCTTCCTGTACTTTTGTCTGTCCCGTCTCCAGCAGCTCAGTTAACAGCACATGAGCTTCAGGAACTGAGGTCTCAAACCAAGACTATGATCTGCAGAGCCACCCAGAGCACGAAGGCAACTACCAACAGGCATCAACGTCCTGCTCCGCAGCTCAAACCTGGGGTCAAGGTGTGGCTGAGCACTCACAATATACGACTTCGGGTAGCCTCCATGAGGCTGGCACCCCAATATATTGGCCCCTTCTCCATCCTATGACAGATTACTCCAGTCACTTGTCAGCTCCGCCTCCCTTCATCATTGAGAATCCACAATGTCTTTCAAGTTTCCCTGCTGAAACCAGTGATCTTGTCTTGGCCAACCTGGAGACTGCCTGACCCACAAAAGGAATCCACTGATGAAGACGAAACTTACCAGGTGAAGGAGATATTGGATGTCCGTCACTGAAACAAGAAGTGGGAGTACCTAATAGCCTGGGAAGAGAACTCTTAGGAACCTGCATCCAGTATCCTGGACAAAAAGCTCCTCAAGAAGTTCATACCACTCACCCGAAGAAACCCAAGCCCTTGGGAAGGGGGCTTAGAGGAGGAGGTACTGTTGCGGTGGCCAACCGCAGAGCCTCATTGCCGGCCACACTCAACCCCTGAGCCGGTCCAGGCCTCCTGCGCAGTTCCCTGAGCTGCCGCTGTTGCTTCCCTCCAGCGCGGTGGGGAGCCAACCCTGCCGCCTCTGTGTTGCTGGCCTCTGCTGCTGCTAGGCGTGCGCACATGGTTCTCAATTAGTTGTAAAGGGGCCCCGGCGGGAAAACCACCCGTAGCCCTAGATGTTGACTTCGACCCTAAATCCTATTTAAGACGACCCCTGCTGCCCCATCCTTGCTTCAGCAACAGGTCTCGCTCTGCTCTGAGCTGCTGGTTGCTCCAAGTGTTCCTGCTCCAGCTCCTGTTCCATGTGTTCCTGATCCAGCCCTGCTCCATGTGTTCCTGGTCCCGCTCCTGTTCCTGTTCCGGCTCCTCGTTTCCTCGGCTTGCTCTCCTGGTTCTTGACTCGGCCCGTCCCTAGATTCTGCGTTGTCTGCTGCCTGCCCTGACCACTTGCCTGCTCACCATCTCTTCTGCTAGCTGCCTGCTCTGACCTCTGGCCTGTTCCTGGATTCCCCTGTTTCACTGATGGCCCCAACCATTGGTATGTCTGACCTCGCTTCCACCTTCTGCCTTCAGGATCATCTTCGCCTGGAGATCTGCTCCTAATCCTGCCAGCCCCGGCACCCAAGGGCGCAATCTGCGGGGAACGAGGGCTGGTAAGGTGAAGGTCCGGTTGGGTCTCCACCACCTGTGTCTGCCTCCTGATGATGAGGACCTAAAGGAGCCACTCTGCTATAGGTGGCACCAATCTCATCTTAGCCCAGGGGTCCACCGCTCCGCACAACAGCCAAGGGGAGGCAAAGAGCGAGGGAAAGCTCCTTTGGGAGTGCAGACAATTTCTGCAAGATGTGTCAGACCCCTAGGGAACTGGATATAGACAAGCACCAGGCAGCAGGGTAGAAAGCAATAAGCAGTGCACAGCAGCATCCACAGCAAACCATTAATTAAAGAGCTTATCTTGGGAGTGTGGGTTATAGTCATTTACTGAGGAGCATCGGGGGTGAGAGGGGGCATGGACTGGCCAGAGTGGCCCATTCCCGATGACCGGGTGTACTTGGCCAGGCCTGGGGGCTGGGCATCAGACTTAAATTGGTTCCCATGCACCAAAGACCAACTAGGGCAGGGTGAACTCCAGGCATGCCTTTACAGCAGATTCAGTACCTGATCTGCAGCTGGAATGCACATGCCTGTCCACAGTGTGACAGTGTTTCCTCTGCCATGGGGAATGGGTGCCACAATGGGACCCTCTGATATACCCCAACTACCTTGGAGCATGCACGTGGGGGCATTGGTCCACTTCCATGTCTTGGTCACAAGGCACTACCATTTTGGGTATACAAGAAATGGGAGGATCCATGGTTGAACAAGGCACAGTTTGAAAGTCTAGACTGATTATGGAAGCGGCTCCAGAGGATGCTGCTCCATCACAAGCCAATAATCAGTCCTCAACTAAAAGGGCTTCTTCCCAGCTCACAGAAGATACAGCGCAAATTCTCTGGGACACATCCAAGCCACGTGACAAGGTAAGACCAGTGAGACCGACCACCAGCACTCTGAGGACTGACACAGCCAATCAGAGTGATGGAATTCCAAGTGGTTCATTGGCTGGGGAACTCGTGGACATGTTCATTCCATTAGAGATGAAGCACTAGTACAGACAGGCAAAAAGAAGAGAAAGGGGAAGTGAAAGAACAGGTCAGATTTGAGTTCAGACAGTTCATCAGATACTTCGGACTCTGAGAGCTTCTCCAATACTAGTCCATCCAGGCCCTCAGCTAAATTGACTGAGGCATCTAGAGGACCCCTTGCACTGACCACCTTATCACAACTGTGGGAAAGTGTCCTTAAGGCTTCCTGTAAAAGAATTAGAAAGTGAACACACATAGACATATTTAGAATTATGGAGGAAAGGAAGAGAGGATAAAAAGAAGGATAAAAAGAGGGACAAGGTATTCGGCCAGATAATAAGGTCCCTATGAACATAATTAACTAGACAAGAGCCTTTCTGAGAATGATAAGCATTGTTAATCAAGATGACTCCTTTCACTATGTCCCATTGTTGAGCTATGCCAACATGATTCTCCAAGTATACAAAGATTATGAAGAGTGGACATATCTGAACTATGATGAACATTGCAGAGACAAAATGGAAAAGAACCATTTTATGTCCTGGGGCACTCAGTTTGTTGGGCTATGGCTTAAGCCAGGGGTGGGCAATTCTGGTCCTCGAGGGCTGCAAACCAGTCTGGTTTTCAGGATATCCCTAATAAATATATATGAGAGAGATTTGCATGCACTCTGCCTCAGTTATATGCAAATCTATCTCATACATATTCGATAGGGATATTCTGAAAACCTGACTGGTTTGTGGCCCTCAAGAACCAAAGTTTCCCATCCCTGACCTAAGCGGATGACAAATAAGGCTAGTGATGCTGGAGAGTGTAGCTACCCTTTGCAGAAATCCAGTCATCTGGAAGCACATGTGGCCGGGCCAGCGCAAGGGACTAATAACATCTGCTGGCAATATAACAAAGGGGCAGATTTTCAAAGGGTTATGCATGTAAGATACGCGCGTAACCCCCGAAAAGCTGCCCCTTCCACCCCCTGCACGCGCCGAGCCTATCTTGCATAGGCTTGGCGGCGCACGCAAGCCCTGGGACGCGCGTAAATCCCGGGGCTTTCTTAGGGGGGGGTGTCGGGGGGGTGTTGGGGCGTGTCGCGGCCGGCACGCCATCGGGGGGCGTTCCAGGGTGGAGCCGCGGGCATGGTTCCACCCAGGGGTGTTCCGGGGGTGTGGCCGTGGCCTCTGGACCAACACCCGGACTGGAACATGGCACGCCGGCAGCCCGACGGCGCGCGCAAGTTATGCCTTCCTCAGGCAGGCGTAACTTGTAAGGGGGGGAATTAGTTAGGGCTGGGGAGTGGGTTAGATAGGGGAAGGCAGGGAAAGGCAGGGGGGGTGGAAGGAAAGTTCCCTCCGAGGCCGCTCCGATTTCGGAGCGGCCTCGGAGGGAACGGAAGATGGCTGCACGGCTCAGTGCTTGCAGGTTGCCAATTTTGCGCAGCCTTGCACGCGCCGACCCTGTATTTTATAACATGCTCGCAGCAGCGCACGCATGTTATAAAATCGGGAGTAGATTTGTTCGCGCTGGGTTGCGTGAACAAATCTACTCCTGCACACACCTTTTAAAAACTACCCCAAATTGTCTTATATCTTTCAGGGCTGTAAGTTCAGGCAGCAAACAAATGCACGAGGAAGACTACAAAAGGGAATACCAAAAATTGGTAAAGAGTCTCCTATCTTCCGCAAAGATCTATCCCCAATAAATTTGTGCAAAATGTCTGCTTGGCTAAATCGTTACCTCAGATGCAGAGAGGCAATAAAATTAACAGAGGGTTTCTGGGATGGGTTTATAATTCTTTTTCAAGGGCCAATAGACAATAACACCTCAAATAATGCACTTTCCATCATTCGGCATTCGAATATTATTGAGCAGAAATTAGATGCTGAACTGGTATTGAGTAGGATGGCAGATCCGTGAACGGATCTGCCCTTCAAAAAAAAAATGAAGCTGTTGCCTTTGGCAGTTGTCCCAAAAAAGAGCCAGATAAAGTTTGGTATATAGAGAATTTTTCTTATCCTCAGAGGATGTCGGTGAATGACCATATGCCAGGCAAGGAGTGCACAGTTCAGCAGGGAAGCTAGGGTTCAATTCCTGCTGCTGCTCCTTGTGCCCTTGAACAAGTCACTTCACCCTCCATTGCCTCAGACACAAAATTAGATTGTGAGTCCTCTGGCGACAGTGAAATGCATACAGTACCTAAATGTAATCCACTTTGAAGTTCTGAAAGGCGGAATATAAATCAAATAATTAATTAAATTGCAATAGTCTTGCTGTGAGAATGAGGAAAAGGTGCTTTGATGGCTAAAGCAGATATTAAGTCCACTTTCAGACTTGGGTCTGTCTACCTATGTAGTTTCCCATTGCTGTGTTTTACGTTTTGTAGCCAGTATTATTTTGATAACTGCACGCTGATAGGGTGCTCTGTTTCATGTCTCCAGTTTTGCAATGCTCTCTTGCAATTTCTTACTATCTTCTTGCGATTTAATACCTTTGAATAATTTTGTGTCATTGGCACATTTGATCATCTCACTTGTTGTTCCCATTTCCAGGTCATTTATAAATATATTAAAAAGCAGTGGTCCCAGAACAGATTGCTGGGGCACTCCACTATTCACCTTTTTGCATTGGGAAAATTTACCACTTAGCCCTACTCTCTGTTTTTTATCTTTTAACACATTAGAAATCCGCAATAGGTCACTGCCCCCTATCCCATGACTCTTTAATTTCTTAAGAAGTTTCTCATGGGGGTCTTTGTAAAATGCTTTCTAGAAATCCAGATACGCTATATCAGCTGGCTCACCACATGTTTATTTATTCCCTGAAAAAAATTTAGCAAATTTGTAAGGCAAGACTTCCCTTGGCTAAATCCATGTTGACTTTGTTCCATTAAACTGTGCTTATCTATATGTTCAGCAATTTTCTTCTTTATGATAGTCTGACGTCTGTGCCAGGCAAAATGGTAGAAACTCACTGGCCTGTAGTTTCCTAGATCACCCCTTGATCCCTTTGAAAAAATTGGCATTACATTGGCAACCCTCCAGTCTTCAGGTACCATAGATGATACTGATAGTTTATAAATATCCAGTAGCAGGTCCGCAATTTCATTTCTCAGTTCTTTCAATACTCTAGGATGTATACCACCTGGTCCAGGTGATTTGCTACTCTTTATTTTCTCAATTTGACCTAGTACATCTTTCAGGTTCACTGAGATTTGTTTCAGCTCTTCTGAATCATCACCTTTGAACATCATTTCTTGCATGAGTATATCTTTTACATCTTCCTCAGTGAATACTGAAACAAAGAATTCATCTCTCTGCTATGGCTTTGTCAATCCTAAGTGCCCCTTCTACCTCTTGATCATCTAATGGTCCAACTGACTCCCTTACAGGCTTCTTACCTTGAATGTACCTAAACAAGTTTTTATTATGAGTTTTTGCTTTCACGGCAAGCTACTTTTCAATGTCATTAACACTACTGCAGCTATCTACACTTTCTCCCATCCCAGTGAAGAGAAAAATATGCAAAGTACCAATGCCTGTTTTCTCTGCTGACTGGCACAGTGAGCAAGAACTGTGCAGTAAAAATTAAATTAGGTGCAGCCAAAAAGGTTTTTTATAAACCCTGTGAGAGATCCAAAATACTATCTCCTTCTGAGGAAATGCAGTGCTTCTTGCAGATACTCAAACTTCAGGGTAAGCATCACTGGACATGGAGAACAACAATAGGTTAGATAAGAAAATTGCTTCAGTGTGATTTATTGTTTCTGAGGGCTCTTTGCCAATATATCCTGCCCAGGCTCTAACAAGGCAGTGAGTTCATACATGACTCACAAGAAAGGGCTGTTAATTACACTTATTTCCCGTTCATTTCTATGGCCAATAGAGTTAAATGGGCCATAGAAATGAATATTTATTTATTTATTTTTATACTTATTTGTTTTTATATACCGGTGTTCGATTTGCATATCACATCGGTTTACATACAACTTAAAAAGTGCAGGAAGTCAAACATTTCCTTTAGTTTGGTACAGAAAACGACTAGAAACAGTAACATGAGGAGAAACAGTAACATGATTAAAAACGATGGTGGTAATAGTAATAAATAGGGATGTGAATCGAGTCCGGAATCATAGCCAGAATCAGAATCGTACACGAATCGTGGGAAATTTTCGTTGTTTAAAGATGGCGCCAGCTGTCCATTGCTCCTACCATGTGACAAGGGCGACCAATGGCACCGGTAGCCCCTGTCACATGGTAAGGGCAAAGGGCCATCGGCGCCATTTTGTTTACTGGCAGCTGATGGCCCGAGAGTGGGAGATCACTCCTGGGACCCCCGCTGGACCACCAGGTATTTTAAGAAAGTTTTGGGGGGGTCGGCAGGGTGGGGGATTCTAAAGAATTATACTTAAAGGGTCAGGGTGAGTTTGGGGGGGGGGGGTTGGGGTTTGTTTTTTTTTTGTGTGTTCTCTTTCTCCCCTACCCCCAAAACGATAAGAAAACCACACGAACCATTCGGGGGCTCCGTAATAAACAATTAAATAACATTTGTGATCGTAATAAACAATATGGTAGTAATAGTAACAATATGGTAGTAATAGTAATAAATAGCATTTGTTATCATAAAAAACAATAACATTTGATGTAGGGTGTATTTGTTACAATGGCAGGGGGAACATGTTATATATATATATATAGTGAATCTGAGACAGTGTTAGTATGTTACAATATTAGGTGTTAGGGAGAACATCATGGCTAATGGCTTGATAGATATAGCATAAAGGCTATTGAGTGGATAGACATTTAATTACGGTGTGTTGGCTGTAGGTTATGTTTTCCTTGCCTGTGGGGTTAGGGCTTGGTTTGGGGTTCGTTCGTGTTTGTTGTTGGGAAGGCTTTGCGGAATAGCCATGTCTTGAGATTTTTCTTGAATGATTGGGGGGATGGTGCTGTTCTTATTTCTGTGGGGAGTTTGTTCCATAGGATGGGGCCGGTAATAGATAGTGTTTGTTCCCTTGTTGATATCCATTGAGTGACATTTGGGGACGGAATGAAAATGAATGGCACAAATAATTGTTTTTTTCATGGGACTCCTCAATTCATTTTGGGGACCCACAAATGAAATTAATAGGGTCCCATTTGTTTCGGAATGCCCATTCTTTTAAAATGAATGCACAGCCCTAGTGCATAAACTTCCCTGAAAACCTTTCTCTGCAAAAAGTAGCAGGTGATTTTGGTGGGATAATTTTCAAAGTGAATTTACGGGCAGAAATTTGCTTTGAAAATTAGTGTACCTTAAGTTTACAACAGCCCACTAATATATGTGGGTTCCTATAAAATTACCTTATAATGTGTAATAGTTTCATAATTAAATTATGAATAGTTGGCATATATCAAGGCAAAATTATAATTCCTAAAAGAAAAGTGAATTATTAATTATACATTGTTTGTTCTAATGCCGATAATTTTTTATTAGAGTAATGCATATGCATTTAACTTTATCTACTAAAGTAGGATTAATTATTTAATTTCAGCATGGACAAGAATTGTTCATACTTTTGAAGAATTTCTTTGTAAGATAAAGGTAACGTAGTTGGGACTGGTTTTTCTGAATAAAAAATAAGATTGCCTAAGGGTAATAACCAAACTGTCTAAACATAGTGCACATTCATAGCTGAATCTGTCAAAAGAAATATTCAGTTACTTGTAAACTATAAACAAGGGAAGGGGGTACAACAAGGTCTTATTTAGAAGCTGTAATAAGAGGAATTAAAGCTCTTTTGGAAAGGTTTGTAACTGAGGTTCCAAGGGAGTTTACCTTGTTTTTTTTTCTTTATGTAGGTCATGTAGTGTAACAATGGACTACTGGTAAATGGATGTAGAAGTATGTAACAGCTGCATAATAAAGGGGCAATTTTTAAAACTGTAAAGGCAGGTGTGTGGGTGCTTTCTCTTTGAAAATTCCCCAAGGGAAATTTCAGGTGCAGAGGGAGATTTGCACCTGATTTGTCTGTGGATATTTTTTCAGAACAAAGCTGGAGCTTCAATGCTACTTAGGCGGATAAGTAAGGACTTCTCTGGATACGTGGGAGCTGCTGAATATCCAGCTGCGATCCGAGGCTACCACTTAGCCAGATAAGTCACTTATCCGTCTACTTAGATAACTGGATATTTAGTGGGCAGATCAGGGCACCACTACTTTTCCAGCTAACATAATAGTAGTGCTAACATTGCCATAGAGCCGGATATAACTTATCCAGCTTAAGTAATGGGAAACACGAGGATATTCAACAACATAGCCATGCTGCTAAATATCCCATGTAAGTTAGTGAGATAAGTTTTATCCAGTTAACTTATTTAGCCATTTTCTATTGAATATCTACTTCAATATGCATTATTTTGAAAATGTAAAAAAAAAATTACTTTATTGCATTCCCCAATCTAAACCCATCTTGGAAATGCCTCCATGAAAGTGCAAATAAAAATACATTCATCAGACAACATCCAACAAGGCATTGATCTGTGCAATCTGGGTAACCAAGCATCGGGGTAACTTGCTTGATCCGGCGGTTACTACCCTTAACAATTAAGCCTTTTGCTTACCTTTGATGCAACTCCAACATTACTCTCTGCATCAATGACAGGGGGTGGCAGGAAATGTGAATCAAACAGTTACCAACAAGGGCCCTGAACTTGCTGGTAGATGAAACAGATAAGTATGGGAAAATAAGTGTGGGAGCTTGCTGGGCAGACTGGATGGGCCGATTGGTCTTTTTCTGCTGTCATGCAGGGACTTATCAGTTTACATGTGTGAATGGCTTTTGAAAATTGTCCTTTCAATAATTGATAACGGCTCTCTCTTTCTCATATCATCCAAGTAGGACACACACGAGTAGATTTGCTACTCCTGGAAGAATTCTGTGCAAAAAAAGTTTTAATTCTGCATATAAAAATTTAAAGTTCTGAGCAGAAAAACTTAAAATTCTGCATATTTTATATTGATCAAAATAACACAATATACATGACTGACTTTAAGTAATGAATTTAAAATGTAATACAGAAAAAAGTTATTACTTAAAGATGCAGAGTTTTAAATATTTTGAGAAGAATTTCCCTAGAAGTTCACTGTAAGAGTGTCTCTTCCTCCCTCTCCCCCTACTCCCCTGGCCAGTCTCCTCACCTGCCTCTATCTCTCCCATACCCCTCTAAGCTCAATCCCTTCCACTCTATTTCCAGTCCCAGAGTTTGACCCCCTTTCTCAGTACTGCCCCTCACACAGGCTCCCTCTGTACCTCTCTCACTCTCTCACACATACACATACACACACACAGGCTCCCTCTCTCTCATGCACACACACCCACACACCTTCATACAGTCTTCCCCTCTCTCTCTTACACACACACACCCTCATTCAGGCTCCCTCTTTCTTGCACACACAACCCCTTCCTACAGGCTCCCTCTCTCTCTTGCACACACACCCACACAAGCTCTCTTTCTTTCTCACGCAAACAACCTCACACAGGATACCTATGTATCTCTCTCTCACACACCCCTGCACACTGGCTCCCTCTTTTGCTCACCCACATTCTACAAATAACTCCCTCTCTCTAACACACATACACCCACATACATCCCTTTACACAAGCTCTTTCTTACACATACACAAACCCTCACACAGGCTCCCTCTCTCACAAACAAGCACCCTCACATACACACAAGCCCTTTTTCACACACACCAGCTCCCAGTCTCTCACATATATACACACTCATTCATAATCTCCTTATATAGACTCTTTCTCTGGCACCCACACTCACACACCCTCACATGCTCTCTTGCACCTCCCAGGCTCGCAGTCTTGCACACACATGCACATACACATACACAAACACACACACACACTCACTCTCACCAAGGCATGCACCATCTTCACTGCGAGCAGGACGGCCTTCGATCGCGGCACGCCAGGGCCTACTCCTTCTTCGCCGCAAGCAGGATGGCCTCCGCTCGTGGCACACCAGGGCCTACTTCTTCTTTACCATGAGCAGGACTGCCTCCGCTCGTGGCATGCTGGGGCCTGTTCCATCTTCACCTCACGCCAAGACCGTTCCACTCACAGCTAAAAACGAAGTAGGCCCAGGTGTGCCACAAGCAAAGGCTGTCCCACTCGCGGCACATTGGGGCCTGCCAAATTCTGCACAGCTGCATAGAAGGGGAATTCCCACAGGACTAATTTGCTGTCCAGGAATTTCTTTTTTTAAGTCATTATTCATATTCTTCCTAGAATCATATACATCATGAGAAAACAGCAAAGGCACACTCTTTCCCATTAACATGTGATTTAAGCTGGCTCCTGGTTTAATGACTGCTAGCTCATTACCAGTGGATAGGGTCTCTCAAGAGGACCTCCTTTAGGGAGGGTATTTTCAAATTGTTTGTGCAGGGGCTAACAGCTATGGATGCCTTCTACGCACAGACTTCAGCCCAAATTTTCAAAGCAGACTTATTCAAATAAGTCTGCTGTGAAACTGTGTGGGTTCAGCTGTTCCACACACAGACTTACATGTAGGAATTTACACCCCACCTAGAGCAAATGTAACTTTCTGCATGTAGATTGATATGCATGCTCTCTAAAATCCAAAGTATGCACGTAAATCTTTCTCCACCCAACTCCACCTCTCAGAACACTTACTTGCAGTGCTGGGAAAAGTATGCATGAAATCAGGTTTTGCACATACTTGGACACACAAAGCACCACTTATCTTCAAAGACTACTCAAACATGTAAAACAAAGTTTTAGGTAAAGAGAGTTGAACTTTCAAAGAACTCCATATGGCCGCATATATGTGCGCATATGGGTTGGCAGAAATCTACAATAGTATTTTATAACCTATGCATATCTGGTCAGCACAGATTATAAAATATACACATTTGTCTACCACCAACATACGACTCGTGAGACCGCAACTTGAATACTGTGTACAATTCTGGTCGCCGCATCTCAAAAAAGATATAATTGCGATAGAGAAGGTAGAGAGAAGGGCAACCAAAATGATAAGGGGAATGGAACAGCTCCCCTATGAGGAAAGGCTAAAGAGGTTAGGATTTTTCAGCTTGGAGAAGAGACTGCTGAGGGGGGATATGAAAGAGGTCTTTAAAATCATGAGAGGTCTGGAACGGGTAGACGTGAATCGGTTATTTACTCTTTCGGATAATAGAAAGACTAGGGGGCACTCCATGAAGTTAGCATGTGGCACATTTAAAACAAATCGGAGAAAGTTCTTTTTCACTCAACACACAATTAAACTCTGGAATTTTTTGCCAGAAGATGTGATTAGTGCAGTTAGTGTAGCTGGGTTTAAAAAAAGATTGGATAAGTTCTTGGAGGAGAAGTCCATTACCTGCTATTAATTAAGTTGACTTAGAAAATAGCCACTGCTATTACTAGCAACGTTAACATGGAATAGACTTAGTTTTTTGGTACTTGCCAGGTTCTTATGGCCTGGATTGGCCACTATTGGAAACAGGATGCTGGGCTTGATGGACCGTTGGTCTGACCCAGCATGGCATGTTCTTATGACTGTATGTTTATTTATGTGAGAATAATTGCATTACATAGAAAGCACATACTTTTCCTACCTATTTTATAAATAAGCACTCCTATATATTGGGGTAGATTTTTAAAAACGGCGCGTTCGGGTACTTTTGTTCGCGCTCCAGGCGCAAACAAAAGTACGCTGGATTTTAGTAGATACGCGTGTATCTGCTAAAATCCAGGATCGGCGTGCGCAAGGCTCCGATTTTGGGCAGCCGGCGCGCGCCGAGCTGCGCAGCCTGCCTCCGTTCCCTCCGAGGCCGCTCTGAAATCGGAGCGGCCTCGGAGGGAACTCTCTTTCGCCCTCCCCTCACCTTCCCCTCCCTTCCTCTACCTAACCCACCCCCCCTACCTTTGTCTGGGGATTTACGCCTCCCGGAGGGAGAAGTAAATCCCCTCGCGCCAGCGGGTCGCTGGCGCGCCGAGACGCAACCCGGGGGCGGTTCCGGAGGGCGCGGCCACGCCCCCGGACCACCCCAAGCCGAAACCACGCCCCCCGGCCCGCCCCAAAACGCCACATCCCGCCCCCAAAACCCTGCTTCGATTGGCCCCGCCCCCGACAGGCCCCCGACAAAAAACCCCGGGACTTACACGAGTCCCGGGGCTCTGCGCGTGCCGGCAGGCCTATGGAAAATAGGCGCGCCGGCGCGCAAGGCCCTGCTCGCGTAAATACGGGCGGATTTACGCGAGCAGGGCTTTTAAAATCCGCCCCACTATGCGCAAAAAATGAATAACTTACATATACGGAAGTCGAGATACTTTAACACGTGTGCGTAATTGAATCACCAATTTGCTGATACCTCCACCCATTCACCCAGTCCTTCTCCAGATCACCTTCACCCTGAACTCCCTCCATTTCACCTAGACTTCTTACCCAACCAATAGGAGACAACAGACGAGTCTGATATCAGTTGCGCAAGATAATTAACAGATATAAAATTGCACAAATAAGTTAGCACATGTATTTGCATCTCTTACAAAATAACTTATGTGTATAATGCTTAGCCCCACCCCTGAACGGTACTAGCCTAACCCGGCCCACCCCTTTTATCTGCTTGTAAATATGCATGCAAAAGCGAGAATACGTACATAATTTTTATGTTCATAAAATATTGTGTATGTGAGTACAAGCTACTTAAACACGTATATGCAGTTTTTATTTGCATATACGTGCAAATAAAACCCCATAAAGTACTTTCAAATTTCACCCCATAAAGTACTATCAAAATCACACCCTAAAAGTTTCCATTCCTGTTGTGATTATTTACAATCTTGACTTTAAAAAAAAATCCTACTCTCCTGCGAACTTCTCAGCCTGAAATTTATGGCTTTTTAAAATAATTCTGATTTTTAAAATGGACTAATACTGCATTTGGAGCTGCCTGGGATTTCCCTGTGCCCATACTAATGCCTAAGGGATAGATTTTCAAACCCCAGCACGCGTAAATCCTGGGGTTTAGGCACGTGGCCGTGCCTTACGCTCGCCGGGCCTATTCTCAAATGGCTAGGCCATGCGCGTAAACCCCAGGACGCGTGTAAGTCCCGGGGCTTGAAAATGGGGTGGGGCGGGGCTGGAGGTGCCAGGCACAGCGGCCATTTGCTGCTGTGCCAGGGGATCGAGCGCCAGCAGGATGGCGGCGTGCACAACTTGCTCCTGCTCCTTGGCAGGAGCAAAAGGTAAAATATAAATATTAGGGCTAGTTAGGATAGGGATAGGGGGAGGGTAGGATAGGGGAAGGGAGGTTTGGCTAGGGGGTTGGGAACTGGAGAAGGCCCTGATGCGTCGCCACACATATTTGCTTAACTATACCCCCTTTGCACACGCTAACCTGGCATTTTATAGCGTGCACACGCCAGCGCACTTATGTTATAAAATTGTGCATCAATGTGTGCGCACTGGGGAGGGCTTGCACATGGACACCTGCGTGTAAGTTTTGAAAATCTACCCTTAAAATTTTAAGAATTTCTGAATCACAATTCATGATTGTGATGCATTCAGGTGATAGCAATCACCAAAACAAAATATGAATCAATAACCATTAGGGATGTGTGCACAAACAATTTTTGATTAATTTCATTCTTTTGTTTCAACATAAAAAAAATTAGGTTCATTCATTTTAGCTTTTTTTCAGTTTTTTTGATTTTTGTTTGTTCTATTTCATTCATTTTGATAGTTTACATATATAAATACCATTTTAAGCACATAACTTTGAATTTTATGCATGCGAGCTTTTACTTGTGCAGGGGGGTGTAATTTTATAACAGTGCATGTAGGGAGAGAACACCCGGACATTAGCCTGAATGTTCAAAGTGGATATATATGAATTAGCCCACCTTGGAAATTATCATGTACACATGGAATGCCAGTGCAGCATAAATGCACATACACCTGCTTGTTTGCCAGTGTAAATGTGTGCAAGTAGATGTATTTGCATACTTGAAAAAATCAAAAGTATGCACAAAAATCATAGCCCTGCATCAAAGCCCACAACCAGAAAGCCTTTTTCAAATGAGTGTGTAAACTTGCGCACAAAATCACGTCTGTATTTTTTTTTTAAGCACACAACCCCCGGGCAATTAACTAAAATTTCATTTACACAAAGGGAGGATAACTTTCAAACAAGTGTACAGCAGCATATAAGTACATATAAAGTTGCATGTAATTTTCCCATAGTATTTTGTAAACAGTGCATATTACATTTGTGCGTATTATTATCGTACCTTTATCCAACAGCATATGCATTTATGTATGCTTACGTGTAAATGTATGAAATGTATTGAAACAACGTATATCAATGTGTGTACTTTTCCCCCCTTTTAAAAGTAGGCAGGTGTGTATTTTATGCACAAAAGTAAAGTAGGACTTGTGCATGATTAATGCATGTAAGTTGGCCGATTTTAAAACATGCGCACATCAAGGAAGTTAGCAGTTTTAGAAATTAGTCCACCAGTTCTCCTAGTCTTTCTCCAGGTCATAAAGATCTTCCTGGTCTTCAACCTGAACTCCCTCTATTTCACCCAGACCTCCCGCCCAGTCAGTATGGCACAGTAAAAATGTTTATCATCACTTACAGCAGAAAATTAGCAGGTGTAAAAATATGCAAGTAAGTTGGCAAATCTACGGGCATGTTTCTTTTAAAATAGCAACTTATGCACATAAATTTTGGCCCTGCCCAGGAGCCCCCCCAAACTGCCCTTTTTATATGCGCGTATATGTGCACAAAAGTGAAAATACCCATGTATTTTCAGCTTTTATAAAATACAGAATACACAAGTAGATGCTACTTATTCGCTTATATGCTAATTTTTACACATGTAACGTTTTGAAAATTTACCCCATAAAACCATGTTCTATGCGCATAAATGCTTTCGAAAATCAGGCCTATAAAATCAAACAGGATGTGCATAAAATTTTACATGCATAGGCTCCGAAAATGAATGAAAATAAATGTGCAAGATCTTCACAGTATGTGATTCATGGATCACTTCATTTATATTTGTACATTTGTAATTTAAATCATAAATGAAATAACATTCAACTTATATTTTTTTTAGCTACTTTCAAATTTTGTGGTTGGAAATCAGTGCTATATATATATATATATATATATATATATATATAAAGTTAGATTTTAAAAGGGCCTCATGTGCCATTTTATAACTCTCGCGCACATATCTACGTGCCACAGCTCCCTGATAGGAGCAGGAGTCTGGTGAACATCAGTGTCCCTTTACAATGGTCCATATATAGCGACTGAGCCCTATAGTCTCTCTCTCTCGCTCGCTCTCTCTCCATCCCTCCCACCACCACCACCACCAGGCTCCTGTACCTAACAAGGAGCTGGAACACCCATGCCCTTTTTGGGCACGCATACCTCAATGTACAAGTGCCTGTCCTGGCTTTTTAAAATTCGCGTACCTCCCACGTGGCCGTTTTTGCCTTCGCAAGGCTTTTAAAATCTACCTTTTAGCCTTTTTATTAGCTTTGAGGCAGCAACAGTTTGATGCAATGTTTACAATAAAAGTAAGCACATGCATCAGGTTAATCAGGTACTTGTTTTTCAAAGAGCAAAAGCTGAAACTGGCAGATAAAATTATAAAACCTGTGTACCTTTCCTGGAAAGATCATAGTGAAAACCAGAACATAAGCAAGCTATATAGGTTACTGCACTGACTGAATTACTTTTAGAATTTACTCAATTAAATTAAGCAGAGCCTAGCATCCTTATCTGCTTTCAAATCCCCAAAATAGATTATTTAGAACTAAAGTTGACTTAAGCCTAATAACCTCAAGCATAACTCAATAGTAAGGGGCTTCAGTATGACCTAATATCCTACAGGGAGTTTTGTTTCAATGTTGTTTATAAAGAATTGTATTAGATCCTTAAATGCTACCCAGACATTGTAGTAAATTGGAAAAGAGAACAACTACCTCAGTCAATAAATTGGAAGTTTCAGCATGTTCAATCTAACTAAATCAGTTTGTTAGAACTCATTGCTGAAGTAGAAATGTTTTCAAAGTTATATATTTTTTAAACTCTGTTTTCATCAAGTGATAGTCCATTTGATAATAGGCTCTTTTGATTATTGTCAGGTAAACTTTGGAAAGCCATCGCTTAACCCTGAGAGTGATTTACAAGAAATAGATCAACTATTGGGAATCTGCTGGGTCCTTGTGACCCAGTGAGACAGAATGCTGGACTCAGTGGACTTTGGTTTGATCCAGCATGACGCTACTTATGTTCATATTTGGTTACATAGTATTACCGCCACATTAATTTGTTTATTTATTTATTTATTTAGGGTTTTTATATACCGACTTTCTTGATACAGATCAAATCAACTCGGTTTACATAGAACGATAGTTCATTAACAATAACTAGTCAAATCTCAAAGAGGGGACAGAGTGGGAGCAGAAAGTAGAAAGTTACATTATAACAAGGGAGAGCAACTTGGAATTGGAAATGAAGCGAAGGATAACCAAGGTAGAGAGAGATAAACAGAGAGAGGGCTTGAAGCCAAACCTTTGGGGAAAAACTCTAGCATAATAACCTGATTATGTAACACTCTGCTAGTTTTATGATGTAATATGAGAATTAATGATAATCATACAAGATCTTGTAGACTCTCTTATTGCAGAAAATCATGACTAAGCATTTACACTTAGGGACAAATATTTCTTTGTAAGCTGAGGGCATATTTGAAGAGTCTGCTACTGTGATAATTACTTAAAGTCAAGTAATGCTTTCAGTGTTAATTATTTTTTTATTTTAAAACATTTATTACCCATCCTTCCTACGTTCAGATGGGGGTACAATAAAACATACATAATAAGTTACACATAAGTAAAGCATAACAAAGTAAAATTCACTAAAACTCAAAAATAAAATTAAAGTCAATCATTTTTTCATCCATTAATCTATATCAGTACACAAAAACCAATAGACTGCTTGGGATACAATATGTAGGGAGAAGTAACAGTAGGAAAAGATTTAAACAGCTTACAAGATAAAAGCATAATACCAAATACAAATGTAATAATACAAGGATCTCATATATATTTCCAGTATTTTCTATATAAATTTCTAGAGATGTGCATTCATTTGTAACTGCACAGTCAAGAGGTAGAGAAGGCGAAAGATTACACATGCAAATGAACAAGAATAAAGTGAATGTGTAATCAGAGAGTTTTTACATGTTCTTCTTCAAATAAAAATCTTGATTCAATTTATAATATTGCCATTATAAATTGCAAAGTGTTACCACCAGACACGCTATCATTTTGTTCTTTGCAAATTTCACCGCTGATTCAAAATTGAATCCTAGATTAGACAACTACTTCAAAGAATTGATATAAATTAGAATTTTGAAATCTTGACTAACAATTTACAAAATTGATATGAAATTTAGGGATGTGCAGGAAAAAAATGTGTTTTCATTTTCGGTTCATTTTCAGGAGGTTTTGTTCCCATGAATTTCGGTTCATAGATTGCTTGATTCATTTCATTCTTGTGAAAAAAACAAATAAAGCAATTAACCCCTCCCCCCCCTCCAAAATGGCCAAAAAAACAAAATGAGCCCTCCCTCCCACCATCTTGGAAAAACAATGGAGCCAGGATCCCCCCGGCCCCCAATTACCTAGTCCAGTGGGGATCCGATGTCTCAGACTAGGCCGAAGCTTCAGCGTTGCATAGGCTGAGGCGTAGGCAGATCGCCGTGGGCTCAGCCTATGCAAAGCCGAGGCTTTGCCTAGTGCTTGCCCCGAAACCTCAGGCTTGCATAGACCAAGGCTTTGACCAAACTATGGGCCGAAGGCCTAGGCTGGTGCCTGGACTCAGGCCTAATGCCAGGGCCTTGGCCAGGACCCAGGCCTGACTCTGCAAACTAACCCAGAGGCTGGAACCCAATGCTGGGGCCTCGGCCGGGGCCAGGCCCGACACCACAACTCGGCCCAGAGGCCGAGTCCCAATGCCAGGTCCTCAGCCCGGACCCAGGTGCAACACTGCAAGCCAACCCAGAGACCGGGTCCCAACACCAGAGCCTCAGGCATGACTCCACGATCTGATATGAACGCCAGATCCCAACACCGGGACCCAGGCCCAACACATAGGCCTCAGCCAGGAGGCTGGGTCCCGATGCCTAGACCTTGGACCAGGGTCAGGCCCAGGTATCGGAGCCCAGGCCTGGAATTTCCTCTTCAGGCATCCTCTTCTTTCTTTGCCCCGCAGCACAATGACGGCATCTGCTGGAGTTGTGCTAGAATTAATTAACTCTGGCACATTCACCCCAACGGACGGTACCATTTTGATTTACATGTCACGACAACGGGCCTGGATCTGGGCCAAGGCCTCAGCAGCAGGACATTCTGGCCTGGTCACAGCATCGGGCCTGGTTCTGAACCCCAGCCTAGGCTAAGGGCCCAGCATTAGGACCCGACCTCTGGGTCAGGTTGCGGTGTTGGGCCTGGGTCCGCCTTTGTTGGATACCCAACGGGTCAGGTAAGTTTGGGTTTTTTTTCGAGAGTCTCAGCCAAGGCCCCTGGCATCGGCCTGTGCCTCCACCAAGACCTTGGCGTCGCATACATGCCTAGGCCACAGAACCTGCTTTGGTCCTCAGCTTATGCCCTAGGCAAGTCCCCCGCTTCAGGCCTAGGCCGAGGCCCGAATCATTAGTTTAAAATGAAACGAACTAATAAGGTTTGTTTCATTCGGGGCCCCTGTTTCATTTCAGGGCCCCTTGAAACACAGAAACATAGAAAGTGATGGCAGAAAATGACCCTACGGCCCATCCAGTCTGCCTAGCAAGCTCCCATAGTTATCAGTTTTCCATACTCATCAGTTACTCAGACCGCCAAGATCAGGGCTCTTGTTGGTTACTGTTTGAGTCCAATTTCTTCACCCCCCCCCCGCCATTGAATCAGAGAGCAATGTACAATGTTGGAGTTGCATCAGATGTGTAGTATCAGGCTTCTGGTTAAAGGTAGTAACCACAAGCCACCGAGCTGCGGCCAGCATTCAAACAATGAATGTAATAACCCAACACGAATGCTGGAATAAAGTGATACAGTCCCAATACTTCAATTCAGTATATAGTAACAACGTTTATTTCATTCAAATTCGGCAACTCCATTGTTATGAGAGCAGTCTTATAAACACTCTGGGTCCCCCGACACGGACCCGTGTTTCGCCAGCGGCTGCGTCGGGAGGGATACCCGCAGTTTTTTACAGGAAATCTAAAGACAATTATATAGGACTGTATTAACAATGGTTATGGTACAGAACATATAACAAATAAATACATGCACATTCAGGTAATTACCTTTAGACGGGATTCATACGTTCCTGGCATGGAGTGCAATGAAAGAGAGATCGCAAGCAGCTTAAAAGCTGTCAAAACTCGCGCCAACCAGATTCTACAGACCAATCAGAATCGAGGAACAACCGACCAATCATATGTAGATAGGGAACAGCTGTAGCCTACCAGGATCATGTGAAATGAAACCATTCTATTTCTTTGTTAAGGCCCTTCGGTGAAACACTATCTAAGCGATGTATCCATCTCTGTTCACAGCGCAGTAGTAAAGTGTCAAAATCCCCACCACGCAGGGAGGGGAATACTACTTCTAAAACAAAGAAAAATAAATCAGATAAAGTATGAGAGTGTAACATCCAATGATCAACAAGTGGGGCCAGAATACGAGAGTGTCTAATGTTAGATCTGTGTTCGATCATCCGAGTGCGGATCTGTCTCCTAGTTTTACCCACATAAAACTTATCACAGGGACAGCGTATGATGTATATTACGCCAGAGGAGGCACAATCCGAGTCATGACGTAAAGTATAACTTTTTGCAGTAGAAGGTTCAGTAAACTGAGACAAAGTGGTAGTGTGTTTACATACAGAACAACTCCCACATGGTCTGTGAGTACCTGTCTGTGTGCTATTGGAACGATTTTGCAAAAAGTCAGAACAGGTCAGGATGTCCCGGAAGTTTTTCCCTCTGCGGTACGTGAATCTCAGAGTGCTGTGAAACAAACTAGAAAGGGCTAAAGAAGACCAATGTTTTCTAAGTATGGTGGAAATTGCGTGACTGGATGGTGAAAACGGTAAAATACAATTCAACGAAGAGTTGTCTTCTCTTTGTGTGGAAAGAAATAACCAATCCCGGTTCACATAGAGAGCTCTCTTATAAGCAGATTTTAAAACTTTGTAGGGGTACCCTCTCTGCCTAAACCGGGCAAACATCTCCTTAGCTTTTTCTACATAATCAGCTGTCGTTGTGCATAGTCTACGTAGTCTCAAGAATTGTCCGGTGGGGATATTCTTTTTAAGATTTTTAGGGTGACAGCTATCAAACTTTAACACTGTGTTACGGTCAGTGTCTTTACGATAAATAGTGGTAGAAAAACCTGAACCAGTGTTGGAAATTAGTAAGTCCAAGAACGGTATCTCTGAGTTATGTAGACAAAAGCTAAATTGTAAGTGTGGGTTGCACTGATTCAACCAATCAAAAAACAAATAAAATTGTATCTCTGTCCCTAACCAAATTAACAGGATGTCATCAATGTAACGGTACCATGAATGTATAAAATTCCACCAGCTTGAAGGGTATATATATGTTTCTTCGAATTGAGCCAGTAATTGAGTAGTAACCGCCACATCAAGCAAGTTACCCCCATACTCTTCTTGGTTACTGTTTGGGTTCAATTTCCTTATTCCCCTGCAGTTGAAGCAGAGAGCAATATTGGAGTTGCATCAGAACTGTAATATCAGGCTTTTTGGTTAAGGCTAGTAACCACCACATTAAGAAGTTACCCCCATGCTTATGTGTTTTTCCACACCGTACAGTTCAATGTCTTTGTTGGTTGTTGTCTGAATCCAATTCCTCCTTTTCTCTTTTCCCCCTGCCATTGAAGCAGGGAGCAATGATGGAGTTGGATCACATTTTGAAGGCTATTTGTTACCGGTAGTATCCACCATACCAGCAAGTTACCTCCATGTGACGGTACCTACAGTACCTGAATGTAAACAGATGTGATATCTCAGATCAAATGTCGGTATATAAAAAATAATAATAATAATAAGTTAAGGGTAGTTTCAGCTACACCAGCAAGATTCCCCTCCCCCTTGCCTTTAGGTATCCACAGTGTTTATCCCATGCCCTTTTGAAATCTTGGACAGTTTGTTCCCTAATTAAGAACATAAGAACATGCCATACTGGGTCAGACCAAGGGTCCGTCAAGCCCAGCATCCTGTTTCCAACAGTGGCAAATCCAGGCCATAAGAACCTGGCAAGTACCCAAAAACTAAGTGTTTCATGTTACTGTTGCTAGTAATAGCAGTGGCTATTTTCTAAGTCAACTTAATTAATAGCAGGTAATAGGCTTTTCCTCCAAGAACTTATCCAATCCTTTTTTAAACACAGCTATACTAACTGCACTAACCACATCCTCTGGCAACACATTCCAGAGTTTAATTGTGCATTGAGTAAAAAAGAACTTTCTCCGATTAGTTTTAAATGTGCCACATGCTAACTTCATGGAATGCCCCCTAGTCTTTCTATTATCCGAAAGAGTAAATAACGATTCACATCTACCCATTCTAGACCTCTCGTGATTTTAAACACCTCTATCATATCCCCCCTCAGCCGTCTCTTCTCCAAGCTGAAAAGTCCTAACCTCTTTAGTCTTTCCTCATAGGGAAGCTGTTCCATTCCGCTTATCATTTTGGTAACCCTTCTCTGTACCTTGTCCATCGCAATTATATCTTTTTTGATATGCGGCGAACAGAATTGCACACAGTATTCAAGATGCAGTCTCACCATGGAGCGATACAGAGGCATTATGACATTTTCCATTCTATTCACCATTCCCTTTCTAATAATTCCCAACATTGTTTGCTTTTTTGACTGCTGCAGCACACTGAACCGATGATTTCAATGTGTTATCCACTATGGATTCATTCCAGCGGAAAAGGTCTGTTGTTGATCAAGTATCTGAAGGTCTGTATCATAGCTCTGTGCTCCTTCTCTCCTCCAGGGTATACATATTTAGGTCCTTCAACCTCTCCTCATAAGTAATTTGATGCAGACCCCACCATTTTGGTCACCCTTCTCTGGACCATCTCCAAACTGTCTCTGTCCCTTTTGAAATACGGTCTCCAGAACTGAACACAGTACTCCAGGTGAGGCCTCACCAAGGACCTGTACAAGGGGATTTCACTTCCATTTTCTTACTAGATATTCCTCTCTTTATGCAGCCCAGCATTCTTCTAGCTTTAGCTATCACCTTGTCACATTGCTTCACCATCGTTATGGACACTATCACCCTAATGTCTCTCTCCTGTTCTGTGCACATCACATACAGTTCCTTCGGATTACCACGCCCCAGATGCATGACTCTGCACTTCTTGGCATTAAATCCCAGTTGCCATATCGTCAACCACTCTTCAAGCTTCCATAAATCACGTCTCATTCTCTCCTCTTCTTCTGGCATGTCGACTCTATTGCAGATGTTATTATCATCCACAAATAGACAAACTTTACCTTCTATACCTTCCGCAATGTCGCTCACAAAGATGTTGAACAAAAGCAGTCCCAACACCGATCCCTGCAGCACTCTACTTAACACCATTCTCTCATCTGAGTAGGTTCCATTTACCATCACACTCTGTCTTCTATCCGTCAACCAGTTTGTAATCCATGCCACCACTTTGGCACTCACTCCCCAGCTTCTCATTTTGTTCATGAGTCTTCTATGTGGGACTGTATCAAAGGCTTTACTAAAATCCAAGTGGCCATATCCCAATCATGATATTCCATGAACCATGTTTCTGTAACAGCAACAACATCCAAGTCCGCCTTCACCATTAAGGCTTGCAGGTCTGGGATTTTATTGCCCAGACAATGAGCATTTGTGCTCTTAGCTCTCTAGTTTCTCTCATTCTGTTTACTGCTTTTCTTGAACTTGTTTTTTGCCTTATTCAGCTGACATTTTTTTATCCCCTTCATCCTTTTCCTTTGTTTTTGTATTTGGTTTGGTTTTTGTTGTTGGGGGGTGATGCTCCACTGTCCTTCTGCCACCCCTGTCATTTAGTTTAAATGCCTTATGGCATAGGATATGAATTTATCCCTTCATGGCATAGGATATGAATTTATCCTTTCATGAGAGGTCTTGAACGAGTAGATGTGACTCGGTTATTTTCACTTTCGAATAATAGAAGGACTAGGGGGCATTCCATGAAGTTAGCAAGTAGCACATTTAAGACTAATTGGAGAAAATTCTTTTTCACTCAACGCACAATAAAGCTCTGGAATTTGTTGCCAGAGGATGTGGTTAGTGCAATTAGTGTAGCTGGGTTCAAAAAAGGTTTGGATAAGTTCTTGGAGGAGAAGTCCATTAATGGCTATTAATCAATTTTACTTAGGGAATAGCCACTGCTATTAATTGCATTAGTAGCATGGGATCTTCTTAGTGTTTGGGTAATTGCCAGGTTCTTGTGGCCTGGTTTTGGCCTCTGTTGGAAACAGGATGCTGGGCTTGATGGACCCTTGGTCTGACCCAGCATGGCATGTTCTTATGTTCTTATCCTTTTTCCTGCCACACACAGATGTAATCCATCTTTGACATAGAGTCCTTTTCTATTCCATAAATTGCCCCAGCCTCCAATATATCCAAAACTTTGTTCCTTGCAACAAGTTTTGAGCCATGTATTGAATTTATGTATATTACTTAGTCTCTCTTTATCCTTTCCATGAACAGGTAAGACTTCTGAAAAGGCAATAGTCTTCGCCATGTGACTAATCTGCTTCACCAGAAACTGGAAGTCTCTCTGTACTACTTGGATGCTGTTTCTAGCATGGTCATTGGTTCCCAGATGGATGATAATATCAACTACATAGTCCTTTCCTTCTTCTTTGATTGCATTGAATATTTGAATAGCGTTTCTACCGGCTGAAGATCCCGGAAAGCTTTTATCTATAGAATTTCCCTCAAAAAGAGTTCCCAAATTAGTGCCTCTGATGACTGAGTCTCCCAACACAATGAGCTTGGTCTAAGGGTTATTGTTTGCCCTGGGTTTCTTCCTTCTTGTCAGATGCCTCTTCAGTCTCCATCGCTTTAGCTTCTTCATTATGTAGTACAGAGAAGGCATTTTATATTTTAGAGGGTATGTGTCTCCTCATCGCAGGTCTTACTCTACCGGAGCCCACAGTAATCCATTTGTTCCTGGGTTGCTGTTTGCTAATTGTAAGAGGGGGAGGACACATTTGTGAAGGATGAGTGTCTTTGGGTAACATGTCTTGTTCTACCTGTGCCCACTGTAAACCACTTTTTCATGAGCTTTTGAGTTCTCCTTGGTAATGGTGAAATGGTTCCTGAATTGTACTGTAGATTGGGTGTGGCTTCCTTGTTGGTTTCTGATATTTTCTTTATTGCAGCTAATTCATCCTTAAGGTGTGCCAATTCCTCTTTCATGGAAGAGAGTTCCGAACAAATAGGGCAAGCCCTAAGTTTTCAGAAGGTTCCACAATTGTTACATTGGATAGTCCCCATTTTGTTCAATTAATTTGATGACAGACATCGTCTCCACAAAAGTGGGAGTAGATAAGATGCTGGTAACTGAAAACCAGTTACTCTGATCTTAGTGGTAAGTAAATGAATGGAATCAATACCAAAGAAAAGAATAGTAGAATATCTTGAAATAGCAGATTACAGGATCCCAGGCATCATGTCAAACAAATCTGATGAATTTCTATGACTGGGAAACAAACAAATTTGATGAAGGGGTAGCATTAGAACTAGCAAAGTTCAAGGTGAATTTTAAAAGTCCAAAGCGTGCCAAAATTAGGGGATGCATGAATATGTTGGGCTGGCGAAAGCCGAGCGGATTTTGAAAGCCACCCGGATACGCATGTGCATGCCTCTGTGTGCACAAATGAAAAATTTCCAAAAAGGGCGGAGCATGAGCATTCCGGGATTTAACCATGAAATTTGCGCGTAAATAATTACGCACATTGGCGCACACCAGGTTCCCCTGCCGCAGAACTTTACTTCTGCTAAGGATGACATGTAAGTTAGAGAACAAAAAAATATAGAATGAGGCTATTAAACAAGGGAGGTTTGGAAGTTTATCTCAAACTGGGCGAAGTGGGAATGAACTGGGAAAGCTGGCAATGGCATCAGTGCACATGCCTTTTAAAATTCCCCCACTTATGCAGTAGAAGCAGCATTTGCGTGCACAGGTGCACATGCACTTAAAATTGCGTGCAAATGTGCATGTGGTCATGCTATGTGTAACATACATGCATATACACACGTATGTTATAAAATGGGTGCAGGCCGATGAACGTGCATACATGTGTGCCCACACAGTGCTTTGAAAGTTACTGGCCCTGATTTTAGTAAGACATTTGATAACTTTTCCACACGGGTGGCTTATACATAAAGGGGTAGATTTTTAAACAGCGCGAATAGGCCTACTTTTGTTTGCGCTCCAGGCGCAAACAAAAGTATGCTGGATTTTAGTAGATACGCGCGGAGCCGCGCGTATCTGCTAAAAACCTGGATCGGCGCGCGCAAGGCTATCGATTTTGTATAGCCGGCGCGCGCCGAGTCGCGCAGCCTACCCCCGTTCCCTCCAAGGCCGCTCCGAAATCGGAGCGGCCTTGGAGGGAATCCTCTAACGCCCTCCCCTCACCTTCCCCTCCCTTCCTCTACCTAACCCACCCGCCCGGCCCTGTCTACACCCCCCCCTTACCTTTCTCCAGGGATTTACGCCTCTCGGAGGGAGAAGTAAATCCCCGCGCGCGAGCAGGCCTCCTGCGCGCCGGGCCGCAACCTGGGGGCGGGTACGGAGGGCGCGGCCACACCCCCGGACCGCCCCGGGCCGTAGCCACGCCCCCGTACCCGCCCCCAAAACGCTGCCGACACGCCCCCGAAACGCCGCGACGACCGGGTCCGCCCCCGACACGCCCCCCTCCGAAAAACCCCGGGACTTACGCGAGTCCCGGGGTCTGCGCGCACCGGTAGGCCTCTTTGAATGTAGGCATACCGGCGCGCAGGGCCCTGCTCGCCTAAATCCGCCCGGTTTTGGGCGGATTTAGGCGAGCAGGGCTCTGAAAATCCGCCCCAAACTAAAGAACCTAGGGGTGGGTCCTAAGGTGGTAAAATGGGTTACAAATTGGTTGTGAATGGACATCAGAGATTTATGATAAATGGAGTTCAATCTAAGGAAGGAGGGTTAACATGTAAAGGGTAGTTTAATATGTGATAGTATCAGTGAGTACTGTGATATAAATAGGACAGGGATATAGTATCTGGGTGATCATATCTGATGATTTCAAGGCTGCAAAACAGTGTGACAAGGCAGTAGCAAGAGCCAAATGAATGCTAAATTGCATAGGAAAAGGTATTATTAGAGAAAAGGTGATAATGCCTCTGTACAGGTCATTATTTTGACCTCTTCTGACATACTGTTTCAAATTCCAGAGGTTGCATCTCCAGAAGTGTATAGATAGAGTAACGGCATTCCAGAGTAGGGCAAGTAAAATGATGAATTGTCTGTACCATAAGCCCTATAATGTGAGAATTAAGGAGTTAAATATATATACCCTAGTAGAAAAAGGAAGGGTATAATTTTCAAAGGCAGTCAGTCTGCCTTTCTTGAATATGTTCTGGTTTGATTTCCACTGCATGGAAGACCTGTTAGAAAGCAACTTGTATATTGCTGTTGGGGGCCATGAGGGAATAGAAAGTTTGGACCCCAGCCTGGAAATACTGCTTAAAAATCTGCACTTAATACTGTGCTCATGAGTGTGGCATTAGGAATCCTTGGTTCTTATTTATGTTCTTCTCAGTGTTTTATTTCATACCGTCAATTCAACTTTGTTAAACAGTGGCAGAAGATTACAGGCTCCTTCCAATAGCAGAAACCAGCCAAAAGAAGCCAGTTTTACAGAGGTCGATATTCAAACAGGTTAGTCCGGATAACTTTTGAGTTAGCTGAACAAATGCAGAAGTTTGAATATTTGGCCTCTTTATCTAGATACATTTTATCTGGCTAACTTATTAATCAGTTAATATTTATTTTCTGATAAATTGGAGGTGTTCCAGAACTAGTCTGGGGCAGGATTAACTTACTCCTAGATTCATCAAAATGCTGTAATATTGCAGGCCAATAAGAAAAAGGGGTGTATTTAGGGTAATTTTTAGGGTTACCACACCACAATATGAGAGAGAGAGAGAGAATCTATAATATACTCATAATAGTCAAGTATTTATAACTCTATAGGAGGGGCAACTAATAGCTCGAGGTGAGGTGTTGGTTTAGGGTTTAGGGGCCAGTTTTTCTTGCATAGTGAGACGTACAAACAGCACAGTAAATCTCGGTGAAGATTTGATGTCATTTGGAGTGAGGAAAGTCTGAGAACATGTCCTTAGATAACTTTAAACTTAACCAGCTATATTCTCAATTTGCTTAAGACATATGAAGGATAACTTTCAAATGACTATGTGCAGTGGCATATATGCATGTATGTAGCCGAGTAAAGTTTTACCGTAGTATTTTATATCATGTACATTTCATTTCATATTATAATATTCGTGTATGTTTACTAGGATTTGGCATTCTTTTGCAATGGAATAGGTAATACTAACAACATTTCCTATTTCTTTCCATTTCAGACATTTAAAAAAACAATAGCAAAAAGCACATTTCATATTATTTTTCCTATCATTTTTTGGGGGGAAGCCAAAAAAAGCAATATTAAAAGAAAAAAAATCAGAACCCATCCCAACCCTTCCCATTTATGAAAATATTGAAACCCCCCCATCTCACCTTCCTGATCCCCCACGACTCACTAAATTGCCCTGGTGGTCTAGTGGGGGGCCCAGGAGTGACCTCCTGCTCCCAGCCCAGGGCTGACATTAGTCAAAAAGTGACTTATGTGGCTAAGCAACAGCTGCTGAACATAGGTACCTATTCAGCGGCTGCTGCTTAACCACATAACCTATACTTATATGGCTAAATAGCACTGAATGTATTTTGAATATTGACATCATTAGTTATTAATTTCTTAGAAAAAATTATGTTGCATGAGTGCAAATCAACTCCTCTTATTAGAATTTTTATCAGTTATAAGTATAAAATTCCTTAGTGATGTCAATTTTACAATGGATACCTCTGAATGTGTCTATAATACCACCCCACCTAACCCCAACCCACCTCCCGAAAACTCACCCTGAATCAAAGTGCCCCCTTACAATGGCCCACATATATCAGACTGAGCCCTATAAAGGGTCTCTCTCTCTCTCTTTCTTCAGTGCTGGCCCTACCTTTTTTCTGGACATGTACACAGGTCTTTCCCAGCTATTTAAAACTCACATGGCGCACATATGTGGCCATTTTTCCATGCGCAAGGTTTTTAAAATCTACCTCAAAGATTTTCAGAGAAAGAGGAGGCCAGAGGTGTTATAGTGAAATTGAAGCAATATTAAACAAATACTTCAGTTCAGTGTTCAGTAAAGAAGACTCTCAAGATAGATTGTTGCTGGTTGACAAGACTATAAATGGGGATGTGATAGATGAAACTCCATTTATGGAAGAGAATGTCTGGGAAGAGCTAAGCAAATTGAAAGTGTGTAAGGCCATGGGGCCAGATGAGATACATCCCAAGTCAATGGGAGAGCTCAGAGATGTGATGGTGGGACCACTGAAGTCTCTGTTCAATAGATCCCTAGAAATGGAAGTGGTGTTGCAGGACTGGAGAAGAGCAGTGGTAGTACAGCTTCACAAGGGTCGCAGCAGAGAGGAGGCTGGAAACTGCAGGCCGGTTAACCTCACCTCAGTAGTGGGAAAATTAATGGCAATTCTGCTGAAGGAAAGATAGTAAACTATCTACAATCCAGTGGGTCACTGGACCCGAGGCAGCATGGATTCACCAGTGGAAGGTCCTGTCAGACAAATCTGATTGATTTTTTTGTTTCGGTGACTAGAGAATTGGACCGAGGAAGAGTGCTCGATGTGATCTACTTGGATTTCAGCAAAGCTTTTGATACTGTGCCACATTGGAGGCTATTGAATAAAATGAGAAGCTTGGGAGTGAGCGCCAAGGTGATGGTGGGAATTACAAACTGGTTGACTGATAGGAGACCGTGTGTAATGGTAAATGGAACTTACTCTGAAGAGAGAACCGTTTTAAATCGGTATTGCGACTAGTTCTGTTCAGTATCTTTGTGAGCGACATTGCGGAAGGGATAGAAAGTAAAATGTGTCTATTTACAGATGATATTAAGATCTGCAACAGAGTGGACATGCCTGAAGGAGTAGAGAGAATGAAAAATGATTTAAGAAAACTTGAAGAGTGGTCAAAGATTTGGCAACTGGGATTCAATACCAAGAAATGCAGAATCATGCTTCGGGGAGCGGTAATCCAAAAGAGCTTTAGGATGAAAGACTGGTATGCATGGATGAGGAGAGGGATCTTGGGATAATAGTGTCTGGTGATCTGAAGATAGTGAAGCAATGTGACAAGGCGATAGCTAAAGCCAGAAGAATGCTGGACCGAATAGAGAAAGGAATAACCTGTAAGAAAAAATAGGTGATAATGCCCTTGAACGGGTCCTTGTGAGTCCTCACCTGGAGTACTATGTTCAGTTCTGGAGCCCATATCTCAAAAAGGATAAAAACAGGATGGAGGCGGTTCAGAGAATGGCATCCAAAATGGTGTATCAGAAGACTTATGAGGAGAGGCAGAAGGATATGAATATGTTAACCCTGGAAGAGAGGAGGTACAGGGGAGATATGATACAAACCTTCAGATACCTAAAAGGTTTTAATTTTACACAAACTGAATTTTTTCCATTGGAAAGAAAACAATAGAACTAGGGGTCACAAAGTGAAACTCCAGAGGGCATGACTCAGACAACATCAGGAAATATTTCTTCATGGAGAGGGTGGTGGATGTCTGGAATGCACTTCTGGAGAAGGTGGTGAAGATAAAAGTGGTCAAAGAATTCAAAGGGGCATAGGATAAACACTGTGGAACTCTAAAGGCTAGAAGACAGAAATGAAGAAATGCATGCAGGGGAGTAACTTGCTGGTGCGGTGGTTACTACACTTAGCAGAAGGTATGGAGATTACTATCTTTAACCAACAAGCTTTGATGCTTTTAATGCAACTGCAACATTGCTCCCTGCTTTGATGGCAGGAGGAAAAGGGAAATTGGATTCAGAAAACAACCGAGGGCCCCAACTTCCATGGTCTGGGATATTGATATGCAGACATAAGGGAAAAAGCACAGGAATGCTTCTGTGGCCTAGTCCTAAAGGAAATGAAGAAGGGTGTCGGGGGGTAATTGCTGGTGTGGCAGTTACTTCCCTTAGCAGAAGACATGGAGATTACTACCTTTAACCAATAACCCTTGATGCTTTTAATGCAACTGCAATATTGCTCCCCACTTTGATGGCAGGGGGGAAATGGGAATTGGATTCAGACAATAACCAAGAGGGCCATGACTTCTATGATCTGGGGTACTGATACTCAGGCATAAGGGAAAAAGCACAGGACTGCTTCTACGGCAAAGTTCATAAGCAACACACGTCAAGCAGCACTATGTGAATTTTCAAGAAAGCTCATCAACCAGTAAAAAATATTGCTAGCTGAAATTTTAATGGGTTATCATAAAGCTTAGTATAACTGCAAGGAGGAAGTTATCATCTTAAGAGAAATATGGGGATAGCTTGTATAGAGTGGCAGTTGCTACCTAAGGAAGCTTGCTGGGCAGATTGAATGGATCCTTTGGTCTTTTTCTGCCATCATTACTATGTTACTACGTAACAGTTCCTACCTACTATTAAACTATGGAATTGGATGCCAGAGAATATGATGAAAACAGTTACGCAACTGGATTCCAAAAGGGTTTGGACAAGTTTCTGGAGGAAAAGTCCATAAACCATGTAGAATTGGGAAAGTCCATTATTAGCTATGTAGAATTAGGAAAGCCAATTTTTGTCCCTGGTTATAAGCAAGGACAAGAGGAATGAGGTGTTACTAGTGATGTGCCTTGGACTGGTTCCTTTCAACAGTTTTCTGAGCAACATAATGGAAAGGTTGTTGGGAAAGGTTTGTCTTTTCACTGATTATACCAAAATCTTTAACAGGGTGGACAGCCAGGAAGGAGTGGAAAACATGAGGAGGGATATAGTGAAGCTTGAAGAATGGTCTAAGGTCTGGCAGCTAAGACTTCATTCTAAAATATGCAGAGTAACACATTTAGGATGCAAAAAATCAAGGGAAAGTTACAGCTTTGGAGGTGAAATTCTTCTAAGCACAAAGGAAGAGCGGGATCTGGGGGTAATTGAATAGGATGATCTTAAGTTGGCCAAACAGATGGATAAAGTGATAGTAAAAGCCAGAAAGATGCTTAGACTGCATAGGGAGAGGAATCATCAACAGAAAAAGGGAGGTGATATTGCCCCCGTCTAGGTCTTTGGTAAGACATCACTTGAAATACTGTGTACAATTCTAGAGACCACACCTTCAAAAGGATATAAACAGGATGCAGTCATTCCAGAATGTGGCTGCTAAAATGTTCAGTGGTCGTCATTCAATCATTAATCATCAATCCTTAAAATCCAATTTAAATGACAGTTTATAAAATTTCAGTCTTTAAACCTTAGTGCAAAATCCAGTGTATAAAGCTGTCCTAATTTTCTCAGTATTGGGAACGCCCTAGCTAGAGGTGACGAGCTGCAGTCCATGAGAGCCACAAATAGGCCAAGTTTTCAGGATATCCACATTGAATAGGAATGAGAGATTTGCATAAAATGGAGTCAGTGCATACAAATCTATCTCATGCATATTCATTGTGGATATCCTGAAAACTAGGCCTGTTTGTGTCTCTCAAGAATTGAAGTTGGCCACCCCTGCCCTAGTTGATCTGGTTTCTAGATTATCCAAATTGAATACTCATTTGATATATTTGTATATAGTACATTGGAAATCCAGATATACAAATATATCTAAAGTATATATTCATTGTGGATAGCCTGAAAACCATACTCTCTAGTATGTTGCCAGAAACTGGGTTGATAACCACTTGTATAGAGCAGTGGTGCTCAGTTTGGTCTTTGTTCCCATTAATCACCTCTCAAAATTGATCATAGTGATTTAAAGATATAAGAGGCAAAATAACATGAATTACATCCATAATATTGAGACTGATATTTAGCACTATTTAGCTGGATAAGTCCAATATTCAGCCACATTCAGCAGCCACCACTTAGCTGGATAGCTATTTATCTTGCTAAATAGTTATCTGGTTAAAGGGGTCATTCATCAAAATGCGTTAGGGCTTGAACGCACGTTAAACGGCTCTAATGCATGAGATAAATAGCTCAACACACTTTAGTATGTAAATTTTACATTTACTATGCAGGTGTGAGGAGTTAATGGAAATGAGGGTCTGCTAGTCTGGAATGCGGTAGAGTAATGCAAAGTAACACAGGACTTAACATCCAAAGTAACTACACCTTTTTTCTTTGCGTTGTCCTTGCATTACTGGGGCAAAAATGGTTTTATTGCACAACCGCAGCCATTATCGAGTGGGGGGAGACTCTAGACTGTATTGTACAAATCAACTCCTCTTATTGTGCCTTTCATCAGTTCAAATGATAGAAATTCTTCAATGATTCCAAATTAGCAGTTAATTCCTCTGACTGTGTATGTTACACCACCCCCAAACCCTCTCCACGACCCCCAAACCCACTCTGAGTTGAATGTGCCCATCTACACTGCTACTTATATAGAGAGTCCCAGTTACGCTCTTAAAGTTCTCTCTCTCTCTCCCTCCCCCCCCCCCCCCCCCAGTAATGTACTGTGAGTTGTGATATTTGACTATGCGATACGGTAACCGCAATTTTCCTAAATACACTCTTTTTTTTTTTTTGCAAATGCTTTTTCTGTTATAAAATAGCATTTTGATAAATCTAGGCCTAAGTGAGGGGCAGGATAGGGGCATTCCAGGGTGTAGTTACTTATCCAGCTAACTTAACTAGATAAGTGCCAATATTCAGCCTTAACCAGCTAAATTATAAACTAAGGTTGTTAAGGCCATTAAAAATTTTGCTTGACAAAAGTCTTTTTTATACTGTTTTGCAAACCCTAGTATAAAGGCGCCTAGATTATTGTAACAGTCTATGGGTATGTTTACCCATTAACCTGGTTCGAGTTTTATAGCTGGTCCAGCCAGGGTTTTAAGTGGGGTAGGGTTGCATGATTGTATGACTCCTGTTTTGAAAGACCTTCATTTGGCTTTCCATTTCATGACGAGCAAAGTTTAAGGTTATATCACTCGCCCACAAGCTGATTTATGGGGATCAAGTTTGTTCTCTGCGTGAAAAACTGCAATGGTATAACTCAGCACGATCTTTATGTTCCATTAACACTTGTTTGCTGGTAAATCCCTCCCCTCAAGCGTGCAAACTTCAATGAACCTGAGCAAGAGTATTCTTTATACTCTTCTTTGCAATAGTCTTCCAGTTAGTGTGTGAGAGCAGAATAATATGAAGATTTTTAGGAAGTGTATGCAGACATTAATGTTCAAAGAGATTTTTAATGTGAATCTGTAATTTTTGTTTTTAATGTATGTGTTATAATTTTGTGTTTATGTGCATGTATGATACCGTTACCAGCTCTAGATAATTTTATTAGAAGTATTTATTTATTTATTTAAAAACTTTTCTATACCATTGTTAAGTTAGATAACCATCACAACGGTTTACATAAGGGCACAACAATGAAACATATGGGTGGTATAGATTACAAATTGGTTATGTGCCATCATTGTACGGTAACAATTCATAATTATAAACTAAGTGTGTATGTTAAGCTTGTTTGTTGGGAACATTTAGGCGGTTTGGTTTTACCATTACAATGCATTGGTAGGTTACAAATACCAGCTTCTAACTTAGTACATCTTTATTCCTCATCTGTTTTTCTCCTTCTCTTTCGGTCGGATTTTAAAAGCCCTGCTTGCGTAAATCCACCCGGATTTATGTGAGCAGGGCCTTGCGCGCCAGCGCGCCTATTTTGCATAGGCAGCCGGCGCGCGCAGAGCCCTGGGACGCGCATAGGTCCCGGGGTTTTCTGAAGGGGTCGTGTCGGGGGCGTGTTGGGGGCGGGGCCGAATGACGCGGCATTCCGGGGCGGGCCCGGGGGCGTGGATTCGGCCCGGGGCGGTCTGGGGGCGTGGCCGCGCCCTCCGGAACCGCCCCGGGTTGGGTCTCGGCGCGCCAGCAGCCCGCTGGCGCGCGTGGATTTACGTCTCCCTCCGGGAGGCGTAAATCCATGGATAAAGGTAGGGGGGGGGTTTAGATAGGGCCGGGGGGGGAGGTTAGGTAGGGGAAGTGAGGGGAGGGCGAAAGAAAGTTCCCTCTGAGGCCGCTCCGATTTCGGAGCGGCCTCGGAGGGAACGGAGGCAGGCTGCGCAGCTCGGCGCGCACCAGCTGCCCAAAATCGGCAGCCTTGCGCGCGCCGATCCAGGATTTTATATGATACGCGCGGCTACACGCTTATCTTATAAAATCCAGCGTACTTTTGTTTGCGCCTGGTGCACCAACAAAAGTATGCAAACGCGCTTTTTTTTAAAATCTACCCCTGCATCTTTATAAAAAGCTTGTTTAAAAAGCCAGGTTTTCAAATTGGTTTTGAAAATTTTAAAATTTCTCTGCAGTCTCATTTCAAGTGGCATGGTGTTCCATAGTACGGGACCAGCCAGTGAAGTGCTCTTTCCCTTACTTGCGTGAGACGTGCTGATTTGACAGAGGGGATGATTAGAAGAGCCTTATTAGCAGATCTCAGGTTTCTCTGTGGAACATGGACGCGTAGTGCTGTGTTAAGCCAGTCGGCTTTTTCATCGTGGATTAGTTTATGGATTATACATAATGCTTTATAGTAGTGAGTTACAAGAATTTAAATAAAGAAATATTAGAAAGCAGGTCTAAAGTTAACCAGATAAACTTATAAAGCTAATAATTAAATAGCTGGATATATTTAGTGGTGCGGCCACACCAGATAGCGCCTTAATATTGACCCCATTATTTTAACAGGTCAATAACAAACTGCTCTGGTTTCCAGGATATCCATAATTAATATGAGATGTATGTTCAGACATCAATCTTCTTCTTGAATCCAAAACATGTCTCGTAGGTATTCATTAGGGATTTCCTGAAAATCAAGCCAACTGGATGCCTAAGAATCAGGGTCTCTTTACTTGACGGAGGCTTATTCAATTAAGTACTTTTGAAAAAAAATGTGGTTTTAAATATTTCAAAAATTATTTAAAAAATTATTTTTCTAAGTAAAATATTGAACTACAGGGTGGTTGTGGTAGCAGTGATGATTAAGAGTTGGCACCTTAACCCAGGTGAGTTTAGAGGTAGCCTTATATGACATTTCCACCGCCCACCTTCATTAATTTTTGTTTGAATCAGTCTTATTAGGCTTTTCTTTGAGCAGCTAATTGTTGAAGTGATTAGTTGGATTGCATAAGAATCATGTTTAGCACAACTGGTATAAAGTAATATCAAACTGTATACTCTAGTGCAAAATCCAGTTATCATGTCTAATTAATTTAAGAACCTTTAATCTTTAGATCCTGAGATAAGCTGACACCATTTTAAATGTAAAAGCACATTAATTTGCCTGCTGTATATTAGTTTCATGACTTGCAAACCCTATTTACAAAGGAATTCCCATCAAGAACTACCCACTACTTTAAACAGATAACACCTAATTTTCAAGTGCATAATAAACAATGTGCTTATGAATTCTGTCAGCTAGAAAAGATTTAGATGTCATACCTTAGGAGGAAAAGGGCCTTGATTAAAGATAAACTCTCATATCAAACATTCTTCATCTTCTAAGAGGCAAAGCTACGAGGCAAAGCAGGTTATTTTGATGTTACTGTCTATCTACATAATTCTAGTGTTATATTTCTGTGTTTTTTAGATAGATGATAAGCTTTCTGATTTTCATTGGTTGATATTGTATATCTGTTTAAATTTTTTTAAAGATACTCCAAAGGCAGAAGGATGAGTATGAGGCATATTATTATTATTATTATTATTATAGCATACAGTATTAATCATGCACTTCATAGTGCATCAGAAACATCTTTAAAAATTCTAAAATAAACATGTCAACAGAGGGCATAAAATGAAGATATAATTTATGTGTTCATTATATAAGTAGGATAACCTTCCCTAACCTGGTTCAAATACATTTGGACCTGCAAATATCAGACTCAAAGGCAAGTCTGCCTTTTTTATGCTTTTCAGAATATGGAATAATGGAAAGAATTATGTAAAAGGGATCAGTGTCAGTCTGTCAATCCATCCATCTATCAATGTCTGTCTTTAGGCACAATAACTCTTCAAAAAAGGGATGGAAAATTCACCAAATTCGGCATGCAGGAATAAAATGAGAATATTTCAGATGAGAGAGAAAACCAAAAGCATCAGATTAATATTTTCAGAGAGCCAAGCCTCCAAAACAGATCCCCATTGCTATCAATAAGAAACTCTTAAAAGCTATTCAGACTGATTGAACAGCACCTATTTTTGCCACAGAGATAGAGAAAAAGTAATTTAAAAAGGATGACACATGCACATCCACCCTCCATTCTACCCCCTCACACACATACACAAACACTCCCAACCATAAACACACCTACACACACACCCATGCACACCCTGTCTTGCACCCACCGTTCACACAAACACCCGCAACTCTCCTTGCGCACACAGAATCTCACTAAATGGACACATCTATCCCTTTTCAACACACTCCCATCATCTAACCACCCCCACTTACAATCCCTCAAATACACACACCCCTACTCTCCAAATAGACATCCTCATGCACTCTATCCACCACACAATCCATCATACATATAATGCCCCATATACACACAGTCCCACTTACACCCTGACAACTATGTTTGCTACCACAAACATACAGTCATGCTCCACAAAAAGCACACACAACCCAGCCCCCATACACACAACCACTCCATAACCCCTCCCTCCATCACAACCCCCTACAGACCGAAAAATATACAAACAGCCCTGTACTCTCATGTACATTCCCCCAGAACCTCAAGCATGCATACACCTCCCACATATACACATACACATCCTCAACTACCCATGCACATACACATCCTTCCTTATGCAACCCCACACTCACCCTACCTATATCCCCCTCATACACCTACATCTTCCATTCCCCCAAGCATGCCCCCTACCACAAACCCTGCCATATCCACACCCCACAGCCCTTCTACAAATCTGTCTTGGAAAGAATTCCCAAAGCAATGCCTCTGCGTACTATCTCAACTTGTTTTCTCTGAAAATCCAGTTTTAAAGTGATGAGTTTGGATTTATGTGAATATTCACAGATTTGAAGTATTGAAAATAGTGTGACCTTCTAAATATCAACTATAAGAATCTGACAGAATCAGGTTAGGTTTGTGTTGTGGTTTGACTAATTATCTGAACATCAGTACACAACAACCAATCATTCTGGATGGAGTGAACATAAGAACATAAGAAATTTCCATGCTAGGTCAGACCAAGGGTCCATCAAGCCCAGCATCCTGTTTCTAACAGAGGCCAAACCAGGCCACAAGAACCTGGCAAGTACCCAAGCACCAAGAAGATCCCATGCTACTGATGCCAATAATAGCAGAGGTCATTCCCTAAGTCAGCTTGATTAATAACAGTTAATGGACTTCTCCTCTAAGAACTTATCCAAACCTTTTTTAAACCCAGCTACACTAACTGCATTAACCACATCCTCTGACAACAAATTCCAAAGCTTAATTGTGCGTTGAGTGAAAAAGAATTTTCTCCAATTAGTCTTAAATGTGCTATTTGCTAACTTCATGGAATGCCCCCTAGTCCTTCTATTATCTAAAAGTGTAAATAACTGATTCACATCTACTTGTTCAAGACCTCTCATGATTTTATCCCCCCTATCATATACCCCTCAGCTGTCTCTTCTCCAAGCTGAACAGCCCAAACCTCTTCAGCCTTTCCTCATAGGGGAGCTGTTCCAGTGGTAGCAGTTCACCCAGTCCAAATTTCTAAGACTCCTAAGCTTCTGTATAATTATTAGCCATTTGGATCTGGGAAAACAGGATGTTGAAATCAAACTGAGTAGTGAAGGAAAATTCTTCCAATTACAGAACAGCTTCAGAGTCAATTTTATAGTATTGGTTGGATATACTTAAGGATTTCTCCTCTTCTGTGCCATTGGAAAAGTACTCACTGTGGTTTTTTTTATATCAACAACACAAAAGAGAGCTAAATTATTGTTGCTATGGGTTCTGAATAACTTTCAGTCTCTTGACTTGCATGCATTTTATTTTTCTAATGATCTTTGTTAATAAATGCAGCTCCTATATTTTATAGATATATAGATGTCTATTAAAATATAAGAACTGATATGTATGTATGTATATATTGGTAATTTATATGCAGAGAGGGCAGTTTTCAGAAGCTATTTCCTGGATTAATGCCAATTTACCAGGCTATTGGAAAATTGCTCACCCTTCATACAGGTAACAGTGTGCATGTTTTTCTGCAACATGCATAGTTTTACCCACATTGTGCGGATGTATTTTTTGGGGGGTAGAGTTAAGTTGGAGGAATCAACAGTGTGCATAGTTTTGCTATTTCAAAACTGCCTTCGAAAATAAACCCTTGGAAAAAACAGGTTAAAATCCCCACAGTGCACTTTCCTGAGGCACGTTTCAAAGGGTAAACACGCTCATACTCTCCCTATGAAGACTGATACAAAGCCCATGAGTAAAAATACCCATGAACCTTGCTCCAAGGTGGGCAATTATGAAAACTGTCCTTGTAAGCAAGTGTGTATATATGTAATGTATGCAGGGTTTACAATTGACCCCATTTCTTTGCGACATCCTGATCCAATCCTGGATTCTAGAGCAATGAGTTGGAACATGAGAACTTCAAATCTGTGCAAAGATATGTACGTGGTATGACTTCTTAGGAACAGCTTCTGGCTTTGGCATATTATTACTATTCTCTGCCATGCTTGGGGTTGTAGACAGTGACATGCATGGAGGATTCTTAGCATGTGAATCTTAGGCTGAGCAGATTTTGGCCCCACTATCATGATATGCATAAACTTGATTTTCAGTTCACATCTAGTACACTTTGATAAATTCTGTCACTTTAAAACATTGCAGGGGGAGGGGGAGCTCAACTTTTCCCCCACTTTACTACACAGATACAGCTCCTGCCAAAACTATTCGTAGCAATCTACATTCATCCTGAAACAAGAAAAGCTGTTCTGGAAGCCAATCAAACAGAGCAGCATTAGAATCTGCCTCAAACTATATAAAGTAAATGTTGGACTGTAGTGTCACTGTGTCTTCAGCAGGCAAAGAGCTAATCAGAGCTATTGCCATCATGATGCTATCATTCTGTTTCATTACATAAGGCTGGATTTTCTTAGTAGCTAATCAGAAGCGTATATAATATACCTTAAAAGTATGAGTAATAATTTTGGGATGTAAATAGTTTGCTGGTGACTAGCATACTTCTCTAAGAAAGTCTGGATCATTCCTACTGTATATTGTTTATTCGTCACCGTAAAGGCTTCAATTACACTGATATCCTTCAGGGGATATCACTTAATTAGGTAAAAGTTCCATGCATATATGACATTAGGGATCTGCTGTCGCCCACACACAGGCTTTCGAGAGAAAGCTTCTGGTGATTTATTCAGTTGTCTCCTCTAATTTTCTGTGTGCATACAGCACCACCTAGAGGAAAGTGTCGTATTGTATGCATTATCCTTATTGTCAGGTTACACTTTCAAAATAATTAGTCCAGTGATGTGTAATTTACTGTATTAGCTGAAGACAACATCAGCTGAAAGAGAAGAGAGAGTGAGTATAGTTAGATGGAAGAGAGGAGGAAGGAGATGGGTTGTGTATTTGCATATTTAATATTTATTATACTAAGACACAATCATTATTTCAAACTTTTAAAAGAAATTATTGTAAAGTCTCCTACAATATTTTGATTGGAAAGACTCTATTCCTATGTTAAAACATTCTCCATCAACTGATTTTGGGCTTCTGTTTGGAAACTATTTCAGATTTTGGCTAAAATACTAAATATGTAAAATGTGACTGGAATTGTTTATTGCCTATTTCTATTTATCGCTTGCTTGTGTATGGAGTTGAGGAGTAGCCTAGTGGTTAGAGCAGCAGGCACCAAACCAGGGAAGCCAGCATTCTAATCCTGCTGACACTCCTTGTGTCCTTGGAGCAAGTTACTTCACCCTTCATTGACTCAGGTACAAAACTGGGAGCCTAACTGGTAGAGTTTATGCAATGCATAAGTGGACAAGCAGAGATTTATCCTCATATTTGATAAACTGTCCAGTACAATCATATATTTCAGTATGCACAAATATTTCCAATACAAGAAAGCGCTTACTTTCTCTACCTAATTTCTAAACATATGCGCGTATAATTTAGGAGCGAAAAAAATGTAACATGCTTGCATAATAATCCTGATTTATACACAGAGGCGAGCATTTTATAAAGTATGTGCATATAGCGGGTAATTTTGAAAAAGTCACATGCGTAAAAATTAGAATTTATGCATATAACTAGCCTGTACTTGCATAAGTGCTATTTTATAAAAGTTGAAAGTACACGCAGACTTTGTTTCACACGCACACATATGTGTCTAAAAGAAGGACGGCCTAGGGCTTACTGGGACAGAGCCAATAGTCATGCGTGTAAGTTGCTAATTTAAAAGACACACACTGACATTTGGCAACTTGCATAATTTTACACCTGCTATTTATCTTGGATAATTGATATAAGATTTGTTTATAATGCAGTGTTGGCTGGGTGAACTGGGAAGAGTTCAGGCTAAAGAGCAATAAAGGTCTTGAAGACCTGGAGAAGGACTGGGTGAACTGGTGGAATAATTGACAAACTGGTTAATTTTAGTTAGGCACACATGTTTTAAAATATGCCGACTTAGACACATACATTGGGTTTTCTGTAAGTTCTACTTAATTTTCACATGTAAAATATAGACGTGTATATCTTTAAAATAGGTAGGGAAAGTATGTGCATTCAATGCATTGAAATACTCCCTTTTGAATGCATTACATGTTTTTGCATATAAGCATAAAATTCGTGAGTATAATGCCCCTCACCTCTGATCTGAATCAGCTCCAGCATAGCATCCGGCAGCATGCTGCATCCCAGGACCTTGGCTAGAACATCATGCAGCTCTGGATTTCCTTTTATAAGTCCTGAAGTTGGGATTTCCTGTGGTGCTGGCTGATGACATCACATCCTACATGAGTATATAAGGAATCTCAGTACTACCAGCCAGCACCTCTGCAACAGATCTTGTGCTCATTTAGCAGTGCTAGTTGCTACAGAGTTTTTCTGTCTTGTTCCTGTGTGTTTCTGCCTTGTCATTCCAGACTGTCTTGCCTGTTCCTACCTGCCTCGAACATCTCCAGCCTCCCTTGCCTGCTCCTGTCTGGCCTGCTGTGTCTCATCTCCCCTGGGCTAATTTCTTGTTTCTTAGCATCCAGTCAGATGAAACAAGAATAAGTGGGTTATGCATCTCTAGCAGCAGATGGAGACAGAGCAAACTGACGTCACAGGATATATACCCCTGCAGTGACAACAGCCTGCTAGTATTCTCTATCTCCAGCAGATGGTGGACGTGCATCTCCCCTCTGGTGATTGCTTCACTTTGAAAAGCAGAAATAAGGAAAATTAATTTGCCCCGCTCTCCTGCGGTGGTGATACCAAATGGTCCCTCCTCCAACTGAGAATTCTTGAAAGGTCTCTCAGAAATGTGCCTTGGTCCGGTAGCTGCTTTTTAGCTGGTGTGGACTTTGCTGTTTTAACAGCTGAAAGGCAGCGGGTGCAGAAAGCCGAGTGCAGCGGTGATGGTATATGCCCTCTCCCCCCATAGCTGGAGACCATCTCTGTACTCAGCCAGGTAAGGCTGAGCTCAGGTAAGTTTATTAAGAAAAAAAAAAATACAGAGAGACAGAGAAGGAGGGGTTTTTTTGCTGTATGGCTTCCTCCTTCTCTCGGTCTCCTGCCCGGCACACCATTTCGATGTTCATCCCACTCCATGGGAGGACTAGGAGCACGGGCAGCCTAGCAAGTTGAACAGCCTCAGTAGGCTAGGCCCCCCTCTGAGGCTTTGTCACTGTGCATGGCGCGGGAGGTCTCAATGGCTTTTTGTGCTCTTTCTATAGACTGCCCTCTACTGGATTGTTGGTTCAGTGTGTGTGCCTACCTGTGTGTCCAGGTTGTGTGCCCAGTTTTTTTGGGGCACTTAGTCGGGCCTTGTGGCCTGTGCATCCAAGTTAAGCAGTGTTATTAGGGGCCGCACACTTACCTGTGCACACAGGCTGAGCGTTGCAGTGCGCTTAAGCTTTTTAGGATGCCTATCCTTGGGCGTCTAAGTCTTGGTGCCTAGGTATTGGAACGTCTAGGTGTGAGAGGCCTAGGTGTTGGATGCCTAATTTTTGGACTCTTAGGTTGTAAATTAGATTTTTTTCGGACATTTAACAAAAAAAAGAAAAAAAAAGACAGCTAGATGCATGCCTCTAGTCGCCGCTCAGCACACTGTTGGCCTAATGGCGCCTATACCTAAGAACCTAGGCACCTTTCTCTTTGCACTGCCTGTCATATTCAGGCATCTCAGCCAGAAGTGCCTGCTAACGTGCCAGTGCTGTTTGGAGGCTCATGGAGAATTATCTTCCTCTGATTTCACTAAGCCTGGTTCTTCCCAGCCAGATGTAGGTCTGGGTGAAGACAATTCAGATGGGGTGCCTGATTTAGGAACTCCCCTAACTGGTTCATCAGCAGGGGATGATGGCTCAGTGAGTACACTTCAGGTACCTCCTGGTATGGATCCTTCTATATTTTCATGGGTAGAATTTTTTCAGGGATTGCAATCTTTTCTTCAGGCGCAATCCTCAACCCTGTCCAATGTTGCAAGGGCAGTGTTACAAGTAGGACCCTTGCCTGGAACTGCTGTTAAGCACCTGAGAACTACTAGAGTGGCAGCAGAACTGCCCGATAGAGATCCGGATGGCACGGATGATGATGCCAATCCTGACTTTTTTGAGGATGGTGAGATTCCTCCTAGACTAGTACCGATTCTTTCATAGAGATGAACTGTCAGCTCTGGTATCCCAGACCTTGAAAATGCTAGGGATTCCTGGGGCAGTTTCTGTGTCTGAGCCAAAAAGAAATCCCATTTTGGTCTCCTAGCAAGAAGCTTCTTGTTTTTTCCTTGTGATGGAAACCATTCCAGAATTGATTGATCTTCATTGGGGAGCCCCAGAGGCTAGTTTCAAAGGGGGCAGGTTTTGGAAGGCCTGTACCCTCTGGATCCAGTGGAATATTTACATTTTACAAAAGTAGATACACTTGTGTGTGCTGTCTCCAAGTGGACCACTATTCCTGTGGAAGAAGGGGTGACCTTGAAGGATGGTCATGATAGAAGGATTAAGACTATCCTTAAGCAAGCATTTGAAGCAGTGTCAATGACCTTGCAGATCACTTCTTGTTCCTTGGTGGCTCGCCTTTGTTTGCTTCTCTCCCAGGAGGTCGATGACTCTGGGGTGAACTCCAGGGCAGTTATAGAACCAGCTGCTGCCTTCTTGGCAGATGCGGGTTGTGATTTGGTCTGACTTCAGCCAGATGGGTGGCTTCGATAGTAGCAGCCAGATGTCAGTTTTGGCTGAGAAATTGGTCTACCGATGTGACCTCCAAAGCTAACCTCACCAAGTTGCCCATTAAAGACTTCTCTTATTTGGGAGTGAGTTGGAGAAAATGGCCAGTACATGGGGCGAATCACCATTTGCCAGATAAGAAGCCGATGCCGCGCTCTTTTAACATGAGAGGTCGTGCTAGATGATCCAAGCATTTTCAATCCTATAGAGGAGAGACCTTTCAGAGGACTCAACCCTTCAGTAGGTGCCAGTCCTTTTCATCCCAGACAACCCAGAAGAGACACAGGATCGGGTAGTGAAACCTCCCAACCCTCCCAATGAAGGTTTGCTGATCCACCGTCGGGAGCAGGAGATAGGGGATGCCTCTATTTTATCTGAGGTGGGTCGGATTCACATCAGATTATTGGGTCCTGGAAGTAATATGAGAAGGATATGCAATGGAGTTTTGCAGTGTTCCTTGGGAAGTGTTAATGGAGTCTCCCTGCCACTCCCCGCAGAAGAAGCAGGCAAGGCGTACATTGGCAAGGCTCCTCAGCCTGAGGGCTGTGGTTCCAGTGCCCACGTCTCAAGAAAAAATGGGATGATAGTCCATTTATTTTGTTGTGCCCAAGAAGGAGGGCTGTTTTTGGCCCATCCTGGATCTCAACAGCATCAATTGTCATCTGTGAGTGAAGCATTTTCAAATGGAAACATTACACTTGGTGATAATGGCCATGCAGTTGGGGGAATTTCTGACCTCTCTGGATCTGTCCCTGGCTTATCTTCACATTCCCATCCAACTAGAACATCAGTGTTTTCTGCGGTTCGCAGTTCTGGGACACCATTTTCAATTTTGGACACTGCCCTTTGGTCTGGCCACTGCTCCCAATGTCTGTGGCTTACATCAGTTGGCAGGGAGGAACCAAGAGCCAACAAGTATCGCAGGAAATAGATCAACTCATGGAATGGGCAGAAGTGCATCTTCAGATGATCTCAGCCTTGCACATAGCAGGAAAAGACAATGTAAGAGCAGACTTTCTCAGCAGGGAAAGCCTGTACCCAAGAGGATGGGCATTGTCAAACGAGGCATTTCAGCTGATTCTGGATCACTGGGGGTCTCCCGTTCCTAGACCTGCTAGCAACTTCTCATAATGCGAAAGTTCTTCAGTTGCAGGAGAGATCTGGAGTCATTGAGGATTGATGCCTTGGTACAGGAGTGGCTGGAAGACAAGTTGCTTTGTGCCTTTCCTCTATGGCCCATGTTGGGCAGATTAGTCTGAAGGATCGAGCTCCACAGAGAAATGGTGTTTATGGTTGCTCCAGATTGGCCCAGGAGACCATGGTTTGTGGATCTGCGGCGGCTAGCGCACAGGGAATTGTTGCAGCAGGGTCCTGTTCTTCACAAAGATCCAATTCGATTTTGTCTTATTGTATGGCCCTTGAAAGGGCTTGCTTGATGAAGCGAGGATACTCGGCGGCAGTGATTTCCACCTTACTAAGAGCTAGAAAGTTCTTCACTTTCTTGGACTATGTGCTGGTTTGGCGAGTGTTTGAGGCCTGGTGTGAAGATCGAGGTATTCTTCCTTGTTTAGTCAAGATCCTGCTCATTTTGGAATTTTTGCAGGATGGCTTGAATAAAGGCTTGGCCCTCAATTTCTTAAAAGTACTAGTTGCGGCTCTCACCTTTTTCAGGGATCAAGTGAATGGTGGTTTCTTGATGGCACAACCTGATGTGGCCCATTTCTTGAAAGGAGTGGAACATTTTCATCCTCTTTTGTGGTTTCTGGTACCCTTATGGAGTCTTTATTTGGTATTGGAATTTTTACCAGGTCATACGTTTAGGCTGATGTGTAACCTGTCCAAGCGGTTACAGACCTTGAAAATAGTGTTCCTTGTGGCAATTTGTTCTACACATAGAGTTTCTGAGCTGCAGGCCTTGTCTTGCTGGGAACCATTCCTCTGGGTGACTCTGGGGGCAGTATAGCTGCGTAATGTTCCTTCATTTTTACCGAAGATGGTCTCTGACTTTCAACTGAATCGGTCCATCTCCCTGCCGTCTCTGGACAGAGAGAGAAATGAGGAGGAGTATCATCTGTTGCAACCCTAAGATGTCAAGAGACATATTGTCAGGTATGTGGAAGTTACTAAGCCTTTACAGAAGACGGAGCACCTGTCTGTCCTTCATTGCGGTACTAGGCAGGGAGAGCCAGCCTCGCAGGCTATAATAACTCACTGGATTAAGGAGGTAGTCACAGCTGCAAACATTGATGTTGGGAAGCTGTTACTTAGTCAAGTCAAGGCTCATTCCACTAGGGCTCAGGCAGTATCATGGGTGGAAGTGAAATGGGTGGCGACATTTGCCGAGCTGCAACGGGTCCTCCTTACACAGTTTTTCCAGGTATTATTGCATGGATGTGCATGCCCAGGAGGACACATTCTTTGTATGTGTGGTTTTGACTCATCGTGGGCAGCCTCCTGCCCTATTCGGGAGTAGCTTGGGTACATCCCACTTGTTCTGGATTCATCTGACTGGACACTAAGAAATGAGAAATTACTACTTACCTGATAATTTCCTTTTCTTTAGAACAGTCAGATGAATCCAGCTTCTCTCCCTTGGCTGACAAATAATTGTATTGTGGTCCTCCTACATGGCCACATGTTACAGGGATTACTGGTAAGTGTTAGTCCAGTCCCTAGACTAGTGTTAAATCATTCTTGTCTGAGCTCAGTGTTGCCTGTTGGCTGAGTATTGAAATGGTTAACTGTTTCTTCAATTAAGACTTTTGCTAGTCTGTCCACAGTTGCTTTTGAAGAGAATACTGGCAGGCTGAAGTGACTGCAGGGGTATATATTGTGATGTCAGTTTGCTCTGGCTCCATCTGCTGGTAGAGGTGCATAACCCACTTGTTCTGGATTCATCTGACTGTCCTAAAGAAAAGTTAAGTAGTAATTTCTCAGCAGACCACAGCCTAGACCTTGATTTTGCTTTGCTCTCTGCCTGCCTTGATTTTATCCTGGACTTTAACTCTGCCTTGTAGTGTCTCAGTTACTGCCTGTTGAGGCCTAGGCTGTATCAACTTAACAGCGGTCCAAGGACTCACTAAACCTCAGAGTATAACAGCGTTTATGTTCTGGGCTAAAGGTATGCCTATTTTATAATGCACGCAAATATGATATGTGCAGGTTAAAAAATACTATTGTAGATATGCACACAGCCAGCACTTAGCTGTTTGAAAGTTATCTTCGTACCATTTTGAAAAGACTTTTGTGCTTACTTGGAATCATCAGTTCGCCGATACCTCTGCCAGTTCACCCAGTCCATCCCATTTCAACTACAACCTCTAATACTTCACCTTGAACCCCTTTGAAAATTTCTTCATTAGATTGCAAGCCCTCTGAGGATAGGGAAATACCTACAGTAGCTGACTGTAATTACCATGATCTCTCAGATTTTTCTAAAGAACTCTTTGATTATGGCCATCCATTCTGTAATCTACAGTGCACATGGTCTGCTTCCTTTTTCCTGGTATATGATTAACGGGAGCATAAATGATCTTATACTTACATTCCAGTTAAGGAATAATCCTTTATATTTTTCATCCCAACATACATGCAATACAAATATCAGTTAAAATGTAGTACCAATACTTCAGCAATGTCAGTAGGGTAGATTCCTCAATGGGACATTTCTAAAAACCTGCATAAAACCTTCAGAAGGGTATAGTCGTGGTATAGTTTACTGAAGTGCTGCAGCAAATGCCACAGAATTTGCTTTTATTTTTGGAATGATTGTAAGTTGCCCTACCCTCTTCATTGCCAGCTTTCTTCCTCTATTACTGTTCCTGAGTCTCAACAAGTGGAGACTTGTCGCCTACTGTTGATGCTGCCACTCTTGGCAGCTTAATGGGAGCTCCTTCCTGCTGCTGAGGCTCAAATTCGTCCATCAGGCATTTCCTTCCCTCTGCCACTGTCATCACTCAGTCCAGAATGGCAAGGTCTTCCCTCCTTCCTCCACTGCTTGGGTTGACTCGGCAGGAGTTTCACTCCCTCCTCCACCATTACCCTTGCTGAGGTGAGCCCAGTCATTGCAACTTCTTCATCTGCCACCACTATCTGCTCTCTTCACATTCCTCTCATTGCCACCCCTTCATGAAGTAGAGGAAATGGGCTCCACATGAGAAGTAAGGGTAGTTTAGGGCTAGGGCAATATCAGTGGGGCAAGATGGGAGGCTGGAGGTTCGAAATGAAATACTGAGGAAGAGTTGAAAGGTTGTAGTGGGAACCTACAAGCGACCGGGATGAGAAGATGGAAGGGATCAAACCGAGGGGAGAAGGAGGGAGACCAAGAAACATAAAGAAAAGAATAAACTAATTATGATGGAACATGAGGATAGGCACCTTTGAAAGGAGGCAAGACAAGTTATTGAAAGAGAGTGCATAGCAATTAGGAGAGAAAGGAGGAGATGAAAGAAAATGAGAGTAAGAAAAGAATAAAAAGTAAAAAAGGTAAAAACTGAAATGGAGAAAGCAAGAAAATGAAAGAGAAAACAAAGAAATATCTAGACACACAAGAGACATTAGAAAATTAGATGTTTTTGTTTAAGAAGTAATATTTTAGCATTTAAACAGTTTAAACTTATGCCATTGAGGAATATATTACTGAATTCCTGGAGGTAGCTAAAGGTCTTGACTATAATGAACAATATTATCTCTTCCTCCCCAATTCCAGTTGTATAGAATCAGACACAGTGTGGCACAGCATGGATAGTATTAAGCTTGTCAGGGGATAGAGCTGTCTGGATTCTGGCTTTCTCCATAAAACTACTTTATTGCTCAGACAACAAAACAGAAAAGAATATCTGTTTGCTTCAGCAGGGCTGACAACAAAAGATCACAATTCACAGTTAAGTAGTCCTAACAAACTCCTGCTTCCATCTCCTCTGATCTGGGAGTCCTCCTTTTCCCTCTGGGCCCTGGCGTCTTATCCCTCTCCCCATGGGAAATGCCCTGCAACCAGGATTCTCTTGTGACTGTCTTCAGGTGAACCAGGCTAATTGCCTGGTCCTGGACTTTTAAGGAGGATCTAAGGTATAATCCTTTATCTGCTGTCCTCCTCAACTTGACTTTATCAGGTCAAGCATGTGCCACTGCCTCTACCCTTATTAACTCCTGGAAAATAATTTACTATTCCTATTTACCATTCCCACCCTGAACTGGGACTGACCATTTCTTTTCCTTGAGGGGGGTAGGGTCAGTGTTGGGGTGTAACCTAGGCTTGAGTGTACCTTCCCTTCCAGCACCCATACTTGACTCCGGCCCCACTCAAGGGAACTACTTTTGAATGGGGCTTGTTTAACTTCTCCAGGTTACATTCCCCCACCTTTTTTGTGGAATCAGTTAAGGGTTCTCATAGCTCCCTCTGACACATGTTACCATGTATAGTTGAAAGAGTAAAATCCCTCCCAGTGTTTTAAACACTGGGAGCTCTCGAATTTCCTCCTCTAGTGCTATTTTCATGGTCTGACTATCTTTGCCTCTGTGCAGTACAGCTCTGCAGTGTCCCATGGGGCAGTATCCAAAGGAGATATCTCAGCACAGTATAGGCTGGCCCGGCTGGCTGTAAGCTGGCCCCACAGAGTCTTAAACTGATGAGTGTCACGTCCCAGAACCACAGAGTATGGAAGCTTGTGAAATATTTCTACATAGGCTTTCCCCACCGAAGTTGTCAGTAAGACTTGACTAGTTGGGTACTGTTGCTGCTCACCATCAGGCCGATACAGTAAAGTGCGGCCGCGGTTACCCTGCTTCTAATCCGCTTTCTACTCACAATTTGGCCGCGTTAGTCCAACCCGCGATTCACTATCCCTTTTAACCCATCCTTACTGCTTCTTTAAATCAACGGGAATCCCTTTCCGTCTGCGGCATGTATATGAGATGTAAATGATCGGATTAGCTATTCCCTCCCTTACAGTAACGTGCGCCCCGATTATTGCTTTTTTAACCTGCAGTTTTGCCGCATGTTTAACCTGCTAATTTACCGCCTACCCTTACCCCTGCGTTAGTGTGGAGCGACAGGTCAGAGAGACGAAATTTTACAGGCAAACGACCCCCTCACCCCCCGGGACAAGAGCCAGGATCGGGCAAACTTTCCCCCAGCCCCCGCTCACCTGCCCTGGTCACGTCCACGGTGCCGGTCTCCCGTGCGGGCGCACTGACAACTCCAGAGCAGGAAGGAAGGACCTGTTGTTTCCAAGCATAACCTAAACTCTTGCCTGCCCAACCTAAAATCCAACGCGCCGGGAAAGCCACTTGCTTCAGATCGCGACTAATCCCAGCCCCCGCTCACCTGCCCTGGCCGCGTCCATGGGTGCCGGTCTCCGGGGCAGCCCCAGACCTCTCTCCCATCCTCCTGGGGGCAGCCGGCGGCGAGAGCGAGAGCAGCCCGGGGCGGATCGCGAGGCAGCTTCCAGCAGCCCCCGCCGGCGAGGGTGCATGAACGCACGCAATGACCTGAGCGCCCGGCTGGACGTCCGAGGTCACGGCGTGCGCTCATGGCAGCGAAGGTGCATGAACGCACGCACGCCGTGACCTGAGCACCTGGCTGGACGTCCGAGGTCACGGCGTGCGCTCATGGCAGCGAAGGTGCATGAATGCACGCACGCCGTGACCTGAGCACCCGGCTGGACGTCCGAGGTCACGGCATGCGCTCATGGCAGCGAAAGTGCATGAACGCACGCACGCCGTGACCTGAGCACCCGGCTGGACATCAGAGGTCACGGCGTGCGCCCATTCACCATCGCCTGACTTCAGTGCACAAGACAGAAAGCATAAAAGTATAAGACTGAGAAGAAAACAGGGCATATAAAGGCTAAGATGGTCTCTATAGATCTACAATTCCCAGATACCCTTGCAGCCAAGAGTTGAGAGAAGCTGTACATAGAGAAACTGAATCACTTTTATCAGTGGAATCACACCGATTGTCTGTGAGGAGCTATAAGAGGGATGGAGCTACAGAGGTGAGGGCAGATCAGATCAGCAGGGAAAAGAAGCAGAGATCCCGGGAATTGAGCCTCATCCCCAACAGCATGAAACAGCCCTCCGAAGAGAAGGAAGAATCAGAACCAATTCTAAATTCACCATGGCACCAAAGTTAAATTGTTGGGGTTTTTTTGTTTTTTTTATGAAAGGTATTAAGATTGTGTTACATTAGTGAATAAAAGCTTGCAAATCTAGAGAGGGGATGTAAAATGCTTTAGTTGAGTTTAGTATCTGGGATAGAGTGAGAGAGCCCCAGGGAAAGAAAAGAAAAGAAGTTTGGATTGTGCTAAGTGATAATCTTTAGAACTGAAGTGCTGGCAAAGTTATGAAAGCTAGATGTCCTGAAATACAGTTTTACCTAGATTTTAAATGAGGGTGATGAATTGGTTTGATGATGCTGTTGAGAGAGCGCCCACATTGTTGTAATTGTTAACTAAAGCTAAAACATAATGGGGCAGATTTACAAAGGGGTACGCGCATAAGATACGCGCGTACCCCCCGAAAACCTGCCCAAGTTCCCCCTGCGCACACCGAGCTTATGTTGAATAGGCTCAGCGAAGCGCGCAAGCCCCGGGATGCGCGTAAGTCCCGGGGCTTTCCTGGGGGGGGGCGTGTCAGGGGGCATGTCGTGGTGGCGCGTCATCTGGAGATGGGGCCATGGGTGTGGTTCAGGCCCTGGGGCATTTCGGGGGCATGGCCGAGGCCTCCGAAACTGCTCCCGGGCCAGGGAATCGCGTGGCCGGGAGCAGGCAGGCATAACTTTTAAAACAAAGGTGGGTGGGTTAGGTAGGGGAAGGGAGGGGAAGGGAGGGGAAGGGAGGGGAAGGTGCTCCAATTTCAGAGCGGCCTCGGAGGGAACGGAGGCAGGCTGCGCGGCTCGGCGCACACAGGCTGCCGATTTTGCACAGCCTTGCGCGCGCAGGCTGCCAATTTTGCACAGCCTTGCGCGCGCCAACCCCAGATTTTAAAGGATACGCGCGTATCTATTAAAATCTGGCGTACTCTTGTTTGCGCCTGGTGCGCGAAAAAAATATGTGAGGGCGTACTTTTTGAAAATCTACCCCAATTAGCATAAATTGAGAGCCTGGGGTCAGGCTGTGCTTGCAACAGAATTAGGTAGCCTTCCACAGTGCTGACCATTTAATCCTAACATTAAGGGTGAGAGTCCTCAGGTAGTTTGGGGGAAAACTGCAACTCTTGGTTGTAAGAAATGTACAGGCTGATACAGTAAGGGCGCGTAAGAAAAAGTGCAGCAGTGCCGGGCGCCCGCTCGTTTGCCGCACGCACAGTTCGGATCACATACCGCTCGATGCAGTATTTAAATTAGACTCAAATGCAAGCCGCGTCCAAAGCATGTCCATGAAGCGTCCATGAAGCGCAATCCATTTTACTGTATAGAGCGCTATACAGCGCCTATACAGTATCCAGGGTGCGCTGGTACCTGTCATTTCAAGTGACGTTTGAAATGACAGGTACCAGGAAGTGGATGGTTCTCCTACGCTCGGGCATCGGGGATTGCCAGTCCTCTCTCCCCCACTCCTGAAGCAAGGCGCAGGGCGAAAATCGACTCGACATGTTATTAAAGCAAATAGTAATTGTAACAAAAGTAAACTTACTGCATGCTTCCGGCAGCCCCAGTCCTCTCTCCCCTCCTCCTGAGGCGCCCACCGCGGCTCCCCTGCCTCCCGGGGGCAGCCAGTGGCAAAAGCGGCTTCCAGCAGCCCCGCCGGCAAAGGTGCATGAACGCACGTCCATTTTGGGCGCTCAAGCAGCGAAGGCGCATGAGCGCACGCCGTGACCTCAGACGTCCATCCGGGCACTCAGGTCACGGCGTGGGCTCATGCGCCTTCGCTGCCTTGAGCGCCAAAATTGGACGTGCATTCATTCACCTTCGCTGGCGGGGGCTGCTGGAAGCCGCTTTCACCGCCGGCTGCCCCCGGGAGGCAGGGGAGTCGCGGTGCGCACCTCGGGAGAAGGGGAGAGAGGACTGGGGCTGCTGGAAGCATGCAGTAAGTTTACTTTTGTTACAATTTCTATTTGCTTTAATAACATGTTGAGTCGATTTTCGCCCTGCGCCTTGCTTCGGGAGGAGGGGGAGAGAGGACTGGCAATCCCCGATGCCCGAGCGTAGGAGAACCAGGCCCGAGTGTAGGAGAACCAGGCCACACCATGTTACTCGCTTGCTCCAACCCACCCACTTATTTGACCGGAGCCTGCCTATTGCTGTCACATCCCTCTAACGCCAGGGTCAGGGTAGGCGGTAAATTAGCAGGTTAAAGACGCGGCAAAACAGTTGGTTAAAAAGGCGATAATCGGGCCGCATGTTACTGTATGGGAGGGAATAGCTAATCCGATCATTTACATATCATATACATGCCGCGGGCAGAAAGGGATACGCGTCGATTTAAAGAAGCGGTAAGGATTGGTAAAATGGATAGTGAATCACGGGTTAGACTTACGCGGCCAAATTGTGGGTACAAAGCGGGTTAGAAACAGGGTAACCACAGCCACGCTTTACTGTATAGGCCTGGTAGAGAATACAACTGGGCTTGGAAGTTTGTTAAGGGCACACTCACCCAAACTCATCGACCAGCTTCACAGCAAGACGTCTCTGCTCCTTGACCAAACGCCGCCACTCCCTTTTCCTCCCAGTGCACTTAGCCGCGAGCTCGTGGTACTCAGCCCCATTTAAAGGGTCTGGGCAGGAAAAGTTTGCAACGCCCAATGATGACGTCAGACACCAAGACCTAGTTAAAGGGCATCCTGATACTCACTCCTTGCCTCAGCAGCAGATTGAGTACTGTGTGAGTTGCTGCGTTCCTGTCTCGGCACTTCTGTAGCTGCCTGATCCTACTACATCTCCTCAAGCCTTCCCTGCCTGCCTCCCCTTTCCAAGCCTTCCCTGCTTGCCTCACGTCTCTGAGCCCTGCCCGCCTTGTCTCCTCAAACACTGCCTGTCTACCTCATCTCTCCTATCCCTGCCTCTCCTCAGACTGATTCTCGGATTGACCACAGCCTGAAGCTTGACCACTCTCACCTGCTGCCTGCCTCTGACCTCAGCCAGAACCACGACCATCCCTGTCTACCTCCTGTCTCTGATCCTAGCCATAACCAGGACTTCCCACCATGTTATACTTCACGAGACTCACACCTAGGTCCTGCTGGACCCAGAACCCGAGGGCTCAACCTAAGGGGAAAAGGGCTGGTAAAGGGGAAGCCCTAGACCAGTCTTTCACCAGCCTAGTCTTGCCAGCTGTCAGGGAGGACCCACAGTGCTTTCCCTATAGGTTGAGTCAACCTTCCCTCAGCAACAAGGGTCCACAATCCTTACACTGTGCACTACAAGAAACCCTCCTACTAACAATTTTAGTGGAAGCCTGAATAACACTGGTGCTAGTGCTAATTGTAGAACACTGAGTTTAGGATATGAAGTTATGTCCACTCTCAAGGAATTAAAAAGTGATAAATACATTGAAACCGTAGGGGTCGATTTTAAAAGGCTCGCACGTCCATGTGCGCGTCGTTCCCGGAGGACGCACATGGACGCGCCAGTTTTATAACATGCATGGGGCAACATGCGCATGTTATAAAATACAATATCCACGCACACATGCGCACCCGATTTTATAATCGCTGCGTTCATGTGCGGGCAGGTACCCCATTCGTGCACGCAGAGGAGCAATTTTCCAATTACGCTCGGTGACGCAATCGGCCTTTTTCCCAGTTCCCTCCCAGTCCGCTCTAATTAAGGAGTGGACTGGGAGGGAACTTTCCTGATCCTAACCCTGTCCTTCCTCCCTCTTCCCCTCTTCCCCTCTCCACCCTGACCCCTAAACCTACCCTACCTAACCCCAATTTTTTTGTTTTGCTACTTACTGCTCCTCTGGAGCAGAAGTAAACTGTGTATGCCAGCAGTCGGCCGTCTAATGGTGCTTTCCCGGCCCACCTCCTGCCCTGTCCCTCCCCACCCAGACTCCACCCAGCCCACCTCTTTCAGCAGGCCCAGCACTTGTCTGCATACTGGGGTTATGTGTGTGGCTGGGCCCATTCTAAAACGTAAGGCCCAGCCACGCACGAAACCCCCGATTTTTATGCACATGAGCCTTTTAAAATGTGGGCATTATAGTTCTGTCTGCAGGTAACTGGGGAGTGATAATTTTGTGACCTTTGGGAAATGTATCCAGCAACTTTCAGTCTGTGTTCTGTTTGTAAACTTGAAACATTTAAACAAACTATGTTTCAGCAAATTTACTAGAGAGAACCTTTAGGGACTTGAAGAAGGTTCAATAAAGATTTTGTGAGTTTGGAAGATTATAACTGCTTGAATATAAAATGCAATATTGGTGAGAAGAAGTAAATAAAACTTTTCTAAAAGGGAGCTAGTTTCAAAGTGTATTATATGCTTGCCTTAAGGAGGAGGGAATTAAAGAAAGGCCCTGAGATGACTGAGAATGATAGGGAAAGATTACTCAGACTTGCAGATTTTTATTCCAGGCTCTAAGAATAGTCTTATTGGCAATACCTATGGTTAGTAACCTGTTACTCTAAAGGTAGATATAGGAAGATGCATTAAGTTAGGGTTACATTTGAAGCTAGAGAAAGATCATAATTTACACTCAAAGACATTTTCAGAATAAAATGTGTTCAGACTTAGGTGGCAGTCAGAGGAGAAAGTGAGCTAAGGGAGGGCCCTGCTAGGTTAGAGAGGTAGGAAATCCAGTCTTAAAAGCCTTGATAGGGGGCGCTGTTGAGCGATCGATGAGAGTGGTCGCGTAGCTGCGGAGCTCCGATCCCCCGGAAACACCTTCCCTGCCGAAACTAGCGCAAACGCAGCCAAATTTTATTACAATAATACCTGGCAGTGCCTAATATTGCTGGCGATTTGGACCCGATGGCCACGAAGCGGAGGACCGCCGATTTAAAACAATTTTCCTACGGCAAGCTGGCTCCCGACCCCGAACAAGATGGCGGATCAGACGGAGAAAACGCTGCTGGCACTGGTGAGGACAGCATGGCGCCTCCTGCAACGTGCACAGCCGCACCGGCTGCCTCAGAAGGAACCCCCCTTACTCGCGAAGAGGCACGACAATGGTTCATAGATTTGAGGGGTGATATGAAGCAGCACAAAAGAGAAATTATGGAATCGGTGGCAGAAGTAAAGGAAGGCCTAGCAGCCCTGGGGAATCGGGCAGATGAAATTGAGCACCGGGTGGATTCCCACGGGGAGGCCCTAAATACTTTATATACTCAAGGGCTCCAACACAGCGCAGAGCTCTTAGCGCTCCAGGAGAAAATTGAGGACTTAGAAAACCGGAACAGGCGCAATAATTTACGCATCCGGGGTGTGCCGGATAACCAGGACTTCGCTGATGCCACTGTGGTGGCTCAACAAATCTGTCTTCATATTCTTTCCGAAAGTCAGGGAAGCTCTACTGAATCCTTGCCTGCGCTCTCCGCGATTTCGCTGGATCGGGCACACAGGGCTCTGGGCCAGCGCCGAGACAAGCAACCGCGGGATTTGGTAATTTGCTTCCATAATTTCCAACTTAAGGAGAGAGTGTATTCTGCATCCCGCCTCATGAAGGAGATCACTTGGAAAAATCACCGCATCTCCATTTTTCAGGACTTGGCTCCTATTACGTTGCAAAAGAGGTACGAGCTGCGGGAAGTGACCCTGGCACTTCGGGACCAGAATATCAAATATCGATGGACATTCCCCTTTGGGCTTTTGTTTCAAGCTCAGGGGGTGACTTACAAGATTAAAAATAAAGTGGAGGCACTGGAGGCATTTACTAAGGCGCACATCCCTGCGACATTTCAAGCTCCCAAGATGGCGTCCCCACCGGCAAAACTGGACTCGGCTCCTCGCTGGCAGCGGGCAGACAAGGGTGGGAAAAGACTCCGGAGACAGTCTGACATCCGTCGCTCTCCCCCACAGGATCAAGGTTGATTTCACCTGACTGGCAACTTTAACCTGTGGAATGACTGCTCTGGAGTGGTTCTGGTTCACTCCTCAGTAACTGCCGGGTCTGGTCATTATCTGCACTTGTGGTCGGGTACAGAGGGTGACAAGGTGCACCTTGCGCTGGTTTTTTCAGCTGATTTATGCTCACTGTTCTAGTTCTATGCAGTTCTTTAGTTTATTTGTTAATGTTTCTCAAAATGGCGGGGGGTGGGGGGGGAGGGGTGGTGTATGCTGGTGACTGCTGGAAGTCGGGTGTATACGGCCTCCATATTATGTATCCCCAGGAGGGTTGGAGGGATACGGTTGAATTGCTGGGGAACACATTGGGACACATCTGTATTTTTGATATCCTGGGATTGGAGGGGAGGAGTTGGGGAGACTCGTGTTTAGTGGGCCGCATGATCAGGAGGGGGGGTACTGTCCTCACCGCCACGGGTGTGCTATGTACTTGTTATGCGACATGGCTACTAGGATATTATCCCTAAATGTGAAGGGGTTGAATACTCCGAGGAAACGCTTGCTGCTCCATAAGGAGCTCCAGCGACAGAGGGCAGGAATAGCATTTATTCAAGAAACGCATGTACGGAGACACCATGAACGGCTTCTGACTTTCCCACAGTTCTCTACCTGTTATTGGGCAGCCAGCTCTAAAGAGCAGAAATATGCTGGGGTGGGCATCCTACTTTCCTCTGCATGTGTTCATGAGGAGTTATTTAAATTGATAGATCCCCAGGGCAGATATGTTTTTCTGAAACTAAGGGTGGGTAAAACTATTCTCTCCCTGCTAAATGTCTATTTCCCAAATACGGATCAGGTGGCCTTTCTGAATCACATTGATGACCTCCTGTTCAAGCATTTAGAAGGGGATTTAGTACTGGGGGGTGATTTTAATGCCACTTTATCACCCTCTTTGGACAACAGTTCAGGCACCAGTGCCGCTCATAGTTTTCGGTCCAAGTGGCGTAGCTTTCTGGCCAAATGGTGTGTGATTGATATCTGGCGGCGGAGGTATCCCCACTCTAGATCCTATTCCTTTTACTCTCATCCCCATGGAACGTACTCTCGGATTGACTATTTTTTTGTCTCCACACAAATGCAAAATAGGGTGCAGAAAACAGAGATAGACCATATCACCTGGTCTGACCATGCCCCAATCTGGATAGATGTTGAACTTCAGGACACTGTCCCTGGGTATAGGCCATGGCGACTTAATGAGGGCTTGCTTAAGGATCGGGATTTTGTTACTAAGATAGAGTCCCACCTGAAACTCTTTTTTCAGGAAAATAAAACAGAGGATATGACCCCGGTGACAGTATGGGAATGCTCTAAGGCTGTGATGCGGGGCCTCTTTATTTCTCAAGCAGCATACTGCAACAAGAAAAGGGAGGCCACTAGGCTCAGTCTGCTAGCTCAGTTAGGGGTCTTGACTAACAGGCACAGCGCTACCTCCTCGAATTCTGTTTATACCCAAATATTACAGATTAAGGGCAAACTTCGGTCCCTAGACGACGAAGCTATTAGCCATCATATGCTCCTGTTAAAACAAAAATTCTTTGAGGGAGGCAATAAAGCAGGGCGATATTTAGCCCAAAAGCTGCGCGCTAAGAGGGCACAGGCGACCATCGCCAGGATAGTTACCTCAGGGGACTCTGCTACTACGACGTCGGAGGGTATTAGGCATGCTTTTACAAATTTTTATGCCCATTTATATTCATCTGATGGTACGATAAATGAGACTGCCATTGTCGACTACTTGCGATCGATGCACTTACCTTCCTTGACTGAGTCACAGAGGGTTTTTCTGGATAAGCCTATTGAGACCGAGGAGGTGCTTACCGCCATTAAACAATTGAAGCCTGGCAAGGCTCCGGGTCTCGACGGCTATACGGGTTGTTATTACCGCAAGTTTGCCCATCTCCTGGTGGGACCTTTGACGGATGCGTTTAACTCCCTCTTGCAGGGGTCGGCCATTGGACGGGACGCTAATACTGCTGGTATCACGGTGTTACCGAAACCAGGCCGCGACCCCACCAATTGTGGCTCTTACAGGCCTATATCACTCATTAACATTGACCTTAAAATCCTTGCCAGAGTTTTGGCCGCTCGCCTCAATGGAGTATTGCCCAGTTTAGTACATAATGACCAGGTGGGTTTCGTCCCGGGGCGGTTGGCGGCGGATAATGTTCGCAGGATAGTCGATATTATTGATTGGGTGCATGCTGAGGGATTGCCGGCTGTACTGTTGTCATTGGACGCGGAGAAGGCATTTGACTTGGTGCACTGGCCGTTTCTTTTTCAGACTCTGCACACCATGTCATTTGGCCCTTCCTTTGTGACCTGGTTGGAAAAACTGTACGCTCAACCCTTAGCACGCGTTAAGGTTAATGGTAGTTATGGTACGCTGTTTGAGATCCAGAGGGGAACCAGACAGGGGTGCCCTCTGTCACCTTTACTATTCGCCTTGTTCCTTGAACCCTTCACTACGGCCATTCGCAACTCACAGGGGGTGGTGGGCGTTCGGAAGGGGGCACATCATTTTAAGATTTCCCTCTTCGCTGATGACGTGATGTTCACTATTACAGACCCGGAGCACTCCCTGCCACAGATTATGGCAGAATTAATCCGATTTACTTCTGTATCCGGAATGAAGGTTAATTATGATAAATCAGAAATTCTCAATCTTACTCTGTCGCCTCTGGAAGTGCAATCCCTAAGGCGACAGTTCCCTTTTAAGTGGGCCGCCTCCTCCCTTAAATATTTGGGTGTCCGACTAGGATCCACAACTAGCCAGTTATATACGTTAAATTATGACCCGCTAGTACAAACCATACGTAAAGATCTAAACACCTGGCAGTGTCAGATGCATTCATGGCTGGGTAGACTCGCCATTATTAAGATGAATATCCTGCCCCGGTTTTTATATTTTTTTACTACGATACCCATTTTTTTGCCTTCTTCAATTCTAAAGAAGTGGCAGCAGATGCTCTGCAGTTACATCTGGCGCAAGAGGCCCCCAAGGGTGGCCCAGGCGACTTTATATAGAACAAAGCCTCGAGGGGGTGTTCAGTTACCTAATTTGTTGTGGTACTACCTCGCTGCACAGCTTCGGGCTCTGGTGGCCCTTCACCGTACAACTGATGTGCCGCAGTGGGTGCTGTTGGAACAGGCACTGGTGGGGAGGGTTCCCTTATCGGCACTTCCTTGGCAGCCACCTTTGACTGGGGTACAGATTCAATATATGCCTATCTCTCTCCGCACCACCCTAAAGGTATGGCTTAACTGGAAGGTTAAGTTGGTGGGGCCTGAACGGTACTCTACTTTGACACACCTTCACACGAATACTGTCTACCACCTCTCTGACAAATCACCGATTGTGCGGAGTTGGATATCGGCAGGTATCATTAAATTGGCACATGTTCAGTTTCAGGGGTCCCTGTACACTCTTGAACAGTTATGTAATCAATATAAGTTGGGTGAAGGGGACTTCTTGCACTACGCCAAACTTTACCATTTTGTTAAGCGGGGGCTACGGGGGGGCACTCTAAAACTGACGAGCACCCTGTTCGAGACCTATTGTAAATATGCTACTACCATCAGGGGTGTCATATCCAAGATATATGGCCTTTTTAATGGGTTACTGAAGGAGACTCCACGCCATCGTACATTATGGGAACAAGATTTTCAATGTCCTCTAGAGGATATGGAATGGGATTCTATTTATTCCCTTGCTCACAAATGCTCAGTGTTGGCCAGTTTACAGGAAAACTGCTATAAGCTGATTTACCGGTGGCACTACACACCAGAGCGTCTCCATAAGTTTCGGCCCATGATATCTGACCAATGTTGGCGGGGATGCGGACACACCGGAACCTACTATTATATCTGGTGGGTATGCCCCAAGGTAGCAACAGTGTGGCGAGAGGTTTTGGGTTGGCTCTCGGCGGTTGTACTGGAGCCGGTGAGAGCTGAACCGATGCACGCACTTCTAGGCCTACCCTTACTTGGACACAATAAAGAGACACAGAAATTTTTGCTGCAAGTCTTTATTGCGACGCGCATGGAGATAGCCTGCCATTGGAAGGACGCCACTGCCCCCAGTTTGGCTAAAATCCAAAGCAGACTATACACATATTACCAACTTAGCAGACTTACTGCGGTACACAGAGACCGATTGGTAGCGTTTGACAGGATGTGGGGTCATTACAACAAGTGGCTCGAGCTCCAAAGCATGTCTACATAACTGAATGTCACCGATGCTCTAGGTCCTGATCTAGTATATCTAAGCCTATCTAGCTACTTTGGCCACTCTCATTCGGGGGCTGGGCCTCAGCTATAAACTTATCCACTAGAGCCCTTACTCTGGTCGCATACGTGGGATATGCCCTTTCTGTTATAGTTGTCGCTGTTTTGCCCATATGCTTGCTACCTCTCCTTCAATTTATTGGTGGTCTCACTTCATTCCTTCTCCCAGGCTAAAATCTTCCATACAACTCTTCCATCCATTACTTCCTTGCCGATATATATATTCCCAGTGTGTAAGGGGGGTGGGGGGTGGAGTACTGGGGTGGGGGGTGACTGTATAATTAAAAATTTGGTCAATTTTGGTTCGGAATGTATTGGTTTCTCTAGCAGTTTGTTGATGCTACCAAATTGCACTTACTGTTCTGTATTACACTTTCTGTTTCTGTTTTTATATGCTGATGTTTTGTGTCATTGTTTTGCACTGATTGACAATAAATTCTTTAAACACAAAAAAAAAAAAAGCCTTGATAGTGTTTGACTACCTGGTTCACACTGGCATAAGCTACTCTTCATCTAAGCAAGGACCTCTGATGAGCTGACCGATGGAACAGAATGCGCCCTAGAACCTGACGTTTCAAGACACCGGTCTATATGTTCCCAGATCACCCCGGAGCCCTTTTTAAATAGTGGGTTACATTGGCCATCCTCCAGTCTTTCGCTACAATGGGTGATTTTAATGATTAAGATCTTTGAGACAAATACTGAGGAGATTAGCACAAAAATGGCATAATTTCCAATTGCCAAATATTTAAATGTATATAAATCATTTCTATCTGAATATCAGACTCAGTGTTTGAATGCCAGGAAACAGGATCATTCTTCACTGATTCAGGTGGAAGGGAATAACCCCAAAATTATGTTTAATATTGTTAAACAATTGACATCAATATCTTATGATAGTGACTTTCGTAGTATTGATGACGATGCATTTATGCAATCCTTAGGCTTAAAATTACCAAACGTTTTGATGTCATTCAATGGTTATTCAAAGAAAATTTATAACGGCATTAATGAGATTGAATCTAAATGGGATTTCTTTGAACCCTACACAGTAGTGAAATCTCAAGTTAGCCTGACTTCAGTGCCAAGAAAAATAGTGGAAAGTGTTCTAAATATCAAAATCACAGAACATATAGAAAGACATGGTTTAATGGAACAAAGTCAGCATTGCTTTACCCAAGGCAAGTCTTGCCTCACAAATCTGCTTCACTTTTTTGAAAGAGTTAATAAACATGTAGATAAAGGTGAACTGGTAGATGTAGTGTATTTGGATTTTCAGAAGGCGTTTGACAAAGTCCCTCATGAGAGGCTTCTAGGAAAAGTAAAAAGTAATGGGATAGGTGGTGATGTCCTTTCGTGGATTGCAAACTGGCTAAAAGACAGGAAACAGAGAGTAGGATTAAATGGGCAATTTTCTCAGTGGAAGGGTGTGGGCAGTGGAGTGCCTCAGGGATCTGTATTGGGACCCATACTTTTCAATATATTTATAAATGATCTGGAAAGAAATACCAAAAGTGAGGTAATCAGATTTGCAGATGATACAAAATTGTTCAGAGTAGTTAAATCACAAGCAGATTGTGATAAATTGCAGGAAGACCTTGTGAGACTGGAAAATTGGGCATCTAAATGGCAGATGAAATTTAATGTGGAAAAGTGCAAGGTGATGCATTTAGGGAAAAATAACCCATGCTATAGTTACACAATTTATTTATTTGTTTGTTTTTTATATACCGACATTCAACTAAAGTCATCACATCAGATCAGTTGGAAGGGTATTCCATAAGAGTGGTCCAGCTATTGAGAAGGCTCGTTGTCTTGTTGAAGTGAGGCGGGACAGTTTTGGAGCGGGAGCTTCAAGGAGACCAGTGTTTGTGGAGCATAAATTTATTTTTGAAACTTGGAAGAAAAATGTTGTATCCATCCAATTCGTCTTGTTATTATACAAAGTTTTATGAATAAGAGATAAGGCCTTGTTTTGCATTCTATAAAATATTGGCAACCAGTGTAAGTCTGTTAGAACTGGAGTAATGTGATCTGATCTTTTGAGGTTGCTGAGTAACCTTGCCGCAGCATTTTGTAAGAGTTGAAGTGGAGCAATGGTGGAAGCAGGTAATCCAAGAAGAATTGCATTACAATAATCTAATTTAGAAAATAAAAGGGTTTGCAAGACAATGCAATAATCATGGTGATGAAGGAGAGGTTTAATCCTTTTTAATATTTGAAGCTTGTAGAAGCCTTCTTTTATGATATTATTAATATGTTCCTTAAAACATAGTTCTGAGTCTAAATTGACTCCTAGATCTCTTACAATGAAACATTTTCCTTACCTCAGTCTTTTCTTCTGGAGACTGGTTCCTCCCTCTGTGCCTTGCTTAGAGGGATCCCACAAAGACACCATATATGGCACTCGAGAGGTCAAGGATTTGGATGCAGCCAGAGGAATTACACCTAGACTCTGCTGTAACTTCAATGTGCTATTTACAGTGCTACACTTAACACGGTCAGAATTGGCAAACACAGTTGCAAACACAAAGACTACTCTCTAATCTTAACTAACCAGGTACTTCCCAGAAGTCTGCCTACCTTCACAGATCCTTAGGGGCGGATTTTCAGAGCCCTGCTCGCGTAAATCCGCCCAAAACCGGGCGGATTTACGCGAGCAGGGCCCTGCGCGCCGGGAAGCCTATTTTACATAGGCCTCCCGGCGCGCGCAGAGCCCCGGGACTCGCGTAAGTCCCGGGGTTCTCGGAGGGGGGCGTGTCGGGGCGTGTCGGGGGCGGGCCCGGTCGTCGCGGCGTTCCGGGGGCGTGTCGGCAGCGTTTTGGGGGCGGGTACGGGGGCGTGGCTACGGCCCGGGGGCATGGCCGCGCCCTCCGTACCCGCCCCCAGGTCGCGGCCCGGCGCACAGCAGGCCCGCTGGCGCGCGGGGATTTACGTCTCCCTCCGGGAGGCGTAAATCCCCCGACAAAGGTAAGGAGGGGTTAGGTAGGGGAAGGGAGGGTAAGGTGAGGGGAGGGCAAAGGAAAGTTCCCTCCGAGGCCGCTCCGATTTCGGAGCGGCCTTGGAGGGAACGGGGGGAGGCAGCGCGGCTCGGCGCGCGCAGGCTATACAAAATCGATAGCCTTGCGCGCGCCGATCCAGGATTTTAGTGGATACGCGCGGCTCCGCGCGTATCTACTAAAATCCAGCGTACTTTTGCTTGAGTCTGATGCGCAAGCAAAAGTAGGCTGATCGCGCTTCTTTTAAAATCTACCCCTTAGGCACTTCCCAGAAATCTGCCTACCTTCACAGAGCCTTAGAAACTCTCAGAGAAGGGACTGGAACTCCCACTCTCAGACAGGATCTGGAACTCTTGATCCCAGATCCACAGGGCCCATCCTCTCCCCACTGGCTCAGCAACGTATCCTCTACTGCACTGGGCATGCATCCAAGGACCTTCCACCTGGCAGGGTCCCACCCATAGCCATTCTCCCCTAGGGGATTTAAAGGGAACCAGGCTCCCAGACTGTTCCTGCGCATGCTCACAAGGGGACACTAGGGATGCTGTCTCACAAGGTGTTGGATTAGTGTGATTGATCTGAGTAGGTGCCAACATTCTGTCAAGTTTGAATCTGAGTTAATTCCTTACAAGAGTGATTTATCCCTCCTGAAGCAGCACTTTGTGTGAAACACATACATGTTGGGGCTATATGTGTATGCAGAACTTTTCATTTTAAAATTGTTTATCAGAAGGATACCATGAATGGAATAAATTGTGTTATGCAAAGGACTTATGTGGCTAAAGCCTTCTTCACATTTGTACCTGGATGTTGAATTGCATGCCATCTCAGCCTTATTCTTCTATTTGATTGTTTTGTAAGATAGGCTTCTTTCTTCACCTTTATACTACAGCTTTATTCAGTCAAAACATAGAATGATATATCAAAAATATATAAAATTATATAATTTGTATTTATCACAAAGTATCAAAATATACAATTATATATCTTCTCAAACAATAATGATGCTTCACTAGCTTCATTCTAAAATAATTTACATACATTCACCACCATTCACACTCTCACAGTTTTGCTAAGCGAAAGATATTGAGAGGCAGTCCTTTTGTAATATTTTATGTGTTTTGTGTGTGTAAATGTATGTAAATTATTTTAGATTGAAGCTAGTGGATGCATCCTTATTGTTTGAGAAGATATATATTTGTATATTTTGATACTTTTTGATAAATACAAATTATATAATTTTACATATTTTTTTATATATCATTCTATATTTTGACTTATTTGTGTGTATGATATATTTTTTTTTTTTTTGCCTTTTGATTTATCACTAGGTTCCTTTCTGGTATTCTTTGCCGCTCGCTGTCAAAATGCCCGATGCTGCAGGAGACGCTATTACAATCTCTGCACTGATAGAAAGAATTTTTAAATCTATCGCTGATCACAGACATCTACTCAGCATGTTTACAAAATTTGCCACAATTCCAAGTTTGCTGGACCCCTGAAGAAGAAAGATACTCTGAAACCCTGCAGCGTCGGTCGTTTTCACAGTGAGCGGCAAAGAATACCAGAAAGGAACCTAGTGACAGGACGCCCATTTAATAGTCCTATATGGGAAATACAAGCATGTACCTGAAAGGGACCCTTTCTCCCGGCTACAGCACAACACGGCATTCGGCGGCATTCATCACAGAGAATCCCTCTCTGTCATCACATATAAGTTAAGTACTTTACTGATTTACAAGCTAAGCAAGTGAGTTGCTTGATAAGAGAAAATATACTCCAACTGTTGTGTTCCGCGCTCATGGCCTTCCACGAGCACGGCCCCCTACTTTGCCCGCGACAGCAACCCGCCACGGGAACTCTGGGGGAGACCCCTGACCCGATGCCCGTCGCTTTGGCGCGGGTCCCCTGCTCTGGCCGCCGGATGGGGAGCCATCCCTGCTCCTCCCTCATAGCGTCCTGCATCATTTCCTTCGCAGAGGAAATCCAAGATGGCCACCGCCATCTTTAGGCGTGAGGCCACGCCTCCTCATTAGATTTAAAGGGACCCAATCCCTTTAACCAGGTTCAGCTGTTCCCTATGAGCCAGAGCAGAGGAAGTATAAAAGGAGGCTTCCTCTGCTCATTCCTCGACTTGGCAACTTTTGGGTTAGTCAGGTCTGCTTGCTTCGGTGAGTTCTTCTACTTCAGATCCTTGTTCCTGTCTTGTCTTGGTGTTCCTGGTTCCTGACTTCAGATCGGCTATCAGTGATTCCTGGTGTTTGACTTCGGATTGGCTAGCTGTGATTCCTGGTGTGTGACTTCGGACTGGTAAGCGGTGATTCTCTGGTGTGTGACTTCGGACTGGCAAGTGGTGATCCCTTAGTGTGTGACCTCGGACTGGTAAGCAACGACCCTCTGGCACTTGACCTTGGACTTCTTCTTGACCATCATCTCCAAGGGCCCACCTAAGTCCCAGCAGCCCGGGTCCCTACGGGCTCCTCCCGGGGGGACCACGGGCTTCCAGGGGTGAAGTTCCAGTCAGCCCTTGCACTGAACTCTCGACCTCTCAAAGGTCCACCTAAGACAGCGGTCCGGGTCCTTACGGACTCCTCCTGGGGGGACCGCGAGCTTCCAGTGGCGAAGACACAGTTCCTTTCCTCGATGTCACGACTCTTCGTCTGACTCCACAGTCGCCTCTGTCTGCAGTGCCGAGGGTCAGCTGGTCACGTCTTCTGTTCCTGCCCTCGCCACCTGACGGGAGAACCTAGGGATCTTTCCTCCCAAGGTATTCCATCCTCCCGTCGGCCCAAGGGTTCACAAGCCTGAGCATAACAGATTGCCAAGTCCATGGACTCTTCATCTGCCTCCACAGTCGTCTCTGTCTCCAGGGCCGAGGGTCAGCTGGTCAATTCTTCTGTTCCTGCCTCGCCACCCGACGGGAGAACCTATGGATCTTCCTCCTAAGGTATTCCATCTTCCCGTTGGCCCAAGGGTTCACAAGCCTGAGCATAACACCAAAGCAAACGATGATTAAGCTCTTTGCACGCAGAAGCATTTTAGCTTTCAAAGGTTACCCAGGATATATCCAGGAACCTCATGCAGTATGATGGTTGCTGGACTAATACATTAATTTATTCCATAAGTCCATCATCTAGTGAGAAATAAGTATATATTTATTTATGATTGATTTTTCTCACATTTAGAGGTTTTTTCATATATAATAAGCTTGTTTAGAGAAGACATCCTGGAAGGAGGCATATTGTGGAGGTAAGCCTGGTAACGATGGTGTAGTGGGCAATCATATTAGCGGCGAGACTTCCGCGAGACACCGGCCATGGCAGCCAGGTCCCCACCGGGATAATTCCAGCGTTGCCCAATTAAACTGTGGCATATGATCTTGTAACCAGGGCAGTCCAAGTACCACCGGATGCATAGCCTTTTCCAATACGAGGAAGGAGATGGATTCAGAGTGTTAAGCTCTGGTGCGCAGGCCAATGGCCTGGGTAATCAATTAAACCTCTCCTGAAAGTGGTTCCCCATGGATTGAAGATAATAGCAATGGCTTAGCTATTTGTGTAGTAGGAATCCATAGATGTTCTACTAAGCATTTTAACATGAAATTTCCTCCGGCTCCAGAGTCTATGAGGGCAAGGGTCTGAAATTCAAGGCTTCCGCAGAGAGAAGTGAGATTGGTAAAGATAATGGAGGAGTTGGAACGGTGAGGCCTAGGAGGAGTCCTCCTGCGGATCCTAGGCCTGTCAGTTTCTCAGACAGATGGGACAGGTTTGGACGGCGTGGCCTGATTGACCACAGTACATGCATAACCCCATGCATTTGCGAAAACGTCTTTCTTTAGAAGTTAAATGACTTCATCCTAGTTGCATAGGCTCATCTTCTTCTAAGGGAGCAGACAGTAGGCTTGAGGCAATTGGCACAGGTTTAGGATGGTTAGCTCCTGGGACGGGCTTCCGAGGACTCTTATCCTCTTGAGTTCGGTCTCGAATACGGTGGTCAATTCTCCCAGCCAGTCACGTATGAGACTCAAGGGTATCAGGCAGATCACAAGCCACCAGTTCGTCCTTTAAGCGAGAGTTGAGGCCTTCCATGAAGATAGCACGTAAACATCCAGTGTCCCAGTATAGTTTGGATGCTAAAGTCTTGAATTTGATCACATAGTCTGTAAGCGGCTTATTACCTTGCTAGAGATTAAACAGAGCAGATCCAATGATGGTCTGGTGAGCCAGATCATCAAAGACAGATTTGAAAAGTTTCAGAAATCCTGATAGGTCATTCAGGATAGGATCTTCATGTTCCCATATAGGTGAAGCCCAAGCCAAGGCTCTTCCTTCAAGTAGAGTTAGGATATAGGTGGTCTTGGAAGCTTCTGTGGGAAAGAGGGTAGGTTGTAAAGAAAAATGCAAACCGCATTGGTTGACGAACCCTCTACACATTCATGCTTCACCCGTGAAGCGGGTAGGCATGGATAATGGTACGGTGGTCTTGATAGTCACCACCAAAGACAGCAATTCTTCCACTGGAGTTGCTGAAGTATTCAGTTGTGCATGTAACTGATTGAAGGCAGCAGCCAGGCTTTCCAGAGACTTTTGTTGCTCAGTGATCCGCTGGGCTAGGCCAGGAATGGCCTGCAAGGCTTGAGCTGAGCAGAGTCCATGTAATTAGCAATCTGTTGGGTTTGTGGCATATTTGTGGACTCTTGGTCGAAGTGGCGATGACTCCTCCCATGGGGAGGGGCCCCATGGGGAACCACAACGATTGGCTAGACTCTTAGTAAGCAGACACTGAGGAAAGAAAGCTTTATTATACTGCTGTTGATAAGGTTGAATCTTGCACAAGGAACGGACAGTACTGTAGTCCAGCGATATCACAGTAAGCTCAGACAGCCTCTGTAGTAGATGGTCATAAGAACATAAGAAAATGCCATACTGGGTCAGACCAAGGGTCCATCAAGTCCAGCATCCTGTTTCCAACAGTGGCCAATCCAGGCCATAAGAACCTGGCAAGTACCCAAAAACTAAGTCTATTCCATTTTACCATTGCTAATGGCAGTGGGTATTCTCTAAATGAACTTAATAGCAGGTAATGGACTTCTCCTCCAAGAACTTATCCAATCCTTTTTTAAATACAGCTATACTAACTGCACTAACCACATCCTCTGGCAACAAATTCCAGAGTTTAATTGTGCGTTGAGTAAAAAAGAACTTTCTCCGATTAGTTTTAAATGTGCCCCATGCTAACTTCATGGAATGCCCCCTAGTCATAGAAACATAGAAATGACGGCAGAAGAAGACCAACCGGTCCATCCAGTCTGCCCAGCAAGCCTTACACTTATTTTTTCTCATACTTAACTGTTTCTCTTGGCTCTTAGTAACCTTATGTTCTAATTCCCTTTTCACCCCCACTATTAATGTAGAGAGCAGTGATGGAGCTGCTTCCAAGTGAAATATTAAGTTTGATTTGTTGGGTAAGCGGCAGCATAGCTCTCTGCCATGAAGCAGAGGGCAATGCTGGAAATGTGTGAAGTATCAGTTTTTCTTTTCCCCTGTCATTGAAGCAGGGAGTCATGCCGGACATGCACCGAAAGTGAAGCATGCCTTGAAAGTCACATTAACTATCATCAAATATTGAAAAGCCTAATAATTGGTAAAACCTATAGCCCATGAACCCATCCCTGTTTTTTTCTTTTTTTATTTTTTTTTTGTAATTGGGAGATGGATGCCCTTCATCCTTCTACTCTGTGAAGGTGGACACCTACCACCGGCCACTGGCATCCCGCTCCGTTAATGCCTCTGTGGCTACTGCCGCTCCATGCAGTGTTTTACTACCTGCTCTTTATATGCGTCCTCTAGAACTGATGGATCCCATCCCTGGTTTTTTTTTATTATTCATTTAATTGGGAGATGACAGCCCTCCATCCTTCCGCTCCGTGAAGGTGGACACCTACCACTGGCCACTGGCATCCCGCTCCGTGAATGCCTCTGTGGCTACTGCCGCTCTGTGTAGTATTTTACTACCTGCTCTTTATATGGACACCTACCACTGGCCACTGGCATCCCGTTCCGTGAATGCCTCTGTGGTTACTGCTGCTCTGTGCCGTATTTTACTACCTGCTCTTTATATGCGTCCTCTAGACCTGATGGATCCCATCCCTGTTTTGTTTTTTGTTTTTTTTTATTTAATTGGGAGATGACAGCCCTCCATCCTTCCGCTCCGTGAAGGTGGAACACCTACCACTGGCCACTGGCATCCCGCTCCATGAATGCCTCTGTGGCTACTGCCGCTCCGTGCAGTGTTTTGCTACCTGCTCTTTTATACGTGTCCTCTGGACCTGATGGATCCACAATGTTTATCCCATGCCCCTTTGAAGTGCTTCACAGTTTTGGACTTCACCACTTCCTCCGGAAGGGCATTCCAGGCATCCACCACTCTCTCCGTGAAGAAATTCTTCCTGACATTGGTTCTTAGTCTTCCTCCTTGGAGCCTCAGCTCGTGACCTCTGGTTCTGCTGATTTTTTTCTGTCGGAAAAGGTTTGTCGTTGTCTTTGGATCGTTAAAGTTTTTCAACTATCTGAAAGTTTGAATCATATCACCCCTGCTCCTCCTTTCCTCCAGGGTGTACATATTTAGATTCTTCAATCTCTCCTCGTATGTCAACCGATGAAGACCCTCCACCTTCCTGGTCGCCCTTCTCTGTACCGCTTCCAACTTGTCCTTGTCTCTTTGTAGATACGGTCTCCAGAATTGAACACAGTACTCCAGGTGAGGCCTCACCAAGGACCTGTACAAGGGGATTATCACTTCCCTTTTCTTACTCGATATTCCTCTCTCTATGCATCCCAGCATTCTTCTGGCTTTTGCAATCGCCTTGTCGCATTGTTTCGCCGACTTCATATCATTAGACACTATCACCCCAAGGTCTCTCTCCTGCTCCGTGCACATCAGCCTTTCCCCCCCCATCGAATACAGTTCATTCGGATTTCCACTCCCCAAATGCATGACTTTGCACTTCTTGGCATTGAATTTCAGCTGCCATATCTTCGACCACTCTTCCAGCTTCCTTAAATCCCGTCTCATTCTCTCCACTCCTTCCGGCGTGTCCACTCTGTTGCAGATCTTAGTGTCGTCCGCAAAAACACAAACCTTACCTTCTATCCCGTCCGCAATGTCGCTCACAAAGATATTGAACAGGACCGGTCCCAACACCGATCCTTGCGGTACACCACTTAAAACCGCTCTCTCTTCAGAGAAAGTTCCATTTACCATCACGCATTGTCTTCTGTCCGTCAACCAGTTTGCAATCCAGGTCACCACTTCGGCACTCACTCCCAAGCTTTTTGTTTTATTCACCAGTCTCCTGTGCGGAACCGTATCAAAAGCTTTGCTGAAATCCAAGTAGATGACATCTAGCGCTCTTCCTTGATCCAATTCCTTGGTTACCCAGTCGAAAAAGTCAATCAGATTTGTCTGACAGGATCTTTCCCTGGTGAATCCATGCTGCCTCTGGTCCATCAATTCTCCGGACTGTAGATAGTTCACTATTCTCTCTTTCAACAGTGACTCCATTACTTTTCCCACCACCGAAGTGAGGCTAACCGGTCTGTAGTTACCAGCCTCTTCTCTGTTCCCACTCTTGTGAAGCGGGACCACCACCGCTCTTCTCCAATCACTCGGCACCACTCCCGTTTCTTGTTGCATTTGATACTGTGTGTGTCTCCTAGTAACTGGTCCAATTCTACCAGAGCCCACTGTAATCCTGGTTTTTAATGATTTACTTAATGACCTGCTTGAGTGGGGGGGTATACTTGTTGGCTGCAAATCTGTCACGAATGGGTGACTATGGGACACATGTGTAATCCTACCTGAGCCTACTGTATTTCTTTTTCTTGACTCCTGGTTATTCTTTGGTATTGGGGAATTATTTTCTGAGTAATGCAATGTGGGTGTATTTCTTGTAATTAAAGCTAATTGAGCTTTAACCTCAGTCAGCTCCTTTTTCATAGAAGAGAGTTGTGCACAGATTGGGCAAGTTCTAAGTTTCCAGATGCTTTCCCTCAGAATAAAGGCTCCACAACAGTTGCAACGGATAGTTCTCATATTGGTAAAGTTTTGGGTTGGTGGTTCTTAGATGGTAACAATTTACTAATTTATCTTGTTGCTAATGCTAATTTAGTCAGTCTATATTAGAATTTAAGGCCAGGGGTGGGTGGGAGGGAAACAAACAGTTGAACCTGGGACAAGCTGAGTAGAGCAGGACACTTTCTGGAACTTTATTCGTCCTTAAGCTATTAAAGATCCCTCAGCACTTCTGTGCCAATATTAAGCAGATTATTAAAGAACAGCTATACAAAATAGAAATGCAGTTATACTGGATCTTAAAAAACAAACAGTTTGCAAGGAACCAATTATAATTATTATATAATAACAGACCTAGAGAAAGGTATAAACTGAGCAGTTCTACTTCACAGAGAACTCAGATATTAATGGAGCACAGAGCAATGATCAGAAGGAAAAGTGAAAGTAAACCAGCAGGGTTTGGGGTTTTTTTTTTGTTTTTGTGGTTTGTTTTTTTCCCCCAGAAAGAGCACCACCAAAATTAAGAGTAAGAGCACTTGAAAGAAGGGAGATTGAGAGACTTTTTTCCCCAGAAAGAGCACCACAGAAATTAAGAGTAAGAGCACTTGAAAGAAGGGAAATTGAGAGACTTTTTCCCCAGAAAGAGCACCACAGAAATTAAGAGTAAGAGCACTTGAAAGAAGGGAAATTGAGAGACTTTCCTATTACACAGCGCTCAGAGGCTAGTAAATCAAATCACTAGTAGAGGAATATTAAGAAACACTGATATCTATTATGCACAGATTCTCTACTATATATTAATTCAAATTTTAAGACAGCCTTATCTGCACCGGGAACAGAAGATTCCTCTTTTGGTCTTCCACTAAGCAGTGGAAGACCTTTCTATTATCCGAAAGAGTAAATAACCGATTCACATCTACCCGTTCTAGACCTCTCATAATTTTAAACATCTCTATCATATCCCCCCTCAGCCATCTCTTCTCCAAGCTGGTCTCACTGTGTCTCACTGTGATGTAGCAGAGGTCCGGTAGAGTTTCGCAGCGCGGGATAGGCCGTGAACCTGAAGGGTGGAATAGGAAGAGCTGGAGCATAGTGATACTCACAGAGTGGCAGTGCTGGTAAACTTCCTTCAGTAGTAGAATGAAGAGAAGGACCCGTGGTCCGAGGTGCAGGATACCCTGAGCAGAATAGGCCCTTGAGGATCGTGTACCTAGGAGCGCCGAGGGTTCCTGAAAGAAAGCAGACAGGACCCCCGAGGAGCTGGTATCCTTAAGGTTAAGCAGTTGAACTCCAAAAGGCAGGTAGAAGAGAGAGGCCCCCAAGGAGAGGGTACCCAGAGCTTCCATAGGAGCGAGATACCCCGGAGGGTGGAGAGGAATCCAAGCGAGCAGCTTAGAAGCGGTCAGAGTAGTAAAACCGAAGTCCTTGCTAACTTGTTGTATTGTAGCGGAGCGGAAGTTTAAATACCCGGAGGTACTGACGTCATGCGGTGGGGCCACCCTCGAGATTCCCACCATGACGTATTCAAAAACGTAGGCAGCGTGCACGCGCGTGACCTAGGAGGCCTCAGGAAGAAGCATGGTGGACGGAGATGCCCATGCTGTCTCAGAGACATAGAGGATTTCTGCAACCAGCAGCAGAGGCAGCCATCCTTCCAAGGGAGGAGGAAAAGTGTAGAAGAGAGGTGAGGCAGAGCAGTCACAGCCATCTGTGACTGACAGACGCAGCAGTTGAGACTAGAGAGTAGCCTGTGTTTGCAACTGTGTTTGCCAATTCTGACTGTGTTAAGTATGGCACTACAAAGAAATGCACTGAAGTTACAGCAGAGTCTGAGCGTGATTCCCCTTGCTGTATCCAAGTCCTTTTAAATCTGAGTAACTGAACTTTTTACTTAGGTACACACAAACTCTAAACTATTAACTATCTTGGCTAATTTTTTATATCACACACACACACACACACACACACACGTACATACACACATTAAAGAATATACCCCACTACTATAATACCATTCTGTCTTCTTGAGTTTGAATCTGAGTTAATTCCTTATAAGAGTGATTTATCCCTCCCGAAGAAGCACTTTGTGGGAAACATGTACATATCGGGGGATGCATTTGTATACAGAACTTTTCATTTTTAAGTTGTTCGTCAGAATGATACCTTGATGGAATAACGTTTATTATGCGAAGGACTTATGTGGCTAAAGCCTTCTTCACATTGTTTTTACATGAATGTTGAACTGAATGCAATCTCATCCTTGTTCTTTTAAGGGAATAAAGCTGTGACTTTTGTTGCTAGAAGGTAGGCAGTCTTCTATTGATTGTATGTTGAAAAGTATAAATAAATTTAGATTCTGTTAAGAAAAGACTGGAGTCAGTGTGGATTCTGCCTTCAGCCTAAGAAAGTTGCTCGGTCATCCCACAGTCCTAAACTTTCCAAAAGCAATACTTACCAATTTTCTTCAGTAAATAGCAAGATGATCTTCTTCTCTCAAAGCTCCCACTGGCTTGAGCTCTTCCCCTACAATATATCTTGTGCTTCAAAGGCAAATTAGTACTACCCAATCCCTTTACTGATTTACACTTCAGTTAATTAGTCTGAGTGACTCACTGCTATTCTTTCTAACAAATGTTGACAGCTACTCATATCAATACACTACTCTAACACGTTTTCAAGGTGAGTAACTGAACTTTTTCCTTAGGTACACACAAACTCTAAACTATTAACTACCTTAACTTGCTTTTTATATCACACACATATACACACTAAAGAATATACCCCACTATTTCAACTCTCCCCCAATCTTTTTAAATCCTAAAATTTTGTTCCTCATCTGGAGCAGCAGTAAAGTTACACAGATAATAATCCTATTAACACCACAGTCTCTGTTTTTAAAATACGATGTTACACATGTAACTGTTGGCCCCATCCCAGAATGCCCATTCTCTGCTCATACCCCGCCCCATTTCCACCCACTTATTTTTGACACGCGGATGGGTTTCTATGCGCGTAGTTTGTGGCTTTTTAAAATCTTTGTTGCATGTGTGGGCATTTTTGCACAAGCAATGCTTTTAAAATTGACCTCAAATGGGCCGATACAGTACAGTGCGCTCCGACGGAGCGCACTATTAACCTGCCATTGGACGCGTGTTTTCCCTTACCCCTTATTCAGTAAGGGGCGGAAAACGCGCGTCCAACCCACCGAACCTAATAGCGCACTCAACATGCAAATGTGCGATTCAGTAAGTAAAATGTGCAGCCAAGCCGCACATTTTACTTTCAGAAATTAGCGCCTACCCAAAGGTAGGCGTTAATTTCTCTGGGCACCAGGAAAGTGCACAGAAAAGCAGTAAAAACTGCTTTTCTGTGCACCCTCTGATTTAATATCATGGCGATATTAAGTCGGAGGTCCCGAAGGGTGAAAAAAGTAAAAAAAAAAAAGAAACAAAAAATTTTGAAGTCAGCTGGCGGCTATCGGGTCGAAAACCGGACACTCAATTTTGCCGGCGTCTAGTTTCCGAGCCCGTGGCTGTCAGCGGGCTTGAGAACCGACGCCGGCAAAATTGAGCGTCGGCTGTCAAACCCACTGACAGCCGCCACTCCAGGCCAAAAGGAGGCGCTAGTGTCCCTAGCACCTCCTTTTGCCTGTTTCTACCACCAGACCTAATTTAAATACTGAATCGCATGCACAGGCGAGTGGCATGTGCGCGCGCTGGGAGAGCGCCAATCCATCAGGATTGGCATTAATGCTGGCTGTGCTACCAGGCTGACCTCCACATGTCTGCTCCATTCATAGCAGCAGTCTGTGGCCAAATGCGCTCTCTTCCCACAGTTAAAACAAGCTGGCTGGCTTGACATCTGTGGCTGGAGTATGGAACAAGAGCTGTCTTACTCTGAGGACTATTGTTGGAGTCTTGCATTGACACTGCCGCACCAGGGATGTTGTATAGATTGCCTTTCCATTTTACATATTATTTCTGGCATCAACTCAGCCTGATGGAAGGCATCTGCTCCTTCCAATGTTTTCTGCAGGGTGAGCCTTGGGTTTTCAACACATCCAGTTCTGCATGGGTCAGTCCAGCCCATCCAGGGACTGCTCCAGGAGGATCTGGTTAGCTGCTTCAAGGCTTGTTTTTACCTCTTGCTGTAGCACTTCCATCCTGCATCCTTTAGGTGATTAAAAAAAAAAAAGGCTCTGTGGGCTTTCTCCAGACTGTAGAGTGCCATGCCAGAACTGTTGCTGGTCTGTTTCCGTAGTGCACCCACCCTTTCCAGGATGGCAGTCCAAATAGTTGGCTCTTCCATCAGGATTGGCAGCCTAAAAGCCATGTGGCTTCTGCCTGAAAGCAGATTTGGCAAGTTGGTGGTTCAGGTGGCTTCTGGCCAGCCAGCCATATGATCAGTCCTCTCAAAGATCCATAAGAAAACATATGGATCTTCCCCTGACTTCATCTTAAACAAGACAGGAGGTGAAGAGCTTGTCCATGCTGTGGCAGCTTGCATGGCTTGGGCCATCTGTTTCACCATTTCCCCGTTGCTGGTTCAACACCCTCATTTGCTGGCTAAACTGCTTGTGTAAGGTTTGAACCAATTTCTGCAACTGCTGCTGCCCTTCCGCGCTGGACAAGCTCCTCGCCTCCTGTCTTGTTTAAGATGAAGTCCGGGGAAGATCCATATGTTTTACTCACTCCATCTCAGGGAGTAAAAGAGGGAAGAGAAGGAAAAACCTGTTCGGCTCTGACTGACTTTTAAATCCCTGTCTGACCAGGTGGGGCGACCCCCCCTTTAGGCTGTTTATATTTTCTTTTGTACCTGCTGCTGTTGCCAGGCTCCTCCCAAAAAAAAACTTTCACACAGCTTGTTGCACTGTGCTGTGTGTAAAGCAGCACTGGTTCCCCTGCAGAAAATTCCTCCTCTTGTTTCTTCTTGCTTTACTGCGGGTATGGGTCCCTGTCTGTAGAGTGGTTCAGACCAGGAATATCCCACACATGACACCATATGTGGCACAGCATGAACAGTCTTAGGCTTGCCAGAGGATGGTGCAGTCTGGGCTCTGGCTTTCTCCACAAAAAAATACTTTATTGCTCAGACAACAAAACAGAAAAGAGTATTTGCAGGGCTGGCAACAAAAGGTCACAATTCACAATTATGCAGTTCTGACAAACTCCTACTTCCATCTCCTCTAGTCAGGAACCCCTTCTTTTCCCTCTGGGCCCTGGTGTCTTATTCTTCTCCTCAGAGGAAATGCTCTGCAGGTATGATTTTCTAGTGGCGGTTTTAAGGTGAACCAGGCTAAATGTCTGGTCCTGGACTTATAAGGAGAGTCTAATGTCCACTCCTATACACACAGGAACATAGTTGTCCATGGTCATTTTTTTTATTTATTTTTTATTTTAACATGTTTTGTATACAGTATATTTGGTTTTGCCATCATAAGGGTTTACATTAGGAGAATAACATTAGAGTTTTAACAAATACAATTTAAAGATAAAGTTGGGTAGCATTGGGGGGTAATAGAGGATTAGATTATATAGGGAAAACGTCTTAGATGTCTGTTATAGAGTTTGTGGTTTTACTAGTCCGTCATAAGTTGATAGGATGGTGTCCTGTTTTCTTTGGAGTTGTCTGGTTGGGAGTTTGTTGGTGTTGGTAGTTAAGATCTTCTGAAAAAGCTCTGGTAAAAAGCCAGGTTTTTAATCCTTTTTTGAAAGTTTGGTGTCAACTTGAGTTCTTAGATTTAGGGGTAAGGAGTTCCATAGAGATGGGCTGGCAATGGATATAGCTCTCTCTCGGGTTGATACTAGGTGCACGATTTTTGCATGAGGAATTTTGAGGAGGCCTTTATTCATTGAGGGGCAGATTTTCAAAGGGGTATGTGCGTAAGATACGCGCATACCCCCCGAAAACCTGCCCCAAGTTCCCCCTGCACACGCCAAGCCTATGTCAAATAGGCTCGGTGGCGAGTGCAAGCCCCGGGAAGCGCGTAAGTCCCGGGGCTTTCCTGGGGGGGGCATGTCGGGGGGCGTGTCGTGGCGGCGTGTCATTCGGGGATGGGGCCGTGGGTGTAGTTCAGGCCCGGGGGCATTTTGGGGGCATGGTAGAGGCCTCTGAATCTGCTCCCGGGTCAGGGAATCGCGTGGTCAGCGCATGTAAGTTACGCCTGCCTCGGACAGGCGTAACTTGTCAAACAAAGGTAGGGGGGGTTTATATAGGGCTGGGGGGGTGGGTTAGGTAGGAGAAGGGAGGGGAAGGTGCGGGGGCGTGGAGGGAATGGAGGCAGGCTGCGCGGCTCAGCGCACGCAGGCTGCTGATTTTGCACAGCCTTCACGCGCCGACCCCAGATTTTAAAAGATATGTGCGTAGCCGCGCATATCTATTAAAATCCGGCGTACTCTTGTTTGTGCCTGGTGTGCAAACAAAAGTATGCGCGGGTGTACTTTTATAAAATCTACCCCTGAGTGAAGGTTCCTTTTTGGAGCATGTGGTTCAATGCGTTCAGTTAGCCAATGGTTTTGTTGTCCTGTGATTAATTTGTGGAGGATTGATAAAACTTTGTATTCTATTCTGTATTTAATTGGGAGCCAGTGCAAGGATATGAGAGTAGGTGTAATATGTTCTTGTTTCTTGGTTCCTGAAAGAATCCTGGCGGCTGCGTTCTGGAGTATTTGTAGTGGGCGTATGGTGGTAAAAGGGAGGCTGAGGAGTAGGGCGTTGCAGTAGTCCAGGTTTGCAAATAGTAGTAGTTGCAGAACTGGTCTAAAGTCATTTTGAGTGATGAAGGATTTGAGACGTCTGAGTGTCAATAATTTGTGATAACCTTCTTTGATTTTATTTGTTATATGGGTTTTGTAGGATAATTTTTTGTCAATTGTAATTCCAAGGTTTCTGGCATGGTCAACAGGAAAGATTATTGTTTCTGGGTTTTCTGTTTTGAGTGATTGGGTGAATAGTTGATTTTTTTGTTGAGGATGATTAATTCAGTTTTGTCAATGTTGATTATGAGTTTTAGGTTGGAGAGACATTGCTTGATTTTTGAGAGATAAGAGGTTATTTTCTTGTAGGTTTCTTCTAGCGTATTTTGGATTGGGACTAATATTTGGATTTCGTCAGCATAAAGGAAATGGGTCAGACCCAGACTATCCAGTGTGTGACAAATAGGTAGGAGGTAGATGTTGAAAAGTGTTGCTGACAATGCAGATCCTTGTGGGACTCCTGTATTTAGGTTCACTTTATTTGATAGGTTGCTGTTGAATATTACTTGGAAACGTTTTTGGGATAAATATGAGGTGAACCATCTTAGAATAGTGCCTGATATTCCTATTTCAGAAAGTCTGTCAAGTAAAATGGCATAGTTGACTGTGTCAAAGGTGGCTAACAAATCCAGGAGTATTAAAATGTAACTTTGTCGTTTGTCGAATCCTTGAAGAACTGTGTCATTAAGTGAAAGGAGTAATGTTTCCGTGCTTAAGTTTTTTTCTGAAACCAAATTGTGTGGGTTGAAGTATGTTGTTTGTTTCTAAGTATTCTGATAGTTGGGTGTGAATGATTTTTGCAATGAAAAGTAGGTTAGATATAGGTCTGTAGTTTTGGATGTTTTCTGGATCTAGGTTGCTCTTTTTTTATTAGTGGTTTGATGATTGCAGATTTTAGGCATTCAAGATATATCCCATCAGTGAGGGAGAGGTTTGCTATGTCCATTAATGATTTTATTATTGAGATATCAAGTAGTTTGTTTGTATGGGGGTGCTGTCAATGGGGTGGTATGCTGGGTTCATTTTTCTGATTATTCTTTGGATTTCAAGAGTTGAGGCAAAGTCAAAATCATTTCAGGTTGTTATTTCCAGAGGTGGTATGGGAAATCGGATGTGTGAAGTGTTGTAGATGTTAGAGTTGTTTAATAGTTTTCTGATTTTTTCAGTAAATTATTCTGCAAAGTCGTTGCTTTGGCATGTGTTTGGAGGTGTTCTTGTTTCATTAGGTGATTTGATAAGGTTTTTTACTATGGTGAAAAGCATTCTAGGGTTCTGTTGACTATAGTTCTGTGATGTCTATAGTGAAAGAGATTTAAATTTCTACTTTTATATCCTCCTCTTGCTTCAGTGCTCTAACAAATAGATCATGCTTCTCTATTCATACAAGTTTTTATCTGTACTAATTTCCTTTATGTGCCAGAGTACAGTTGAATATTCAATAGATATTTAGGAATATAGGAAGTCAAGTCAATTCCATAAAGACAGTTCCATGAGCCTATTCTGCTGCATAATGGATATATAAGGAAATAATTAAATGCAGAAATAGCATAATGAAACAGAACAGAGCCCTGAGCTTCAACTACCTGTTTTGATCTGATTTCAATCGATTTTTGTCATCACCAAGAACTTAAATGATAATTGTCTTTTGGTCCATTACATTATTGAAGTCTGTTTTAGGCAGTTTCCGTGCACACAAATAGGGGAGGTTGTTTATTTTATCTTGTTATTTTAGATACCAAGAATAATCATTGTGCAAGTGGAATTACATTTCACCTTTCCAAAGAAGATTGTGAATATCCTAAAATGTTATTTCTCATTGATATACAAAATTTCAAAGAAGCAGATTTTAGTAACTCCATTAATGCATGGATAAAAAAATAAAATTTAAACATTTTATCCACATTTATTGGCTGTTTGAAAATTGCCTTACCTCAATGTGGCTAAAGTCTGTGCATTGTTCCATTACATGTGTACTTTTAGCTGCATTGAGACTAGGCATTTCCCTTGAGGGAGGGGTAGGAAAAGTACACATATAGAGATTAATTTTAAAATGAGCATGTGTGCGCCCATACACACGCGTATTAGCACGCAAGCAGAGATACACTGCATTTTTAAATTGTGCACGCACTTACACGTAGGGACAGTAATTTTCAAACTGACTTGCAGGCACATATATGTGTGCACATGCTGAGATTCTCAGTTGTTTTATAACATACGTGAGCGTATGCATGCATGGTATTCAATTGCCTGGCTATACACACATGCGTGCCAAATTTTATGTGGACGCGCACACAGGCACGAAAATCCCACTTCTATTGCACAAGTTGGGGAATTTTAAAAAGGCTGTGTGTCCATGCCATTGCCAGTATAACCAGTTTGTCCACCAGTTAGCCCAGTTAAGAACTAGGTCCTCCAAACCCCCCTGGCTTGATAGCCTACCACCACCCCCTTTAACTCAGACCCTTTAAACCCCTCTGAAATGGCTTGATCCTTTTATTTTTTAACTTACATGTCATCTATAGCAGAAGTACAGTTACACGGTAAGGGACCTCAGCGCACACCAGGGGGCGCATAAGAATTTACGTACAGAACAGGATGAAGGGTCTGGGTCAACTAGGGGGGGAGGGGGTATGTAGAATGAAAAACCAGAGTGGTCTTGAAGATCTCAATATTAACTGGGCAAACTGGTGGACTAATTCTAAAAACTGGGTTGGTCCTAGCGCATGCATGTTTTAAAATCTGCCTAAATACATGCAGAAAAGTCAGCAAAGTCTTAGGAAATATATGCGAGATACGTTTTCTCGAGAAATCTCTTAACATTAGGTGCATACCTATATGTGGGAGACGTATTTTAAAACATAAAAAATAAATTTTAAAAGCTTGGCGCATGCATCAATTGGGAATGTGTGAATAAGTAGGGTTTATAAACGTTGATCCTATTTTAAAAAGTGCGCAGATACACGCGTAAACCCTCTGCGCACACATCTGATAAGTTTCCAAAAAGGGGCTGGGCATGGATGTGGTCTGGGCAGTCAACATCAACTTTCAAAATGGTGTCGACCAGCCTTTCCCCCCTATCATTTGATGGAGCAAAGGCCTGCTGGCACATTCTGGAAAATGGCATTGACCAGACTGGGGCATAGGCAGTATTCCAGATCCAACTAAGCACCACAGATTTTTCTATAGGTATGGGGGTCCGGGGATGGGCCAATAGAATACCAGAAACTTCTTTCATAGAAGGGGAGAAGGGTGGGGGGGCCACTAAACTACCAGGGACTAATTCTAATGTTGGGAGGGGTTTGGGGGAGGAGAGGAGGAGGGATGCCTTTGGGAGGGGAGAATATTTGAGAGGGTTGTTGGAACCTGGGGTAAGGGGGTAATCTTTTCAGAAAAGGGAGGAGTTTGGGAAGTGGGGTGTAGCATCGCTGTGCTATGTTAAAATAGCAATTTGTGGGGGGAGCACCGGAGGTGAGAAGAGTTGCAGGGTTTTCCCCATTTTCCTGCTGAAGCCAAGGGGCCTTCCATCAGCAGCAACTGACTGGCCAGGTGAGCCTGGTTTTCCTCATTGACTTCATCTGGAGGCATGGTGGGTGACGTCATCTGGGAACGATCACCGGCCCTTTAAATAAGCCAGCAGTGCGGTACATCTTCGGGGAGCTCCAGAGGGGAGAAAAGTTGCAGGGTTTTCCCCGTTTTCCTGCCAAGGCCGAGGGGCCTTCCATCAGCGGTGATTGACTGGGCAGGTGAACCTGGTTTTCCTTATTGACTTCATCTGGAGACACGGTAAGTGATGTCATCTGGGAGCAACTGCCAGCCCTTTATATTGGCCGGCAGTGCAGCGCACCTGTGCAGCTGGCGCACCACCTAGGCCACATGCCAAAGGGGCACACGGCTTTGTCCAGCTTCATCTGGCTTTGCCTGCTTCTCCTGGTTTATCTGTACAGTTATTTTGGCCCTGTTGTTGTTATTAGAATGGGGAAGAAAAGGAAAGCCAAGATAGTCACCTCATCCCCTACTCTTCAACCTGTCCGAGGCCTTGTGGACATTTACATAACAAGAGTGAATGAGATGCCTATTGAGGACTGCGAGGGGGGCATTTTCTCTGCCTCTTTGAGTCCTGGCGATGGTCCTTCTCCTCTACAACCATCCATTAATCCATCCAATGATGTCATTGAGGCAAATAGTCCAATGACTCCTGGTGGCAATGAACGTGAGTTAATTAGTCCCCCTCAGGTTGAATTGTTACCAACTAATCAACTTTCCAGTATCGATGATGGAAATTTATCTGTGGACTTTGGAAGGCTGTTGAAGATCCTCCTAATGTCACGCTCATTGATTTGTGGAGGATGATATCTAAATTAGACTCTAATGTCTCTCAAGTTAATGCCAATAGATCCTCTATTGAAGAGCAGAGTAGGAAAATCTGAATAAGAAACATCTGTTGGTTTATTATCTACCAAGGTACAGCTAATACAGAATTCTGAAAATATGCATATTAAAAATAGTTTGGTTTTACATAGTGAGGTTGATAACATTGAAAATTTAATGCGATCAAAAAATTAAATGTTGTTAATTTTCCTCAAACACGGTTGTTATTTGCTTATTTATTTATTTATTTATTTATTTATTTATTTATAGTCTCTTATATATGGATTCGTAAGAGGCTCGTAAGAGACATTTCCTGTCCCTGAAGAGTAGAACCTTGGCCATTGGAGCCACTTTTTTCCTGAAATTTCCTTGTCAATGTTTTATTACATTTCAGTCTAAAAAATTTATATTTTCTGACCCATTACATCTGGAGACATTTTTATTAGATAAGACCAACTTAAATGAGAGTCCAACTTCATTATTTAAGAATTAAGACCAGTTGAATTTTGATTTCAAGTCTTCTTCCCAAGTGTATTTGTTACCTTAATTATGTGTTTATATACATTTGTTGATATACCTTATGTATGTGTGTATATGCATGTAAATGTACACCATATTTTCCTCTCTCCTCCATGATTATTGAGTTTAGTATGCAATGTATTTATTTCTTTTGGAAAAATGTATGTATGTTGTTTTTCTTATACTGCAATACTAGCTTTCCTTTTTTTTTTATAATGTTATCACATTTGAAAATTCAATAAAGAAAAAATTATTTTTAAAAAAATTGCAGTTTGTGATTTTTTTTAAGCCACCTCTAGAGGCAATGGATGGAGGTCTTCCAAGATCTCTTGGGTATTTGTATATTGGGGGGGGGGGGTAATGGCTGATGGTGGCCCTTTTAGAAGATGTGGGTCACCATTGTATATTCTTGTCCTTTCCCAACAAAATATTTTATCACTGTTTTTTTATGATAAAAACATTAAAATTATTTTGAATGGAGCTTATGGATGCTTGAAATACAATATGATTATGCTGAAGGCTTGAATACAGAGTCAGTCAAAATGCTCATAGCAATTTTGAGTATGAAGATTCTCTTGGTTTCTTAATACATTGAATGGTGAATTTTCAAATAGTTGCACGCATAGAAATCAGCATATATGCATATAAATAACATATACTCAAGTATATGTTATTTTATAAACATCAAAATAAACACACAGGTAAGGGTACGCAAGTAAATTGGCACATGTAAGAAAGGGGCCGTGGAGTTCAGGATGAAGACAGGAACAAGAGGGATGAGCAGGACCCTCAGGTGCCCTACCAATCCATTGCCAACGGGCGGCCACAATGGACAGTCGCGGACCACACTGTCTCCTTCTTACCGTACACAGCCAGGAGGCTGGTCGCAGACCACGAGAAGAGCAGGAGAAGCTCGGGAAGTCACTCAGCACAGAGTAGTGGAAACCCCTCGGGTCCTCCAGAGTTGGAACTAGGAATCAGAAGCAAGAGTCTAGGAACTCGGAACAGAAGCAGGAACTCTCAGAGGCATGGGTCCCACATCCTGGAGCATCAGGACTGGAACATCAGGAGCAAGCAGGAACCTCAGGAAGTCCAAGGGAGACGTAGCCTAGGTAGTCTAGCGCCATTGCCGAACCCAGGACTGAATGAAGAGGAAGTCCTTTTATAGGACAGGAACCAGCAACTCCCTGGGAGGATTTCAGATGGGCCACACCTGGCTGGCCCTATAACTGGAGAGAAGAGCTGCGGGCCGACCCCTAGGGAGAAGGGTGTGGCCCAAACCAGGAAGTCCAGGCGAAGACTGAAGCAGGCCTCAGGCAGGCCCCGAGGACGTCGAAGGCCTGCCAAGCCATGGAGCAAAACCAGGGCAAGCAGATCAGGCAAGGCCCCGGCTTCGGAGCGGCCTCCAGAAAAAGGTGAGAGGCCTCCCGTAGCTCCAACTCCATCTGTTACATTTGTTCTTATGTGTTACAATGCTTGGGTGCCAGATTTGTTTATCCATGAGTCATTTATTTGGTTTATTTGACTTATCACTGCGAAAAGTTCTTCTGTTTAATCGATTCCATGTATCATATATGTTTGATAAGGGGGGGGGGGGAGTTACTAGGGGATAGGGCTGACAGTTTTATTAAGCTTTGGAGCGCTATTCTATTCTATGTATGCTGTACTCATTTAAGCACTGTTATTTTCTATTTAAAATATAATACATTTCTAATTAAAAAAAAAAGAAAATCTCCTGACTTACATACATAAAACCCGACTTCCAGGAATATATACGTGTAAATTACTCAGGTAAAATCTCCAGCCTTCTTTATTGGTTTTATACAAAGTATAACAGAAACAAGAATAAAAATGCACATGAAACAAGCAATCAAAAATTGAAGCAACTGTACAAATGATTAAGCAAAACCAGTTCTGACTACCAAGTTTTCTATCTCTTCCCCCACCTTCCCCCACCTTCTACCCCTAAGCCTTCCCTGCTATGCAGATTCCAGGGAATCTGCATAGCAATGTTCCAAACTAGTCACGAGAAGCTAGATCACAATTAAACATGAGAAACATACCAAACATAAAACCATAGATTCCCATTTCAAGTATTAAAGAGAAATTATTAAATTTCTATTTTGTGTTAAAATTTACAAATAGTCTTCCCATATTGCTAGTGTATTGGCCTGCTTTTTTACAGATGCTTTGTTCGCCATTTGGAATTCAAAACTAATTAGTTTAAATATCCTTTGATCCCACTGTGCAACTTTTGGTCTCTCTTTCTTAATCCAGTAGACTTGGATTAATTGCTTTGCCACTATAGACAGCCTGTCTAGAAAACCTTGTCTTACTGCTTCCAGACTTGTCACCATATCATCGTATCTCCCAAACAACTATATTTTAGCCTGTAATGGAACAAATCTCCCAAACATCTTCTGAGTTATCCCTTGTAGCCCTGCCCAAAACTATTGAATCCATGATCAACCCCAAAAGCTATGAAAATAGCTCCCATTTCCAAACAGCACTTTGTACATTTATCAGTAAGTGTCACCACCATCCTCCATGCTCTCGCTTGGGAGAGATATACCTGCCATGGGAACTTAAACTGAGTTTCACATATCAAGATGTTTATAGATATTGATGATATCTTGGTGATGCAGTTCTTCAATTCAGATAATAATAATTGAGTATTTGTGTATTTGTTCCACTTATCCCACAGTACCATAAATTCATCATCCATTTGCATTCCTCGTAGGGCTCTACCCTATTGTGCACAGGAGTGCCTTTTACCATCTTCTCCCAAGTCTTTCATTGGTTCTCCCAATGGAATTCTCGCTTTTCATCCTTTCCAGCTGAAAATATTAATGTGCCTATTTATAACTATAAGATCCTTTCTAAGAATCCGCAGAAACACCATCTGAAATAGATATAACCACTTAGAAAGTTCCATAATTTTCAATAGTTGTATTCTCCCTACAAGAGAAAGTGGTAAGTCCTTCCAGGAGTCTAGCATTTTACTTAAATTCCTTTTTAGCGGTCATACATTTGCTTCATAAAGTAACCCTATATTCGTTGGAATACATATACCCAAGTATCTCATCTCGGTTTCAACACAGGGGAGTAGAAAACAACCTTCCCACCCATCTTTGAGTGTGCCAGATACATCAAAAGCTTCAGTTTTGTCTTGATTAATTTTTATTATTCTGTATTGACAAAACTATGATCAAAGCATGCTTGGGATTCGTAAGGATCATCAATACATTATCCGCAAATGCTGCAGTTTTGCAATTTTCTTTCCCTATTATAAAACCTAAGATTTGCTCATTCTCTACTATTTTCCAGATCAAGGGATCTATAGATAAAATATATAAAATAGGAAACCACTAGGCTACTCCTTAAGACCTTGAGCAAATCACTTCACCCTCCATTGCTTCAGGTACAAACTTACTGGAAGATGCATCAAGCCATGGTAGTGATCTAACATGCATTAAATAGCATATATCATGCGACAGAGCACTATCACGGTGATATCGCACAATATACATGATATTTTGCATCTCCCTGACCTTCTACCTTCCCATATTACAATGATCTTCTTTGCATGCATTTTGCATGCATTATGAACCTGATTTTCAAAAGCATGTACCTACTAAAAAATGGGTTTTGTACATGTAAATGCATTTTATCTGTGTAAGTGGGCATTTGAAAATCCCTGCAGTATATGCCATTCAATTGTCCATAGGATTTATTACATGAATGCACTTTATGCATGTAAATGGCATTCGAAAATTGCTACAAATAGTATGTTACATTTACGAGCATAACTCCTTTGAAAATTCACCTATAAGAATGTAAGTGCAAAGAAGGTCATGAATAGGCAATCCACTGCAAATATTTTGTCACGGCTGTCCGAGAAAGTAGTCAGCCACAATAAAATAATATCTATTTCAAATGCGATAAATGTGAGGCAAGTAGCCCGGGATACTAACATGGTACCGAAGCTCCCACCCTCACATTTAATGAGCTGGCTGAAAAAAGAAACAGTTGTGTGCCAAAATTTGGAGGTTAAGCAGGGATTAATGCTGACCCCAACTCAATCCAGAGTAACCTCTCGAGGCGACCCCAACTTACGCAAGGTAAAAAAAATACTGCACATGTTGTCTTGTGGTGATGATCCTGGCCCTCCCTCTCCCTAAAGTCCAACATTAAATTGCCCCCCCCCCAACCTGCTCCCCCTTTCCTCCCAAAGATATCAAAATGAAATAGGGTCTTGAGCTCCCACCTGTCCCCCAAAAGAGCAAAAGCAAAAAGAGGGTCCTGGGCCCTGGCCCACCCTTCCAGCCCCCTCCCCTACCCCCAGAATCATTGGGGTTCAGTGGCCCCCCAAAAAATCCTCCCCTTCTCCAAAGGTAAAATATAAGCACTGGAGGTTCAGTGCCCCCCGGACCTCCTTCTCCCCTCCCCAGAAATCCAAAATGTAAAAGAGGGGTCCAAGCCTTGAGCCCCACCCCTGTACAGCCCAAACCTTTAAAAGTAGTAGAGGATCCTGGGTCAGGGCCAGGACAAGACAAAAGAATGCGCCATAGAGCTGCAGAGTTTTTTTGGGGAGGGGCCCCCATTATCACTGCATCACTCCCCCCCCTCCACCTGTGATTGTTAACCCCTTTTAAGAATATAAGACTTGCCATAATGCTTCCGTCTAAAGATCCATCAAGCCCAGATTCCTGTTTCCAATAGTTGCCAAGTCAGGTCACCATTCACTGGCAGGATCCCAAGGGGTAGATAGATTCCAAGCTGCTTATCCCAAGAATAAGTGGATTTCTGCAACTCTACCGTAATAATGGTTAATGGACTTTTCATCCAGGAACTTATCCATACCTTTTTTAAACGCAGCTATATTAATAGCTTTTACCATATCCTCTGGCAACAAATTTCAGAGCTTAATTATGCATTGAGTAAAAAAATATTTTACTTATTAGTTTTAATTGTATTACCCAGTAACTTCATTGGGTGTATCCTGGTCTTTGTACTTTTCAGAAGAGTAAGCAACTGATTAATGTTTACTCTTTCCATTCCACTCATTATTTTATAGATGTCTATCATATCTCCCCTCAGCTGCCTCTTCTCCAAGCTGAAGAGTCCTACCCTCTTTAGCCTTTCTTCATAGGGTAATTGTTCCATCCACTTTATCATTTTGGTTGCCCTTCTTTGTACCTTTTCTAATTCTGCTATATCTTTTTTGAGATGTGGTGACCAGAACTGAACACAGTATCAAGATGAGGTCGCACCATCGAGCAGTACAGAGGTATTATGATATTCTCTGTTTTATTCTCCATTCCTTTTCTAATAATCCCTAGCATTCTATTTACTTTCTTGGCTGCTGCTGCCCACTGAGTAGAAGATTTCAACGCATTTTTAATGATGACACCTAGATTCTTTTCCTGAGTGGTGACACCTAGGGGCAGATTTTCAAAGCCCTATGTGCGTAAAGCCTCCAGGCACAATGGCCATTTGGTGCTGTGTCCGAGATCGTGGGCCGTCCATTGGCCAGCGCACATAACCTATGCCTGCCCGGAGGCAGGTGCAACTTATAAAATAAAGGTTGGGGGGTTAGGTAGGGCTGGGGGGGCGGGTTAGGGAGGGGAAGGTGGAGGGGACGGAAGGAAAGTTCCCTCCGAGGCCACTCCGATTTCGGAGCGGCCTTGGAGGGAACGGGGAAAACCAGCAGGGCTCCCCAAAGGCTCGGCGCGCACAAGGTGCACTATTGTGCAATCCCTTGCGCGCGCCAACCCCGGATTTCATAAAATGTGCGCAGCTACACGCGCATGTTATAAAATCGGGCCTACATTTGTGCGTGCCGGGTTGCGTGCACAAATGTACGCCTGCGCGTATGTATTAAAATCCAGCCCCTAATGTTTAACTTTGCAATATGTAGCTATAATTTGGGTTACTCTTCCCTAAGTGCATCACTTTGCACTTGTCCACATTAAATTTCATTTGCCATTTGCATGCTCAGTCTCCTAGTTTTGCATTGTCCTCTTGCAGTTTCTCACAATCCTCCCACGATGAAACTTCATGGCTTAGTGGTTCTAGGGATTAGATTGTAAGCCCTTTGGCAACAAGAAAATACCTTCAGTATTTATTTATTTTATTTATTTATTTTTAATTTTTATATACCGATGTTCCTGTATAGAATACATATCGCACCGGTTTACAGAGAACTGAACTGTCGCCTCAGGGGCGGATACATTGAAACAGTGGTTGAAACTGAAACTTACAGAGAACCCAGTGGAATGCAATTCAAAACATGATTAGCAAAAAGAAGTACAATTCAAAGCATATACAGTTCAAAACATATTTACAGTGGGATTGGTGGACCAGCGTCTGTAACGCTCTATTCCTCGGCTCTTAGCTATCAGGGGAACGCTTGTCTAAATAGCCAAGTCTTTAGCTTCTTTTTGAATACCAAAAGGCAGGGTTCTTGGCGGAGGTCTACATATTTGAATGTAATATGCTTTGAAGTGTCACAAAATGTAGAATATAAATAAAATAAAATAAAAAGTGAGACACTCACACATAGTCACTGTCTCTCAAACACACACATACACATTCTGCTATTGTGCTGCTGCTCATGTGCTCACTCAGTGCCCCCGCCCCAGTACTGCCATATTATGTAAAGTTGTTTCTTGCTGCAGCCCTTCCACAGCCTGCAGGAGCCCCCTCCCTTTCCCAATCCCACCTTTTCTTGACAGACACACTCTCCAGAAGACTCACTGATGACACAGTCAGTGGTTGCAGGTCATGAGATGCCAATTGGAAGCAGAATACCTCACACATGCAGAACACAAACAGACCCTCACAGAATAGAGAGATCATAAAGTATAAATGGATTTGTGCTGACAAAAACTGAACTGGAAACCACAACAATCCCAACTTTATTATGCAATGCAACAATGGAAAACCAGAAACATTATCATTCCGCACAGAAAAAAATCAATCAATAAAATCAAGAGATTATAAAACATCATTCATCATAATAAAATCATACTAAAAAAAGAATACATATGTCAAAAACAGTTGATGAATAGAACATCCACTAATTAAAAACTCACATAAATTTATTGTTTCCCAAACATTAGAACCATTAAATATTTCAGAATAGCAGACACATGAAACACCCAAAATTAAAACCAAAAAGGATTAAGAAAATCTCCTACACTGCATACCTGGGATTTCTTGATTTCCAGTCACCGTGAGATTAGTGGGAGAGGGGTGCATAAACGTTATCCTTTCTCTCCCTTTCATACCCACACTTATACATGTTCATTCTCTCAGACATTCCCTCACGTGCTCTCAAACACACTTCCTCTCTCCTCCTCACATATATATTTGGTCTCACACACATAGGCTTTCTCTTTCTCATATATACATAGATGTACACCCACATTGGCTCTGTCTATCATACATATGCAAACTCACACATATATATACACATACACAGGCTCTATCTATCATTCACACTCAAGCTCACACACACATACAGGCTGTGTCTTTCATATACATGAAAGCTTATACACACACAGGCTCTTACACATACACACAGGCTCTCTTTCTCATATACAAGCAGGCTCACACACACACTCTCTCTATCATATTCACACAGACTCTCTCACATACACAAAGGCTGTCTCTCTCATATGCAAGCAGGGTCACATAGACACACCCACAGGCTCTCTGTCTTTCATGCACACGCAGGCTCACATATACACAGGTTCTCTCTCATACAGCCTAGGATCACACACACATGCAGGCTCTTTCTTTCATATACACACAGGCTCTCTCTCTCTCTCTCTCTCTTATATACAGACAGGCTTGCTCTTATAAGCATGCAGGCTCTCTAACTTTCTCTCTCTCTCTCTCATACACTCACAGGCTTTCATATTCACACACAAAGGCTCGCTCTCTCTCTCTTACACACAGAGTCTCTGACACATTCCCAAATTCTCTCATAATACTTACAGGGTCTCTCATACACACACAAACAATAACACACACACTCTCAGGGCCTCCCCCTCTCTTCTGGATCTCATCTTTGGCTGCCGCGGGATGGGCTCCATGGTGACCCATCATTCCTGTCCAGCCGCTGCAGGATAAGCTCTCTGATGGCCCCTTGTCTTTGGCCTCCATGGAATAGTCTCCCATGGCAGTCTGTCAGGCTCTCCAGTTTGGCTTGCTCTGGGAACTGCTTGTAGAGGGGAAGTGGCTGTGAAGGCAGCTGCATGCTGCTATCCTCTTCCTTTTCAGTGAATGAACAGGTTGCTGAAAAGGGGGAGAATCGCAGACAAAACAGTTGTCAATAGAGGGAAAGATTTCTCTCACGAGCCACAGTTTGTGCTCTACAGAGTTGTAAGTTGCTCGCAAGAAGCCAGTTGGCTACCCCTAATATATATTTACTTAAGGAACATTGTTCATCCACTCGCAAAATATAAGCAGAGAAAGGATCACTTTCTTCTGTCAAGTAGGGACTGAAACTTTCATGGGTTTTTTTTTATAACTACCTTAGTACAAATTCAAATGTAAGCAAAATGTGCATTGGTTTAATGAAAAGTTCAGGGCTGTTAAAATATGTGTAAACCTCCTTATGTTCGAATGGGGTTTGACAGTGATGCATTGCCCCATGGTTATCACGAGGTGCTCATTAGCTCTGCTCCATGTAATGAAATGTTCTTTGCTTTCATAAAATAAGTTTAACAAGAAGCTTCAGCATATCACTGGAGACTGCGTTTGTCCAAATTTGTGCCATTTTGCAAGTTTCTTCTGAAGATTACAACATGTTTGCTCACTTTTACTAGACTCAGAATAATTTTTTACAAAGAGAAGAAGAGAGGAGTGAATTGTTAAATATGTAAGCATCCCCAAAACTCTATCAGTGTTGGAGTTTTCTGTAGGGCTTTGTAGGATTTCATACAAATGATTAATCACAAAAGGGGGAAGATTGATCATACATCTAAGAATCAGTATCAACAATAAAGCAGTAAATGAAATTTTTCCTCCTTTGATTCCACCTCTGATTTAATAAAAATCAACTTGAATTATCCTCTGTGGCTAAGTTCTTGATGAGGTGATGGAGGTCGTCAGGAAATAAACCAAAATTAATGCACTGCAGAAATGAAACATTATGGGGTCTATGCACTAAAACCTGAGCTATAATTAGGGTTTTTTTACCTTGCGCTGGGTGAAATTTTTAGCGTGTATGCTAAAATGGTACTTATCCAAGGTTGCACTAAATTTATTACTATGCTGGCTAAAATGTAACATTAATAGCCCAAACACACTAACATCATGAAAGAAAAAATATATATCGAATCAGTACGATATTCATCTGATTACTAAATAGTGTGTGGATGCTCACAAAATAGTGCACATTCATACACACACTAAACAGCATTGTCAATTCTCTTTTTCCCCTGTTGCCACTTCTGTGATTGAAAATTCCTTAAAAGGAAGCTTGGCAAATGGATCTGGTTATCAATACTGAAGGTAGGAGCAGAAGAGCAAATTGATTTCAGGAGAGGAGGTTAGAAGAGAGCAAAGAAGACAAGAAGAATAAAAAACAGATATTGGCATGGCTTGTGTTCTGTTTTGTACTCCTTTTGTGTTTACTTTTCACTTTATTGTCCTTCATGCCAGGTCTGTGAGTGAGCAGGTGACTGAATGGGTGCGTCTCTCTCTATCACTCTTCTGTGTCAGAAAGGGTCTTGGAAGAGCAGAAAGGGCATAATTGATGAAGAAATAAAGCATAGGAGGGGCCAGATGACTGTGTGGGTATGAGGCTGAGGGCAGAAAGGAGGTACCACACCTGGACAGGGGTGTACTTCAGAGAGACCAGGTGCACCATGTTTCCTATGGATTGAGCTCTGGGTGCAGGCAGCTACCAGGACATCCCAGGGAGAAGCAGGAATCCAAGAAGGAGACTGGAACCCAGAATGGAGCTGAAGACCAGAATCAGTGCAGAAATAGGCCGGTCAAATAGGAGTGTCATGGAGCAAACTCAATGAGGATTATTGGACCAGCAAAGGTGTGTTAGGTTAGGTTTTTATATCCAGTCCTCAATTTGGGATACACCTAATGCTAGTCCAATTGGGAACCACTGGAAGCGGATCTCCCTAACTTTGCTTACCTTAGAATTTCCTACAGGATTCTTGGTGCATTATCCCTGTTGCTTCACTGGAGGACCCCCTTTGTTCTTCAACACCTGGGCTGCAAGTTCAATCTCTACTGCCCCTGACCTGACTCCCAATAGCTCCTCTTAGGGCTCACATTCTTAGCTTTTCTGAATGTTCTCAATAAAATTTGGCCTTTGTTTTACAAAAGTCTCCTACCTGAAAGTTAGTCTCCTACCTGAAAGCTTACAGTAGCTTTCTTAATGTCCTCCCACAACTAAGCCAAATTTGATTCTGTTATGATCACTGTTGCGAAGTGGCCCTACTACTGTAACCTCTCGCACCAAATCCTGCCTTCACTAAGTATTAGGTCTCAAATAGCTACTCGTTTCTTTGGTTCCTGGACCAGCTGCTCCTCAGAGCATTCATTTATTTGATCTATAAACTTTTCCTCGCTAGCATATTCTGATGTGAAATTTACCTAGTCAATATTTGGGCTAATTGAAATCTCCCATTATTACTGTGCTGCCAAATTTGTTAGCTTCCCTAATCTCTGTTATTATTTCATTTTCCATCTGTTCATTCTGGCCAGGTGGACGGTAGTATACCCTCACCGTTTAGCTATTCCCCATCACATATGGAATTTCTATCTATACAGATTCCACAGTTCATTGAAAGGTAGATTTTCAAAGCTGTGGGTGCCAATTTTATAACATGCACGCTAATGTGTATAACACGTGTGGCTAATGGCGCTGTCCCGGCCCGCCCCCACTCTTCCCTGCCCAGACCATGCCCCCGGGTCACCCTTTTCAGCAGGCCTGGCACTTCAGCACGTGACTGGCCATGCGAAATTTACACATGTGGCCCTTTTAAAATCGAGTCTCCTATAGGATATATATCCTGTTTAAATGTATACCATCCCTAACATATAGCATCACTAGCCCCCCTCTTTCCCCAATTTGATCTACTCTATCATTGCAGTTTAATTTGTTCTCAGTTATCATACTGTCCCATTAGTTGTCCACCTTCCACCAAGCTTCTGAGATACCAGTTGTGTCTAACTCTTCATTCAGTGCTATACATTCTAACTCTCATATTTTATTTTTTAGACTTCTTGCATTTGCATATAGACATTTCAAGATATGTTTTTTGTTTATATATACAACCTTTCTTGCAGTTGACAGGAATAATTTGGAATCTTTTAATTCAATTTTCTCTTTACCTTAAAAATGTCTGGGCTACTCTTGCCTTTATTGGAACCTACAGTATGTTGGGATGCCCTAACTTTCTGTTTTGTTACTATCTTTTGAAGATGCCACTATCTGAAAGATGCACTACCGAGCCACTTTTGGCTTTCCCCCATGTCTCATTTAAAAATTGCTCTTTTTCCATTATAAACATTAAAGCCAGCAGCCTGGTTCCATCCTGGTTAAGGTGCAGCCCATCCTTTTACAACAAACTACCTCTTCCACAGAAAGTACCCCAGTTCATCACAAATCTAAAGTCCTTGTCCCTGCACCTGCATCACATCCATGTATTGAGACGCCAAAGCTCTGCCTGCCTCTGGAGTCCAAAGGGAGCTTTTTTAAATGCTGCTCTGGAGATTTTGAATTTTAGCTTTCTATCTAAAATCCTAAACGAGGCTTCCAGAACCTGCCTTCCATATATTTCTATGGTGTTAATACCCACATGTACTATGACAGTCCAAATATACTATATCAATTGACTCACCTTTATCCAACACTGTCTAAAATCCTATCTAGATGATGCATGAGGTCTACCACCTTTGCACCAGGCAGGCAAGTTACCAAGCATCCACTATCTGCATTTCTAATGATTGAATCACCAACTGTAATGGCTGGCCTAACCCTTCACTCCTGGGCACAAATCTTTGGAGATCAATCCTCAGTGAGAGTGGAATAATGGATTACATGGAGAAATAGTCCTGTCTACAGGATCACTTCCTGCTACACCAAGGTGATGCTTTTCTTCCAGGTAACGTCCTTTCATCAGAAATTTCTCCTCAAGCATACTAGCAGATCTCTTTCTTCTTATATGCCTTGTGGAGACCCATACCTTGTCTCCTACCATGGAATTGTTAAGCTTCTTGTCAGCAAACTGTTTTCTGTGACTCCATTCCATTCATGCTTGACTTGCACTTGTACCTCTGTTAAAGCGTTTACCCACTGCACCACTTCGGCAACCCTGGGCTGCTGAGCCTCACCCAAGTGGAAATGAGGATGAATGTCATAGCTTGCAAAGAATGGGAAGGACTTAATTCCGAGTGCTTGGAATTATTATATGCAAACTGTGCCATAGGTTCATCTGGTAAAAAATTGCTGAAGCAATGGAAATGTTACTCCAGAGTCTGATTTAGATGCTCTGTCTGCCCATCAGATTGCAGGTGGTACACAGAAGACAAATGGAATTGGACATCTAGAAGCATGCAATGAATTGGGAGCAATATACAGAGATGAGATCAGATGCAGGCTGTGCACTACTTCTCAAAATAGCTTGCTGTTTCATGGGAAGAGGGAAAACTGGTAGTGACTATCAAATGGCCTATCTTGTTGCAATAATCCACTACCACCAGACTTTTGGTCTTTCCTTGTGAAGATGGAAAATCAGTAATGAAGTCCATTGATACCTATTCTCAAGTTCTCGAAAGCAATATTAATGGCAGTGGTAATCCATGCGTGCATAGTTCTCATGTTTTTCCATTCTTGCACTATATGCAGAGTCTAGCTGTTGCAGTTTCCAGCTGCATGTTTCTATTCTTGTAGACAAAAGAGAAGGATGTTGTGATCAATGATGTCGAAAGCTACAGAAATGTCAAGAGAAATAAGAAAAAATTGTTGCCTCTTCTGAGAAAGTCAGTAACAGAGAGAAGTAGAATTTCTGTGCTTAAGAAATGGCGGAAACCATATTGATGAGGGTTTAAAAGTTCATATGTTTCCAGGTGGTCATTCAACTGAGATAAGACCACTGATTCAAGAATCTTAGAGAAATAAGGTAAGGAGGAAATGGGCCTATAGTTGCTTGGGTCTGTGGGGTCAAGAGAACTCTTTTTCAGGAGTGGGCGCACTACTGCTTTCTTCAAACATGGAGGAATAAGACCTTCATTTAGGGAGAGATTAATTAGCTTGGAAAAAATAGGTGCAAGCATGTTTCTAGATTTAAAAAGTGAAGAAGAGCAGAGAGATAGAGGGCAAAAAGTATTATCTGTCGAGGAAACAGACTCAAACTTTTCCCAGGGTAAATTGATATGACAAACTGGATTAGAGAACTAATCAGGAACAGAAGAAAAAGAAAGACAGATGTTTTCTATTTTCATTTTAAAGAAAACACCACAACAAACTCATTTTAAACATTGCGAAAATGGAACTCTTCGGCATTCATAGTATTTTCTCTCCCTTTACTGATAAAACTATTACCCTGAACAATTCCTCCTTCTCAACTAACACTCCTATCAAAAGCCTTGGTGTCCTTCTTGATAGCACTCTATCTTTTCGTCCACAAATCAAACATATTATTTCACAAGAATTTTTCAGGTTTGTGTTCTTGCTGGTCTCAAAAAGCTTCTATTTCCTTACGATTTTTGAACGGTTTTACAAGCTTGCTGTTGGGAATCCGGGCCGTGGGCAGTCACGGACGGGTCCCCCCTCAGCTGCCTGTGCCCTCCAGGGCTTGCCGCAGGCTTCCTTGCTCCGGTCCGGGCCGCAACAGGGCCTTCTCGTGGCATCCTCCCCACGAGGGAAACACTGCTGACTTCCTTGTGCAGCTCCACCCCTTAGGCACACGCGATCCAAACCAGGATTTAAAGGGGCTGTGGAGGGAAACTTCGGCCCCACCCCAAATCCCATGTCATCAGGCAAGGACTATTTAAGGGCTCTGCTAACCTTCCTGCCTTGCCTTGGCAACAGGTCGACTCTCTGAGTAGCTAGTTGATGACCCTGCATGTTCCAGTTCCAGTTCCTGTGTTCCTGACTCCGTGATCCTGTTCCAGCTCCGCTCCTGCTTCTGTGATCCTGTTCCAGCTCCGTTCCTGCTCCTGTGATCCAGCTCCTACTCCTGCTTCGGCTTGACTCTTTGGTTTTTGACTTCGGCTTGGCTCCTGGTATTCTCTTTCTGCTGCCCGCCTGACCCTTGGCTCGTTCTCCAGCTTCGCCAGTCTTCTGCCTGCCCTGACCTCTGGCCTGGCCCCTCATCTTGCAGCACTGCCACCTGCCACGACTTCTGGATCATCTCCGTCTTCCCAGCTCTTCTGCTTGCCTCGACTCGGACTGTTCACCGGACTCTTCTTCACCAGGAGACCTTCGCCTAAGTCCTGCTGGCTCAGTACCCAAGAGCTCAACCTGCGGGGAACGAGGGTTGGTATAGGTGAAGATCCAGTCAGGTCTCTTGCTCCAGTTCCGCCTCCTGGCTATGAGTCCCGCTGTAGGCCTTCCTTCAGCGACTCCTCCAAGCACTCTAGCTGGCCCAAGGGCCCACGTTCACAACACTTGCAGCTTTTCTATTATTAATTATTGTAACAGTCTTCTTTTAGGTATTCCGGCTACTTCCTTATACTCAATACTATTGCTAAATGCTGCTGCACGACTGCTTTCAGGTTTAAAGAGACATGATCATATTACACCAACTTTAATCGAGCTGCACTGGCTGCCTATACAAGAATGAGTTAAATGCAAACTAGGTATGCTAATTTTTACATTATTAAACAATCAATTATGTCATTGGGCTAATTCAATCTTGAAGTTTAACCAAGCAACTAGAATTCTGCACACTTCCCAATGAGGGCTTCTTGAGATACCATCCCCAAAAGTTGCGCGATTACATATGACCCATGAATGTGCGTTTCCATTGCTGGGCCAATCTTATGGAATTCCTTTCCATTTGGCATCAGAGATTGTGATATAGTAACGAGCTACAGAAAGCAAGTTAAGACTTTTTTATTTAAACTAGCATATTTTTAGAGATACAGAGCAATCCTTTTTCCTTGTATTTCATTTAATCCTTTTTTATATACTTTATTTTTATTATTGTAATGCTCAGTTTTTATTTGGATTTTTCTTTTATCTTATTTATTGATTTTATATTGTTATTTTTATTGCCTTGTTTTGGTTATTATTTATGAATTGTCTATTTGTGTTTTCTTATGTATGCACCTTTTGTTCATTGCCTAGGCCTGATGTGTTAGGCGATTCATACATTTTAATAAATGTAAATGTAAAATATTTAGATAATTTATGGTCACTTTTTTTCATATTTGGTGTGGATTTGCTGTGCTGTACATATGTGACCAAGATGACGTATTCTGCTAGTGTATAGTTTCTGTGTAGGGCTCTAATGCAGCTTGGCTTGTTCTATTTCCATAACAATTGTTTTAGAGCCTGGTGTAATATTTGTAATGTTGTGTTTCCTTAGATAGGGTTTTTTTCTGTTTATGTGCTAGGAGTTAGTATTGTTTTGGTTTGGAAAGTTTACTATATTGTATTTGTAATTCAGTTTACTCATGACTTTCTATCAGCCAAGCCCACACCCAATACTTGTTACAATAGGCCTAATACCATGTAGGTTCCAAGTGTCTCATTTGCAGGGTTTTCTATTTGGCACCATAGCAGTACTTGTAAATATAATATACAATACATGCTATAAATCGTATGTTAACCTCAGAAGACTGTACTTTGAATGTCCTTTTCCATGTAAAATTTGATATAATTACATCATTTTTAATTGGGGGGAGGGAAGAGGTCATGCAAGGCTGTAAGCTTTGCTTAAGGCACCGAATACCCTTCACCAGTCCTCTGATTGCAGTGGTGGGCAAAAGAGTGTGTTATTAGATGAGAAAGACAAGATAATGGTGGGGAGGTGGTATTGGATTGCATGTGGGAATATGTATGCTCATCTACCCAAAGCAGAGGAATTTCAACGGGGAAAACTGGATGGGCCATTTTGGGTTTTATATGCCATCAATTATAACTTAGTATGAGACTGATCAGCTCCAGGAGTAAACAGCAGTAATGGGGCCAAATAGATTTAATGAGTTATTAGAAAGTTTCTGTGATTTGATAAATGACAAGTATTTGTGATTTTTCTTCAAATCAAATGCATTTTTTCCTAAAGGTGGGGGTGGCAGTTGTTAAGTATTTGTAGTTTTCCGGACTATTGTAATGGATTATTATTATTGGTATTTTTATATTTGGATTGTACCTCACATTGGGGTAGATTTTCAAAGGGTTATGCGCGTAACCCCCGAAAACCTACCCCAACACCCCCCCCCCCCCCCGCACACACTGAGCCTATCTTGCATAGGCCCCCCGGGGCTTTCCTGGGGGGGCATGTCGGGGGCGTGTCGCAGCCGGCACATCATTGGGGGCGTGTCGGGGGCATGTCGCGGCCGGCGCATCATCAGGGGCATTCCGGGGTGTGGCCGCAGCCTCTGGACCATCCCCTGGACCGTACCATGGCATGCCAGCGGCCGGCCCGGCGCACGCAAGTTAGGCAGGCATAACTTGTGCAACAAAGGTAGGGGGAGGGTTTAGATAGGGCCGGGGGGTGGGTTAGGTAGGGGAAGGGAGGGGAAGGTGCGAGGGGGTGGAAGGGAACAGAGGCAGGCTGCGCGGCTCGGCGCTCGCAGGCTGCTGATTTTGGGCAGCCTTGCGCGCGCCAACCCCGGATTTTAACAGATACGCGTGGCTACACACGTATCTATTGAAATCCGGCGTACTTTTGTTTGCGCCTGGTTTGCGAACAAAAGTACGTGCGCAGGTAGTTTTATAAAATCTGCCCCATTGTGCACAGTTTTCTAGTAATAAGGCAAGTAATAAAATTTAAAATAAATAGTCATACAGAAGGACAAAGGTGAAAATTTTATTCCGTGCATTCAAGTGTTTGGCATTTTCACAATTGAAAATTGGCAACCCTGTCTCTAATACTACAAATACAAATACTACAGAACGCCACTGCTCGATTCCTCATTGGGCATAAAAGAACAGACCATATCTCTCCTGTCTTTAAAAAACTACACTGGCTCCCCGTAGAAAAAAGAATCGAATTCAAAACACTATCAATCATTCACAACTCAATTCACCACAATGATTATGACTGCCTTAACACCCTAATCCAAAAACACTACAAACAATGCAACACCAGATCAACAAACAAAGCACGACTAGAGATCCCATCAGTCACTACAGCCAAACTTACCACTGTAAGAAAAAGAGCATTCTCAACAGCTGGACCACATCTCTGGAACACCCTACCAGACAGTCTAAGACTACAAAGCAACACCAAAATGTTCAAGGTGCTAGTCAAAACCTGGCTTTTCAAACAAGCCTACAAGGATGGGATAGGATAAACCTATCAAGATGACAATACCCGCCAGTCAACCATTCACCTAATATCTCTCCCTACATTTTAACTTATCAATACAACATTCCATCCTCATTGTAACCAATATCCTACCTCCTGTATTTCACCCCCATCGTACTCCAAAACCTGACTCGGAAATCCCCTCTACATCTAAAGCATTAAGCTAAACGACCCATAAAATTCTACCATACTTATCGATCAAACTATAATGTTACTTAATGTTCTTATATTAGCAATGTTATCAAGCATTTACCAATGTTACTTTATCTTAATTGTTTCTCTATTGTTTCTCTGATGTTTTAATGTCCCAGCTTCTTACACCAAACCTTTACAAATGGTTCAGAACTCTGCAGCCAGAGTCCTTACAAATTCCAGGAAAATTGACCACATTTCACCTATTCTCAAAAACCTCCATTGGCTTCCGAACCACTATAGAATCATGTATAAAACCATTAACATCATTTACAAAACTATCAACCAACACACGCAACTCGACCTACAAATACCACTTAAAAAATTCACCTCCGCCAGGCCTATCAGGGAACACTACAAAGAGTCACTCCAAATTCCAAAGGCCAAAACATACCAACATAAATCCTTGAGTCTCAGAGCCTTCTCATCAGCAGGTCCAGCTCTCTGGAACTCGATCCCACCTGATTTGAGACAAGAGCCATGCTCTTTAACATTTAGGAAAAGACTAAAAACTTGGCTTTTCAAAAAAGCATTTCCAAGCCTTGAATAAAACCTCCTCTCACTAGCACTAACTCGTATGCAATAATGGAATGTAAACACGAATCAACCAACCTCAAACCCTCTCTCACTAATTCCTGCTGAATATTTATCATACTATTACCATTCACAACTGTGTCATATTTATTCATTTGATTACCTATGTACCGTTTCATAGTCTTATTTTTTCACTTGCTATTCTAATGTATCAATAGGCTGAAATGTAAATATTGTGCTGTTCAATTTCTCCCCTTCCATCCCAAGTTTATTTTCCTTGTTTTTTGTAACTTTCCCTCTCCCTTTTTCTGATTCACTGTATTTAAAGTTCAAGGTTCTTATTGAAAATATTGTTTTTTACGTTACGTTATGCTTTACACTCCTTGTTATTTGTAAACCGGGTTGATGTGATGCCTATCATGAAACTCGGTATAACAAAAACAATAAATAAATAAATAAATAAATAAATAAATAAAATAATGTAAGTCGTTGTTATAATTGTTTTTCTGATGTTTTAATGTAAATCGTCATTATAATTGTAAACCGGAGTGAAGGCTGACACCAATACTTCGGTATAAAAAACATTCAAATAAATCAAATAAAAATAATAGCTGATCTGTATCTTGTATCTCACTCACAGGGATAAGCACTGGCTTTCCAATGTCTACCTGACTAACAACTGTTTATGGAGTTTTTCTTCAGGAACTTGTCCAACCCTCTTTTGAACCCCGCTATGGTAGTTGCCTTGATTATATCCTCTGGCAACAGATTACACAGCTTGATTGTTTGCTGAGGCAAAAAAAGATTTCCTACGATTTGTTTTAAATCTTCCAGTTGTTAGTTTCATGGAGTATCCCTAGTCCTAGTGTTGTTTGAAAGGGTAAATAACAGTTCTCTATTTACTCATTCCACCCTATTCATGATTTTATAAATATCAATTTTATCTGCTCTCAGTCATCTCTTTTCCAAGCTAAAGATTCCTAATTGGTTTACTGTCTTTCCATAAGAGATTTTCTGTCCCCTTCACAATTTTTTTCACCCTTCTCAATGCCTTTTCTATGTCAGCTACATTTTATTTTGAGTTGCAGCAACTAGAACTGCACACAGTATTCAAGGAGTGTTTGCACCATGGGTATATACAAAGGCATTATGATGTTCTTAGTTCCTCTGCACTCAGGCAGGCCAATCCACACCAATGACTTATGCACCTCTACCAGCAGATGCAGATAGAGTAAAAGTTAACATCACAGACATATAGCCCTGTCCTGATATCAACCCACCAGTATTCTCCATCTCCAGCAAATGGTGGACATGCATCTCCTACTGGAGATTGCTTGTAGTTTTAAAAATAAAAAGAGGAAAATTTAAGAAGAAAAGGAGAAGTTGGATAGCACTGCTTACCTCCTGAGGTGACACTGGTAGGTTCTTCCCTCAGTTGGGTGCCTTGAGTCCGGTAGCCTTTTCAGGCATGAACTGAAAAAAAAAAGCAGTTGAAGGACGAGGGAGGCTCGGCGGTGAAGGCTTTTTCCCTGCACCCCCTCTCCCCACCATAGCCAGGGACCCATTCATTTGCTCAGTCAGGGAGGGCTGAGCTCAGGTTAAAAAAAAAAAATGAAGAAAGAGTAGGAAGGTTTTATTTCTCTGTCTCGTCCTTACCAGGTCTTCTTCCCTCAGCATTGGTGGTCGGTGCTTTTCCCTTCTTCTTTCTCACTTCTCTTGAGAGTTTAGTGAGTTGCGGAGGTCGTGTAGGCTTGGCGGGTTCAGCAGCCTTTGTCTAGGCTTCACTCCCAGGCTTGGTCTCTTCTGGTCACATGGAAGACCACGGCAGTGTCTATTTTGCACTTGTGTGTGCGCTCTCTCACCACGCGGTAGTGTAGTGATGTCGGCACACACACGTGCACAAGGTCACAACCTATGTTTGTGCGTGTACTTCTGTGGCCTACTGGTGAGCGCGTATTTATCGCGTATCTGAGTGCGTGTTGGGCTGCATATTGGGCATGTAGCTGAGCATGTACTTGAGCATGTATCGTTTTTTGGGTGCACAACAAATCGGCACAGGCATGGCGCCAGTGACAAAGAAGTCTAAGCACTTAGCAATCTGTGCTGCTTGTCATATAAGGGCAATAACAGCCAGGGCTTTCTGTGAGTCTGTATCAGTGCTGCCTGGATGCTTGAGATAATTTGCCTTCTACTGATTTTCCCAATTCTGATCCATCCCCTCAGTCATAGGGGAGTGGGGGGATGAAAGTGACATAACAAGGATGTCCCCTTCTTCGGTTGATCTGATGGCAGAGATGTCTTCAGAGGACATCAGATTTGGGCCCTTGTTGCCTGGTATGGATCCATCCTCCTTTTCCTGGGTGGAATTTTTCCAGGGACTACAGACTTTCTGCAGGGGTGCCCATCAGAGATGGTGATGCCTTCTAAATCAGGGTTGCATATTCAGGGTCCCCAGTTATCCATCACTGTGTGCAAGCACCATGGTTTAGCCATCCCTGATGATGTTCAGGAAGATGTAGATAAAGATGAAGAAGGGGAAATTCCCCCGGATTTAGAGCCACATAGAACTCTGCTCCATTTCTTTTTTTTCTTTTTTTTTTTTATTTATTGAGTTATTTCAAATTATACAAAGAATATCCTCTTTGCACAGAAACATTTCTTTCATAGAGATGAGTTGCCGAGTCTGTTATCTCAGACTCTGAAGACACTTGGTGTGGCTGGGAGTGACTGTACGGATACGCAGAAGAAGGACTCCATATTAGTTACCCTATGCAAAGCGCCATGTTTCTTCCTCCTCCTGGATGCAATTCAAGAGTTGATTGAACCTTCAGTGGAGTGCATCAGAGGAAATCTTTAAAGGGGAGCAGTTGCATTTCCCGAAGGTGGATGCACTGGTGTGTTCTTTTACCAAGTGAAAGGAGGGGCAGCTCTAAAGGATGCTCAGGATAGGAGAATTGAACCTATCCTTAAGCTTTGAGACCATGGCAATGAATTTGCAAATTTCTTCTTGTTGTTCCCTGGTGGCTTGGGCTAGTTTACATCTCTCTCAGGAGTCTGAGGAAGCAAGGTTAGATAACAGAGCGGTAATGGAACCAAGAGCTGCCTTCTTAGCTAATGCGGTTATGACCTTGTTCGCACTGCCACCAGATGGGTTGCTTCCACGATAGTGGCTAGGTGTCAGCTGTGGCTGCGAAATTGGTCAGTGGACACAATTTCTAAGTCCACTCCACAAGTTTACCCTTTACGTATTCTCTTTTTTTGGCAGTGAGTTGGAGAAGATGGGAAATAGATGGGAGGAATCCCATGTCCCTCATTTGCTGGAGGATAAGAAGGCTGCTTTGCGTCCATTTTTGGGCAAGTTGCCACTCTAGAGACTACAAACATTTTTGTCCTTATTGGGAAGCAACTACTTAGAGACCTTCAGAAGGTCTCTAAGTAGTTGCTTCCCAATAAGGGAAGTCTCCCAATAAGGGTAGTCTCCACTGCCACCCAGAAGAGGGTGGCAGTGGAGACTACCTTAAGGAGGCTGTTAGACTTTAAGGCCATAATTCCTGTTCCCAAATCACAAGAAAATGCGAGCCACAATTCCATTTATTTTGTTGTGCCCAAGAAAGAGGGGTCCTTTCAACTCATCCTGGATCTTAAAGGAGTCAATCGATATTTGCGGGTGACTCATTTCCAGATAGACTCTGTGTTCCATAATAAGGGCAGTACAATCAGGGGAATATCTCACATCCTGGATCTGATGGAAGCATAAAAACATAAGAACATGCCATACTGGGTCAGACCAAGGGTCCATCAAGCCCAGCATCCTGTTTCTAACAGTGGCCAATCCAGGCCATAAGTCTTGTGGTTGAGCGGTGTTTGGGTGGATCCTTGGGTACTGTGGCAGATGACCATGCCCACAGGGAGGAGCCCCGTGAGGAGCCACGGTACTAGGCTAGACTCAGAATGCACAAACACAGTTAGATCTTTATTATACAGCTTGAAGAGTACCACCAGAGGTGGCAGTAGTGAGGCAGTCTAGTAATTGCAGTCTCAGGGACCTCGGCAGAGGGAGCCCTTCTCACCCTGTTGGTATTGGAAGGTTCCGAAGCAGGTTTCCCAGCAAGGAAGTACTGTGGATGAGATAGACTGAGAGTTAGAGTACTCACTAGGTGTTTGCTGTAGATATGCGATTCCACCAGGTTGTAGAAGAAAGTACAGGCACCGAGGCAGGGAGAGCAGGCCCTCGAGGAGCGAGTACCTGTTCATTGTAAGGCACCTGAAATAAAGCAGAGGGCCTCTGAGGAGCGGGTACCCAGGTTAGCAGTTACCCTGAAGGGCAGAGAGAGAGCTTCTAGCGGCAGCACGGAAGTGGCAGAGTAGCGCAGATAGGAATGGATACGAGTCCAGATAGTCCAAATCAAGTCCTTGCTAACTCAACGAGCTAGCAAATTAGAGTAGTTTATAATCCCGGATGGCATGACGTCAGCAAGGGGGAATGCCCCTGAGGTTCGTGCCAAGGTTGGAATAAAGATGTGGGTGACACGCATGCGCGCACCCTAGTAGGTACCTGGGAGGAGCATGGTGGGAGGCTGCAGCATAGCTGTTCCGGGGATGCCAGAGAAGTCGGCTTGTAGACGCGGCAGTAGCCATCTTTCCTAGGTAAGCGGGAGGAGCCGTGAATAAGGTGAGGCAAACGGGATGAAGCCGTCTAGCACCAACGGACGCAACAATAAGAACCTGGCAAGTACCCAAAAACTAAGTCTATTCCATGTTAATGTGGCTAGTAATAGCATTGGCTATTTTCTAAGTCACTCTGCATATTCTAAGTCAACTTAAGCATATCTGCATATTCCCATTTTCTGGGAACATCAATGGTCCTACGGTTTGCCATTCTGGGACATCATTATCAATTTCAGGCCCTGTCCTTCAGGCTGGCCCCTGTTCCCAGGACTTTCCCCAAGATCATGGTGATGGTAGCAATCTTGAGATCACCAGTCTACAGTTTACCAGATCACCTTTGGATAGTTTACCAGATCACCTCTTGAGCCCTTTTTAAAAATTTACAGTGTTCAGGGCCAGATAGCCAATATAAAGCCAGAGGAAACCATCCTTCTTTGTTACAAAGGTGCCCCTACTAGTGAAGTCAAATGTCAAATGAATCCTTTTGGCAGGTTTTCATTCAGGTATTCACAGAGGGCCTTCAGTTCTGGCTCTGAAAAAGAATAGATTCTCATAAAAGGGATTTCTGCTCTTGACTGCAAATCTATGGGGCAGTCATATAGTCTATGCGGTGGGAACATCCGCTCCTTTTTTATCAAAGGCATCTCAGTATGCCGTATACTTTTCCAGTTGTCCACTACTATCTTTGAGTGCCAGACAACATGGATTGCCCAGATTCCCATTTTTGAGGTCCTGCTTCCCAATGCTGCTGTTATAAAGGAGCCTGGCATTGCTGAGCAAACGTGAGGTCCAGAAAACAAATAGATGCTCCAGAGTTAATCATGGCTAGAGTGGAGATTCCGTTATCCCCCTCCCCCTCCCCCCCTCCAAGAAAGTTGTATTGAAATAGTAACATGAGAGAGACTTATCCCCAGGGCCGTATTGATGCTCAGAGGGATTGCTACCTTCCAACCCATTCCCTCTGTTGAGACCAGGAGTATGCTTTTTCCTGTTATTAATTTATAAAATCTTATATTCTGAATTTTCCAAGCCAGTTAGGGCGGCATATTCAAAGTGCAAATACAGGTATATTCAGTGGCCACTAGATAACTGGATAAGTGACTTATCAGGCTATAAATGAGCCACATATAAAGTAGGCGGGCAGTGGGAAGATCAGGGTGGTGCTACTTATCTGGTTACATTAACTGGATAAGTAGTGATATTTGCTCTTATCTGGTTAAGTTAATCAGATTAGTTAGACCAGCAATAGAGATAAGTAGCGATTTGTGTGCAGATATTCAGTGGCATAGCCGTGCCGCTGAATACCCTTGTAACAAAGTCCAAAATATTGATACACCAATAGCTAATGCATCAGTCAGCAACATAAATTACAAAAACAGCACAAACAATAAATCTCAGTTACTTTCAACAACAATACACTACTCTTCCTAAACAGGTCAGCTATTTGGATGGGCACCCTCTTCTCTTGGATCATCCCAAGTACCTGCTCTGATGGCAGGTCTCCTCCTTTCTTTCAGCAACTTCTCTAATTATGCTGAGCTTCTGATTGACTCCTCTTTCAACCAAGAACTCCTTAGGACTCCTTTCTCAGCTGGGTAGCTTTCTTTTTCCAAAACGTCCACCAAGGCATTCAAACCCCAGACCCTCCCTTCCATAGAATCAAATCCCTGGTGTCTAGTGGCCCACCCCATCTGATCTTCCCATACCACTCAGAAGATATCACTGGTTTCTAGTGGCATCCCAGTACACCCCCTACACCCCAGACTGGTCAACACCATTTTCCAAAATGGTAGGGGCAAAGACCGGTTAGCGTCATTTTTGGAAAACATTGTCAACTGCCCCAGAACTAGGGAGTACCCTGTGCTACCACTAGACACCAGTAATGTCTTCTCCAGGTATGGAAGGGTTTGGGAGGCAGGCCACTAGACACCAGAGGTTTGATTCTATGGAAGGGGGAGATCCAGGGGGGCGCAGGAGGGCAGATTGGATACTTGGGTGACTGGTGGGGGGGAAGAACAGGGAGGTATATTTTATTCAAAGGGGAAGGGTTTTTGAGAAGGGGGTAGGGCATTGATGCAATTTGTTTTTAATATTTTTGACACTTTTTGGTCCACTGTGCCAAATCGAGAGGTGGCGGAGTGAGTTGGATGGAAGTGAGCAAAAACCCCCTGGAGAGGATTTTTGATCTTTAGGGCAGAGTAATTTTGGGCCACTGCAGACCCTTTAAGACAGTGGTGACCCTGTGTAAAGGGGGCTGCCACCGGGCATTTTTCACAAGTTCTCCATGATTTTGTTTTGTGGAATTTTTGTGCAAGAAAAAATATTGCAACAAACTTGCCACAATATCACAGGATCACCCCCACTCCACAATATTTTGCCCCTCCCATGATAAAATTGCACAGTTTTATAAATGGACCTCCAAATTTCAAAGTTATCTGCTACATATATCCAGATAATTTTATTTGAGGATTTACTCCAGCCAAATATCCCTTATAACTTATTTGGCTAACTTTAGTCAGATAAGTTATCCTTTCTTTCTTTCTTTTTTTTTTTTTTTTTAAATATTGCCCTCAGGAAGAATCATGATATTTAATAGGAACATGTAGGATGAGGCAACATTGAGCCCTTATATACTGTAAAATATATAATATTTCAGAAACAGCAGCAATATTTTAACCTTTTGTTTGAATATATATTTGTATTGTCTAAAAAAACATAGAATTATTTTTGATCAAGTGTATGTTGGTATAACTCTTCTTTCCCTCTCCTCCATCCCTTCCTTGTTGTCTACTCAATATTTTCCATCCTATCCTTCATCTGTAAAGCTGAGCCTTTTCTATAGCATGTGAGCTAAAAGATTAACACTTGGTCCAAGGTAGGTGTTAAATTTTAGGTCTTATTTAGAATGTGCTAAATAGTGCATGGAGCAAAGGGTAGCTCTCTTATGCACCAAGTTACATGTACATACAATATGTGCTAATTTTAGCTTGTATAGAGAATGTTTTGCTAGGCCGGTTAGTGTGCATGCTAGGGCTTTAGCAACAAAATCAACATTCTATAGATGATCTTCGGTTTTTTTGTTCTTCAACAAATAATTAGTAGAAGAGGTGGAAATATAAACAAGACACTGTTATGGGTTGAACAGCGTCAGATTTTTTCCTAAAAACCCTTATAACCGTATGGTCTGAATGATAAAATTGATTGGGTCTCTTGCTTTGGAATTGAGAATTGTGATTAGCCCTCTTATGCTTTATAATCTGATTGGAGCGAATTAGTTATTTGCTTCAGAAAACAATATGGCGGTATTGGTGTGACCAATTAATCCTTCACTGAAGGGTTCCATTTTTCTTGAGCGTTTTGGCTTTTGGTAAGTTTCACCTTTTCCATTCCCATTATTGTATGTGTAAATTGTAGTCATTTAGATTTGTAAATATTTTTTCAATATGTGTGATTGACTTCCTTTAGATACGAATTGTTAACTTCCCACAGATGTGAATCAATTGGGAGGATGTAAGGAAGGATTTTTTTCATTGAGGTATACAAGCATAAATGATTGGTATCTGAGGTATGTGTTTGTGATATTGTGGGGGGGGGGTGTTTGTATTTTTTGTATTTTTATTTGATTTTCAAAAATTGATTGTAGAAATTTTGTATACAGATTCAAAGGATACATATATATGAGTGCTGTCTGAAGAAGTGGATAAGTGGTTGAGAGTAAAGAAGTGGACAAGTGCTTATGAGAAAAGAAGTATACAAGAGTCACCTTTAGAAAGCACAGGAACTTCAATTTATTTGTGGATTACAATTGAGTGGATTCCCCTGAAGAAGCTCTGTGTAGCGAAACATGTTGGGAAAGAGTTGGGATTTTTTGCTAAATTTAGGTTCTTAGTGGTGTGATGTGTGCGTGATGATTTTATTGTTATTTGAATAACTGAGATTTGTAAATTGTTCCTGGCTTTTTTACATGTATTGTACTAAGTAATAAAAGATTTTTTATATACTAACTTTGTTTTACATATATATAAAATAGTAATATTATACCACTTTTTGTTTTAGGGCTTTAACTATGACATGCTATTGAATATGCATTATATGGCCTCAGCATACTTTCTAAGCTTTAGTAAATAGGCCCCTTTATATGTGTAACATAGTATTTTCTTATCTGCTTACATCTACATTTACAAGCAATAAAAATACGTATACTGGCAGGATTATTTTTTCAAGCAACAAATGCATGATATTGCCTTTCATAAAAATAGTTCTTTTTGGTATGATTTTGTTATAGAAGCTATTCTGAATATCAGTGAAACATAGAAGATTGCGATCTGTGATCATGTCCTAAAACACCATCCATAATTGGAAAAGTTTATTAGATGATAGATTGCAATAAGAACGCAAGGAAGCAAGAGGAAATGGATAAAGTCCCAGATTCTATCCAAGACTATCATTTTATCATTGATTTCCCGGCATCTCCTGTGCTGGTAAATTACCCAGTTCATGGGTGGCATTTTGGATTATGAGGCTTAGCAAGACTTTTCATCTCTACTTCTTAGGTATAATGTTGTACATACTCACTCAAAACATTTTCTCTTTTTTTTTCCACAGAATATGTCAGAGAGTCACAATGACCCTGCACAGTAACAGCACAAGCCCCCCCTACATTTGGAACAGTGATTCCCAGAAGACAGGTTTTCTAAATGCAACCCCTTCACTTATTGGCAGCTATGACATCTCCCGAAATGAGAATTATTCCTTCACTGCTGTGGAAACCAACACAACCCTGAACAACAGTGTCAATGTTAAAGACCCTCTTGGTGGTCATACTGTCTGGCAAGTGGTTTTGATTGCCTTCTTCACGGGCATTCTTGCTTTGGTGACCATTGTGGGGAACATCCTTGTGATAGTGTCTTTTAAAGTGAACAAGCAGCTGAAGACTGTCAATAACTATTTTCTACTGAGTCTTGCCTGTGCAGATTTGATTATTGGAGTTATTTCTATGAATCTCTATACGACATACATTATTATGGACCAGTGGGCTTTAGGGAATGTAGCTTGTGATCTCTGGCTGGCAATTGACTATGTAGCCAGTAATGCCTCTGTCATGAATCTCCTTGTCATAAGTTTTGACAGGTATTTTTCCATCACTAGACCACTTACATACAGAGCCAAACGAACAACCAAAAGAGCTGCAATAATGATTGGCTTGGCCTGGATCGTTTCGTTTGTACTTTGGGCTCCTGCTATCTTGTTCTGGCAGTACATTGAGGGGAAACGGACAGTGCTGCCTGATCAATGTTCTATCCAGTTCTTATCAGAACCCATCATCACGTTTGGCACTGCCATAGCTGCCTTTTATTTGCCAGTCACCATTATGACTATTTTGTACTGGAGAATCTACAAGGAGACAGAGAAGCGCACCAAAGAGTTGGCAGGACTGCAGGCATCAGGCAGCAAAAGTGAGACAGCGCACTTTGTGCACCAGACGGGCAGCTCAAGAAGTTGCAGCAGCTATGAGCTGCAGCAAGAGAACACAAAGCGTTCTTCCAGGCGGAAGTATGGGAAATGTCACTTCTGGCAAAAGACCAAGAGTTGGAAACCCAGCTCAGAGCAAGTAGATGCGGACCACAGCAGCAGCGACAGCTGGAACAACAACGATGCAAATGCTTCTCTTGAAAACTCGGCCTCCTCTGGCGAAGAAGATATAGCTGCCGAAACGAGAGCAATCTATTCCATCGTTCTGAAGCTTCCAGGTCACAGCTCCATCCTCAATTCCACACAATTGCCATCCACTGATGACTTAAACACTTCAGGGGACGAGCTCCAGAAGTCAGACACAGACACGAAGGAGAGGAAAGCTAAAAAGCTGCACGCCCAAAAGAGTCTGGAGGATGGGGGCAGCTTTCAGAAAAGTTTCTCTAAACTTCCAATCCAGTCGGGCTCTGCAGTGCAGGCAGCTAAGAACACGGACAGCATTTCATCAAACGCGAAAGCAACCGCAGCTCTCCCCTTATCCTTCAAGGAAGCCACTCTGGCTAAAAAGTTTGCGTGCAAAACCAGAAACCAGATCACGAAAAGGAAACGAATGTCACTTATAAAAGAAAAGAAAGCTGCACAGACTCTCAGTGCAATTCTGTTTGCCTTTATTATAACATGGACTCCATATAACATAATGGTCTTAGTCAATACCTTTTGTAAGGACTGCATCCCCAAGACATATTGGAACCTGGGATACTGGCTGTGCTACATCAATAGTACAGTGAATCCTATGTGCTATGCACTGTGTAATAAAACTTTCAGAACCACTTTTAAGATGTTACTGCTCTGCCAGTGGGACAAACGGAAAAGACGCAAGCAACAGTACCAGCAAAAGCAGTCCGCTATTTTTCACAAACGGATTCCTCGTGAGGGTTCCTAGAACATGACTATTCAACACACACACACAAATAGACTTTCTGAGCATTGATACACATGTTGCATCATGAAAGAGTGACACTAGCTGCCAGCTTGTGTATTTTTTTAATAAATCAATTAATTATGGAGTTGAACCTATATTAGCAAAAAAATAAATAAAAGCAAAAAACATTACAAATGGGTCTATGGTGGAAACAAAAGACATGTAAAAGATTTTCCTGCAAATAAAAAACAAAAAAAAAAAAAGTTCTGGCACCATGAAATCTGTTTATGACCTACCCAATTATTTGACCTTGTTCAACTTTGGGATCTCAGGTAAGCACATCCAGATAGCCCAGTTCTGACCAACCATGCAGCAGATGGAATCTGGCAGATTTTGCTGGCAGTCTCCACCCAACAGGATACAAATGAAACTGCTCCAAAGTTGTTTTAAAATTTCTGATTGTTGCAAAAAAAAAAAAAAAACCCTCCAGCAGAGCTTCCCATCTTCTTTTTCTTGGTTTAATGCTAAACACAGACCTTGTACTTCTGATGCAGTTCATCTGTACTGTATAGTAGGACACAAGTCCAGGGTAAGCTAGAAAATTTACATGGCAAATTGTACTTTTTTTTTTTTAATTACGTAGTATGTTAGTCAACATCACATTTTTCTCTTGCAAAATATAGTACAATTTCTATATGTTATGAAGATATAGAGCTCCTTGGATTCGTAATTGATTCTGGGGGGGGGGGCTGAAATTTAGACTTTTTTTTTTTCTTTCTGCTTTATAAATGGTTCGAAGTTTATGTCCATGGCCTACTTTATGATTTACTTTGAGCTGTGTTTTATTAGCTGCAGTGTCACTAATATATGGGTAAGCAATCGACATTTTAATGAAACTTGGCAATTTCAATAAATGAAAAAAAAGGGCTTTCTTATTAATAATGTACAATGCTTCAGTGTTTCCTGGTATGTTGCGTGCTTGGCACTCTGCACCTAATGTGATTTGATTTATTAAGGTCAGCTGGTCCCTAGAGAAAGAACTGTACTTTATTAAGTATTGCTTTGAAATCCTATTGTCTTTCCACTTCAAACCAACAGTTTTCTCTTATTCTGTGAACTAACCAAATTAATGATGCCAACACTTTTCATTTTATTTTGCTGAGGAAACTTCCTTGGTATGGGACATTGGTGTTGTGACCACAGAACTGACGTACAAGCTGCTGCTTTTGTATTCAGTGTGAGATGGTGTTTACAAGATGATTTTGACAACAGTGGAAGTATATCAAATAGTGTCTGTGCATATAAGTTGTTTAATTTTTGTCTTATGTTTATATGAAGAAATATTTATATATACTTCACCAAATGTTTATTTAATGTTGATAAATATTACTCCTTGGTCTTCAAATGTAGCATGTCCTTTTAAAGTGATTCATAACGGTCCACTTGAGCAATGAATATCGTATACTGTATCAAGCTTTCATGTTACTGAAAACTAGTCACTGTTAGCAGTTAAAAAAACTATTTTTGTTAAAAACGTATAACATGTCTATTTAAAAATAAAGTTTGTAGACAATAGTTTCATGAATAATGATCTGAAGCAAAAAAATGTAAATGTGTTTGGTTTAGCTACTGTATACTGTCACCATTCCACGTGAGGAATAGCAAATGTCACTGCCTGGAAAATTTTGTTGCCCACAGTTAAACAAAGAAGTAGGATATGGCGATATGTTTTGTTTAATTGTATAGAAACCATTGCAACTATATACAAATTTTATCATATAAAACTCACAAATAGCAGTTTTCAACCTCCAGTTTACTAAGTTTCTTTCACTACCCTTTTCTAATCTGAATGCATTTATTAAACAGAGATTCGTTCATATTGCAATACACACTGCAATGTGTTTCTCAGCAGAGCAATATTATGCAGTGGTTAGCCATGGTAAGAACAGTAGGCAGGACTGCCATCATGCTCTGTAGACTGCTCTCATGTTGTATCTTCTCAACTTAGTGAAAGGTTAGTGTATTTGGTGCACTTCATTGAATAGTTTTAATGTCATACAAGTCTGACCAGTCGGCATAGCCCATGAAAATCCTGAAATCCTTTATTGTTTTCACGGTTGAAAAAAATCACAAGTCCAGATAATACAATTTTGTTTCTCAAGTTGACCTTGTGATTAACATTTCAGCAATAAAATATCTATATATCTTGTGCAATTATCGCCTTATGGCTTAAATATTTGTTTAATATTTGGTGCAATGCTTTCTGACAAAGAAATGTACAATCCAAGATGGAAGACCAAGTCAAGTAAGAAGATTTTGCCATTTCTTACAAAATGATGTGCCTTCAGGAAATTCTTTTCTAGCACAAAATGCATCTGCAAGGAAATGACTAGATTATTTACATAGCAGGAAAGTAAACTCCTTAGAATCATTTTTAGAGGAAAAATGGGAACACTTTTATTTTAAAATAAACTTGAAAATATGTAACATTCTAAATTATACTGCATGTGTTTATAGGATGCTCAGCTAAACCAAGAAATGATATTGGTTACTTATGGTCACCAGACTATTCATCAATTTCTGTTGGTGCCTGTGGTAACAATCTTTTGTATTGCTTGCTGTTTTCCATTTATGGGTCAGTGGAAGACTTTTCAGCACAATTTCAGGACAGAGGATTTGGGCCTGATTAAATCACCAAACTTACTCAAGTTTGAGGTACTCAAAGTGAACACTTAGGAACTGGAGTGATGTTCTAGCATAGTCAACCTGAGATATGTCTTTTCATATACACAAATACAGACGTTACTTAACATACTTAACATACCACCATTTACAAAGTCATCCATCAACATACCCAGCTCAACTTACTAATTCCTTTCAAAAAACACACGTCCGCCAGACCCATCAGGGAATCTTACAAAGAATCGCTTCAGGTTCCACACGCAAAAACCTTCCAAGACAAATCTCTCAGTGTCAGAGCGTTCTCAACAGCAGGTCCACCTTTATGGAACTCCATCCCAGCAGACCTGAGACAGGAGCCCTGCCTGCTAACGTTCAGGAAAAGGCTGAAAACTTGGCTTTTTAAAAAAGCCTTTCCAGTCCTTGATTGAGACCTACACCCAACATCTCAAGCACCTTATCAAAAATGGATTTAAATAAGAAACCACTCACTTCTCCATCATCACCATCACCCTGTTTTCAATGTCATTTGCTATACAATCTTTATTATATTGGAATAGTTTTCGTTTTTGCTACCCTGTAAATATTTTGCTGTCAGTTAACTTCCCCCCTTCTCTTTTCCTGATCCCAGTTATTTACTTCCCTGTTTCATTGTAACTGTCACTCTCCTAACCCTGCTCTTGTTACTGTGGTTTGAGTTCTCTTTACCTTGCACAATTTGTTACATGTAAACTGGTTTGATGTGATTCCGGTCATGAAAGCCGGTATAGCAAAAATAATAAATAAATAAAAACTGGATAGTTGAAGATGTGTCCCAGAAACGTGTAATCCTAGCAGTCACAATGACAGCATAACAGAGAGTAAAATGGCACCTTTATATCCCAACAGTAGTTATTTAATTATTTTAGCAATATATATTCCGCTGAGCGGGTCACAATGAACATACATAATAAAATCAAACTGAGAACAAACTGATACAACAGACTAATCAAAACAATAGCAACAATAAAACAAATTAAAACATAGCATAACAGACACAGTTAAACATAAATAGCTATGTACTATCCAAAAGGACAGAGAAATCCAAAACCAAGAATTCTGAATACAGATCAAACAGGGAATCACAGAGTAAAAATATAGGAGGTAATTTTGAAAAGAGTTACACGTGTAAATGTAACATACTATTGTAGCAAAGTCATTTACACGTGTAAAGTACACTTACATGTGAATACCATATGGACAATTCAATAGTATATATTGTAACAATTTTCAAACACCCACTTACATGGATAAAGTGCATTTAAACATGTAAAACCCAATTTTAAGCATGTAAATGCTTTTTAAAATCAAGAGTTTTTCTGAATCAGAACAGATCATGCTCAGCTCTGATCTCCTCAGGAAAACTATTCCACAAAGCAGGGCCAGCTATAGTAAAAATCTGCTTTGGGACGCAGACAAACAGACTTGGTTTAGAGGTGGAATTTCTAAAAGGTGCTGAGATGATTAACAGAGACAGCGAGCCAGATGGTATCTGTGTACTGACGAAACAATAAAGGTGGTGCAAGCTCATTAAGAGCCTTAAAACCAAGGTAAGAGTTTTAGACTTCACCCATCAGATGATGGGCAGCCAATATAGGTCAGCTAGAATGGGTGAAATGTGATCACACTGACAGGCAGAATTTTGAATTAGTTGTAATGCCTGTAGGTAGAAGTTTGGTAAACCCCCAATGTAGAACATTACAATAGTCAAGTGAACACAGTATAAGAGATTGTGTAAAAGTGCAAAAATCAGAACAACAAAAAAAAGGGCTTCAATGAATGCAAAAGACAGAGTTTATAGTAGGATGATTGTTCCAGTGAATTAATGTGTGGGCACAGAGACAGAAAGGAATCCCCAAGTCAAAGGCTTTAAGTTGAATTGGAATAGAGTATCCGTTAGGAATGTGCATGCGTTTAAAATAAATGGGGATCCCAAAAGGAATTGTGTCCAATTTGTTTCTTTTAGAGGTCCCTGAAACAAATTGAGAGGGAATTCTATTGATTTCATTTTGAAATGAATGTTTTCTATGAACCACTAAAGTCAGTGGCCTCATAGAAATCCATGGGAGAGTATTAGCTGTACAGTTAGGAACTGATACAAAGTATAAAGCAGCCAGCTAGCAGATATGGGTAGGGCTGACATGTTGTTAAGGAGACAACAGAGAAGATATATTGCAGTGAAGCATTTTTCCAATCCAATCTATCACTGTGCACCGGATCATGTGATACTGATCTTGAAGACTGAGCATGTCTGAAATTTGCTGTGCATTGCTTCTGAAGGCATTTTCTGTGAAAGATACTGTTTGAACTTTCTCTGAGTTCCCAGATAACAATTCCCAAACAACATTTTGGCTGCTATCCATTGTAGACTGTCACTGTGCCAGTCAGAGAAAATCAGCCAGGCATTGCTGCAGAAGCTCCCTGACAGTGTATTGCAGTTTTTTCTCTCTCTTTGTGGAGGGTGGAGGCAGATTGTGGAGAGTTGCTTGCAGAGCTGCTACTGATTTTGTCTTTGTCTGCCTGAGCAGTGGGCACTAGCTAGCATAGTGCAGAAACTGAAGCATACCAGGCTGTGTTGTGGAGCCTTTCACTAAGCTCATCTGTGCCAGAACTAGTGCATACACTGTGACACTCGGTGCAGCATTGTCTCTGTGTTCCCCGCACACACACACATTAGCATTGCACAGTCAGACGGCATTCAATCAGTTACGGTATCTCTGAGAAATAAAAAATCATTTTAATATCCAAACCCTCAGTGACAAAATCAATCATGTCAGGGATAAAGAAAAGGCAGAGCAGGTAAAGAAAATGTTTCCAAAACTGGCCAGGTTGGCAGTGCCACCAACAACTAAAGAAGCAATTCTGCACCTAAATTGAAGCAGAATTTCTTCCAAGACGAATAAGGCATGTGCATTAGTTTAGTACAAATTAGGCAATTTCAACAAAATTGACTAATTCGTCCTGGTTCGGGAGGGCCGAACTCCGAAACGGATTTTCCCCGAAATTCAGGAAAAATGTGTTTTTCGGGTTAGCGAGGGGGGGGAGGGGCACATTTATTTAATAAAAACCCAAACCCAACCCAAACCTTCAAATTTACTTAATTACAACCCACCCCCCACCATCCCAATCCCCCCCCCAAAGACTTACTGAAAGCCCTGGTGGTCCAGCGGGTGTCCCTGGAGCGATCTTCCACTCTCAGGCCGTTGGGCCTGCCAGGAATCAAAATGGTACCGGTGGTCCTTTGCCCTTACCATGTGACAGAGGCTACCGGTGTCATTGGTCGGCCCCTGGTACAAGCACACACATAGGCCGTCTGACTCTTCATAATATAGATGTCCCCTGTTGGGACACCCAGCCACCTTTTCATGGTGGCCTTAAACGCTCCTTTCATCACATGTCACTTGTAGAAACTATCAGCAGTGCTGTCTGCACGGAGCTGCCACATGGGAGTACACATCCACATGTCACTTTTTCCGCCCAAAAGGTGATGGGCTGACTGTTGGCAGCCACCTCGCAGAAAGGCTTTCACCAGCAGCACAACTGATCGGCCAGGCTGCCAAAGGGGAGGATGCATGCATGTGTACAGTGCTCTATTGAGTGATTGATGGACATTACTGAGGAGTGAGCCCTCACAAGTGGACTGACAGGTGGATGTGACAGTGATGCAGTCCCCATCTATGTGGTGTCAAATGTCTATAAGGTGCAGAAAGTAGCAACCTGTAATCTAGACAAACATGGAGATCTGTGTTCATTGCCAATGAGGCTGTCAGAACTGTAACAGGTCCTGACGTCCAAATAAAGAACTTCCATACTCATATGTGAATGTGTCCCTGGAGCATAAGCCTTTGGCGGATCCCGCATTACCCACGTGTCATCCATATGGAGGTGGCAGAACACAAGAGGAGGCTGCACAGGGTGGAATGTATGGATGAAGGGGGCCAGATATACAGCTATGCAGGTGAAGAGATACATTGGTGTACAGGCCACTCCCTTTTCCTGAAATGTCTAGTACTCCTGTGTGACATCAAACAAGGGGTGGCATAGGAAGAATGAGCGGGAACAATGATTGTGTGCTAGGTGTCTGGATAGAGGGTATCAGCCTTTCAGCACACAACATATGGACAACATATTCCAGAGCTCTTTGGAACAGCTGCACGTGGATGGATGTCAGTGATAATCCACTAGCTGACATACATAACTGTACAGCAACAGCTGCCTCCACGCTTGCTACCTGCAGTGATGAGGACGACAGGGGTTCAGACAGGGTGAAAGACTAATGTCTTGCACTATCACAATATTTGAACCATTTGTGGGTGAAAAGGTATGTTGGATTAACTGCATTGTCACCCTCATACTGTACAGTACAATGGTAGGCTGGCCTGGAAGGTGACTGTTGGGATGATGCTCTGCACTTTGACCAGACCCCTATCTCCACCCAATCCGCCCACAATATATCGAAGGCCATCCCACCCAGCTTCTGTAAATGCCACAGGTTGGTGTGTGTCTCTGCCATTATGACAACAATGTTGCTGGCCACAGCACCAGCCAATACCAAGATGGCATATCGGGGTACAGGTGGTACCTAGCCTCTGCATAACACACCCTTCCTCTGCACCAAGCGCTTGCAGGTTAGCCCCTCAACCATGATACCATGCCGATTTACACATAGAGCCTTCATGTACTGTACCGTATAAGGGTGCACCCTTCTGGCAGCAGGCCACGTGCCTACACCCGGAGATGGCCTCCACAAGGGGATATCAGGAGGGCCAAACTAGCCATGAGCCCCTGGCATTCTAGGCTACAGTCTGATAATACCTGCCACTTGGCCAAGCACATGTGCATCCTTAGCAATTGTGCTCCATGCAGCGCCACAGTTAGGTGGTCCAGGAGCTCCATTAGCTGGATGCGCATACATTAAACAGGCAGAACGAAACATGTTGTATTCTTGGACCTGGCAACCTGTCCTTCCTGAGGTAGAATGTGTCAGGGAAGCAAGCTGTGCCTAAGGGTGCTGACAAACTGCATTGCAGTGTTCATTGTTGCACCTGGACTGTGAAGTACTACATACACAGGCCACACAGTGGGCTGGACATCTAGGGCACACCTTACAGCATGTATGGCAAGAGATAGAAGGCTCTGAGATTCCGGATGTCCAATTACAGTGGCAGACCATCTGTCAAGGATTGTGTCCTCCACGGCCTCACAAACCTACTCATACAGGAGTACCGAAGTGTGGGACACACGGTGATACATATTGATTCACACATTGGGACTATGGCTATGCGTGAGAGCCTATATGTGGACATGACCCCTTTAGCTCGCTGCCCACCTATGTATTCCACAGGAGCTGCCGGATAGTGGTTATCCCAGTCAGTGCTAACTGAGCTGTGTGCAACAATAGAGGGAATATGGGCCAGATATGGCCCTACATGTCCATCCAGTTGAGATAGATGCACCCATATCCCTCCATTGGGAGGGTAGGCATCCCATTCACATGATGTCCCTCAAGAAAGGCTTGCAGGTACAGGAGCTTCAAGATGGAGTATGTAGAAGAACAGGGGTGAAGGGGGTATATTATGTGATGGTGTCACAGGGCATACAGTATGTGCAAACACTAATATTCTGCTGATAATGATGTGTGAGCAAAATTCGTTACCTGTAACCTTTTGAACAGCAGACCTGTAGGGAGGAAGGTCCACTGGGGTTCTGCAGCATGTAACAGTTTGTTGTTGTGTTAATAGTAATTAACTTATACCTAAAATTTAACAACACTGACAGATAATTATCAGTGGATTGTACTGGTTTTCCAAACAACATGCACTATCAACAATGTCATTAAACATTGGAGAGTGGCTCGTATATCAGTGTCTGGTGATGTAATATTTGTGAAGACAATGTAGGACTGTGTACTACACAGTGCTGCCCATCAGACACTGTTCACATGTTTGACGTGGCCCACATTATAAAGGGTGCATGCACACACCACAGCTGGGAGACGCCACCGGAGGGATGCATGTCACAATGGATGGTGACCACATCTTGCAACCTTTGGCCTTTTTTGCCCATACAATTAATATACTGGTAGTTAACACTGACTGCACACCAGCAGTCACCACTTCTGTGTGCACATGGACACCAGATTGACACTCTTAAGGCCTATTGAACATTCCGTACACAGGTTGCACCACGTACATGGGTATGACACATTAGCATTAATATATTAACCTCTCCTTACGACTAGCAACAGCCTTGTAACCTGTCCGCTGACAGTCTGTGCAACTGTGTTAATAAACGGCATGCAGATAGCTACATAATCCTTCCCATGCATCACCTTTCAGTGGCCCACAACCTTAAGGCTAAGACTGCCACACAAGGAATCCATGTACAAGCTGCCATGTGGTGTATGTACACTGATAGATCAGTATGCACAGGGTACATGCTTAGCTTGTGCAGATGAGAATGGCTACACACTATTGTATGCGTATAGCACCTGGAAATTTGGCGTATGCATGATCCTCCACTATAATGGATGTCCTGCATGGCACCAGAATTTGGTAATCTGCCTGTCAGTCACCCAGAGGTGGTGGAAGGCATCTTCCGTTTATCGGCACATGTGAGAGACCAATATAGGAAGCAAACTCAGTTTGTACCCTAGCATCGGTTTGGCTCACATACATGGCGTATGTGAGCCACCAACCTCACCACCAAAAGTCCTCATCACCAACAGTGGCTGAAATGAGCACTGCATTTTGAATAGACTGCTACCCACCCCTTCCCCTTTCCTCACAGATCATAAGAACATGCATACATCAGAACGCTCCCTTACTGTGCATTGATTGTACTGAGGGACAGTACCTTTTCTACTGTGAGGAACATGTCATGTACTCCCATAATGTTTACTCTGCAGGGTCCCCCTTAGCACTCTCCTTGTACATGAACCTAACTGTAAGGTATGTCAATGGCAGGTACAGATGTTGCTATACTGAATCTCAGACAGGGGGTATTTAGGAAGCTCTGCATTGGTCCAACGTGTGATGCAGCATGCTAGGTGTGGTGGGTGTAAACCCAGGGCACATTAGGAACATAAAGAGGACACAAAAGGTGGCAGGTTAAACCGGATATTTATTCCTGACAACATTGTGCAGGGTATTGTGATTTATGAGATCAGCACTTTAACCATATATTAGACATTCATAGGTAGTCATTATTTGCAAGTACTAGATAACTAATTGCTCCCAAATGGTCTAAATTCGTGCTGCATCACTACAACATAACGGGTATACTGCACACACATATGCAGGTAGTGGGTGTTATCTGTACTGGCAAAGCATGATTGTCTAGGAACAGAGAAACAGGAAGTGGCACCCCAATAGCTCGGATACTGCAATACAAAGATTACTGCTGGACAGTATACAATGTGTAGACAGGCATAGGGCCCCAGGCAGTCCATGTTGAAAGAGTGCACTGAAAGGGGAGCGCCTGAGAGGCCCGCCAGCAGAGTGAAAGTCCAGGCAGCAGACAAGGTAGCCCACAGTTCAGCATGTAAGGCAGCAGGGGAACACATCAAGGGTGTGGCAACAGCAGTGAAGGCCCAGGATGAGACAGCAGCGGCATGGCAGCAGGAGGGGGCCCAGGACGAGACAGCAGCGGCATGGCAGCAGGAGGGGGCCCAGGATGAGACATCCCAAGTGGCATTTGGAGCCATGAGGCCCAGAAGGCACCCCACAACCAGCATTAGCAGCCCTTGAGCACACAAGGCATCCCACAGCACACAGGCAGAATTTGCAGCCCTTGAGAACAGAACTCCCCCCCCCCCCCCCCCCCCAGCACACAGCAGGTGGCGCAGTGGATGCAGATGGCACACAGCAAAGTGGGGCAGCGGATGCAGATGGCACACAGCAGGTGGCGCAGTGGATGCAGATGGCACACAGCAGAGTGGGGCAATGGATGCAGATGGCACACAGTAGAGTGGCGCAGCGGATGCAGATGGGCCAGCTGACCAGGAGGGTGGGAGGTGGCCCCTCATCTGCTTTGGATGATGCATCCTCTTCCATCTCAATGGCACGGCAACTCTGCGTGGGGCAGGCAATGATGCTGTTACTTCCATCTCGACGGCACGGCAACTCTGCGTGGGGCAGGCAATGATGCTGTTACTTCCATCTTGACGGCACTGCAACTCTGCGTGGGGCAGGCAATGATGCTGTTACTTCCATCTCGACGGCACGGCAACTCTGCGTGGGGCAGGCAATGATGCTGTTACTTCCATCTTGACGGCACTGCAACTCTGCGTGGGGCAGGCAATGATGCTGTTACTTCCATCTCGACGGCACTGCAACTCTGCGTGGGGCAGGCAATGATGCTGTTACTTCCATCTCGACGGCACTGCAACTCTGCGTGGGGCAGGCAATGATGCTGTTACTTCCATCTCGACGGCACGGCAACTCTGCGTGGGGCAGGCAATGATGCTGTTACTTCCATCTCGACGGCACTGCAACTCTGCGTGGGGCAGGCAATGATGCTGTTACTTCCATCTCGACGGCACTGCAACTCTGCGTGGGGCAGGCAATGATGATGTTACTTCCATCTCGACGGCACTGCAACTCTGCGTGGGGCAGGCAATGATGTCGTTACTTCCATCTCGACGGCACTGCAACTCTGCATGGGGCAGGCAATGAGGCCGTTACTTCCATCTCGACGGCACTGCAACTCTGCGTGGGGCAGGCAATGATGCTGTTACGTCCATTTCGACGGCACGGCAACTCTGCGTGGGGCAGGCAATGAGGCCGTTACTTCCATCTCGACGGCACTGCAACTCTGCGTGGGGCAGGCAATGATGCTGTTACTTCCATCTCGACGGCACTGCAACTCTGCGTGGGGCAGGCAATGATGTCGTTACTTCCATCTCGACGGCACTGCAACTCTGCATGGGGCAGGCAATGAGGCCGTTACTTCCATCTCGACGGCACGGCAACTCTGCGTGGGGCAGGCAATGATGCTGTTACTTCCATTTCGACAGCACGGCAACTCTGCGTGGGGCAGGCAATGATGCTGTTACTTCCATCTCGACGGCACGGCAACTCTGCGGTATGGCCATCCCAGTGATGGTTGGGAGAATCTGACCTACCCACTTTCGGGTGTCTTGTCATTCCCTCAGGGCCCTTTGCCACGTCGTGCAGGTCCTGTGGGAGGTGGCATCTTCTTGGGGGGACGTCCCCTGCAGCCTCGGGACCCGAGGGACTGGCTTTGGGTATAGATGTCGTGGAGGATGACGACTGCTGGTCTGGCATCCTCTGCAGGATCTGTAATAGTATGGTGTTCATTGTGCCAATTCCTGCACTGATGCTGATGGCTATCTGTGTGGATGCTGCTGTGTGGATCTCTAAGAGCCGGTTGTGCCGTATGAGAGTTCTCCTTAAGCCGTGCAGTTTCATTTGGATTTGCTCTGCCTGTGTGCCAGTCTCAGGGTCCTGGACCAGCAGGAAGGATGGGGCTGTTGTAGCTGGTGCTGGTGGTGGGATTCTGGTGCTGGTGGATGTGGTATTGGTGCCACAGGTGCTGGTGCAGGGCTGTGTGGTGTATTACAGGGGTAGCCAGAGTGGGAGGAGTTATTTCCAATGTGAGTGGGCTGCTTGCATGCAGAGCGGTGGGGGAGCCCTCCCACTCCAGACCGCCAAGGGTAGTTGACAGGTTGAGGGGGGCTGCCTTTGGCTGCTGTTATGGGGCCCACCTCTTCCTCCTCCTCCTCCTCCTCCTCCTCATCTGACCACTGCGTCATGGCATCCGTACAGAAGGGCCTGGTGAGCATCGGTGGCCGCCTTGTCCCAGGTGGATCACGGCTGGTGCCTGGGCCTTCCCAGCTGGCATCTGACCTCTGCTGCCTGGGACCAGAGTGCTCTGTAGAAACTGGGGGACAAAAGGATAGACAGCATCAGTACCACAGCATTTTGTTGCATTACAGTAGCATGAAACAGGGACACATTTTCATTGACCAATATGTCAGGCTGCTTATAAAGTAATGTTGTTTCTCTGTACCTAATGGGCTGAGGCCTGGGGGATGGGGGATGGGGGGGGAGGCCCAAAACTGGGATCTGGGGAGCACATGGGGGAAGTGAAAAAGCAAACAGTTCTAAGCATTTCAGTTACACCTCACACTGCTAGTCTCTGGCTGTGGCATGGGGGATGGGGGGAGGGTCAAGACTGGTCAGGAGAGCACATGGGGAACTTAAACACAGAACAGTTCTAAGCATTGTGTATGAACCTTGAACAGGACAGCAAAGGACTTGGTGGGGGGTACAGGCCAACTTACCATCTTCGAGGTGGGATGTGTCAAGACGTGGATCCAACCCCTCAAACACGTCTGGTCCCAGCCGCTGCATTAGACGCCTCTCCATGTCAGTGAAGCGGATTGGACAAGGGGCCGTTCCTCCCGTCTCATGCAAGTACTCATTTCTCTCTGCTATCTTGACCTTCAACTGGGCCTTGATGTCCCTATAATGGTGGGCCACTTGCTCCCCGGTGCGAGGTATCTCACTCTGACGCCTGATGTCCGCTGCAATGCTGGCCCATAGCTGTGCCTTGGCTGCCTTGGAGGTCTTCACTGAGAGGTTGCCAAACCGATGGGCATAGTGGCGGAGGACACCTTCAATGAGCCGATCATTGTCTTCATGGCTGAAGCGGATAGCACGCTGCCTCACCCTTGCCTGGCTGCCTGCTTGGGGTACCACTTCCGGAGGGGTCTCCTCCCTACCCTCACTCTCTGACCCACCTGACCCTGCGCTTCCAGCTCCCTTCCCCTCTGGCCTGGCTGCCTAGCCCTACCTCCTACTACCATTCTTTCCTGCCTCACCCTTTCCCCCACACCCACCCTCCTATCACTTCCATCCTGCCTATCTCTCCCACTACCCCGTCCCTGCTCCTACTCCTCATACCCCTACTACTAGGTCCCTCTTCCTCCCTCCTCCTCCATTCTGTCCTCTCCTCCCACTCCTGTCACACTCCATCCTCCTCCAAACTCCTCCTCACCACCACCACCACACTCCTCACCACCACTGCACTCCTCCTCACCACCACCACCACCACCATCATACTCCTCACCACCACCACTGCACTCCTCCTCCTCCTCCTCCACACAGATAAGGACAAACAAGTAACAGACCAGCTTTCACTCCAACAGATATGACAAAAGACACAGGTTAAGGGAAACAGATGAAAACACAGAGGAAAACAAGACACCGCACTCAGTAATCAATATAATATCTCCAACTCCAACCACCTACCTCCACTACAAAACTCCTTCCAAACCCTCAAAGGAGGAGGGGCAGGAAGTGACCTTTTATACGTCACATTATCGCGGTACGCGGTATTTGGTAACAGTTTTTTTCCGCTGACTTCGAAAAGATCGTGCAGTGCGCTGTTTTCATTCCCCAAAGTGCGATTTCAGCACGAATCGCGAAATTCGCAGAGCGCAAAAAATTCGCAGCTATGCGCTAAGTGCTGCATTTACATGGGAACGCCTTTTTTACTAACGCATGCGTTACCCATGCGTTAACCATGCGAAATAGGTAAATAAGGCCCATAATGTCCCAAATGCAGCAACAAGTACAACAGATAGATCCAATGGGCCGGATTTTATAAATTAGCGCGAGCGCGTACTTTTTTTGAACACGAGTACGCGGGATTTTAATAGATATGCGCGTATCCATTAAAATCCGGGGTCGGCGCGCACAAGGCTGCCCAAAATCAGCAGCCTGTGTGCGCCGAGCCGCGCAGCCTGCCTCCGTTCCCTCCGAGGCCGCTCCAAAATTGGAGCGGCCTCGGAGGGAACTTTCCTTCCACCCCCCCGCACCTTCCCTTCCCTTCCCCTACCTAACCCACCCCCCCCCGGCCCTATCTAAACCCCCCCCTACCTTTGTTGGCAAAGTCACGCCTGCTGGTAGCAGGCGTAACTTTGCGCGCGCCAGCCGGCTGCCCTGCTCCATGTTCCGGTCCCGGGAGCTGGTCCGGAGGCCGCGGCCACGCCCCCAGAATGCCCCCGGCCCGAAACCACGCCCGCGGCGCCGCCCCCAAAACACCACGTCACTCACGACACGCCCCCAAAATGCCGCATCACTCCCGACACGCCTCCCGAAACGCCCCTCCATGCAAGTCCCGGGATTTATGCGCGTCCCGGGGCTTGCGCGCACCGCTGAGCCTATGCAAAATAGGCTCGGCGCGCGCAAGGGGAGTTTGGGGTAGGTTTTCAGGGGGTACGCGCGTATCCCTTTGAAAATCTACCCCTATGGTTCAATCTCACACTGGTAAAATAAATGAGTTAGAAAAACAGGTTACTCAATTTCAGAATGTACAAACTAAAGTTCTTCAAGGAAAATTGATAAACTCTAGAAAGACAGAGAACATAGAAAACGAGTTAGGATATAAGAACTTGACAGTTGTAAACTTTCCCAGTGTGAAATTAATCCTCCCAATAGAACAATTTAAAAAATATTTGAATGAGGTACTAATAAAACCCTTAGAAGGAATGCCCCCAATAGCTAAAATATATTTCCTTAATGAAAATAAGAAAAGGAAAGAAAATAAGAAAAGGAAAGAAAAAGATTAGCCCTAAAAATCAATTGGGAGAAATAAGTAATATTACAGATTTGATTGAATTGCCTTCAGAGGAATAGGTTGAATTTAAAGATACACTATTAATATCATTTATCTTTCCATCTGATCAAGATCTAGTATTGAAACAATTTTTTTGAAACAGATTAAAGAGTTATATGGGAGAGAATGTATGGATATACCTGGATATAACAAGAGTTACTCAACTCCATAGAAAAACTATTTTAACAATGTGCCAGGAAACTAGGAACATTGGAGCAGTTATAACTATACAGTACCCCACGTAAAAGTGTAGTTAGATTTAAGGATAATAGATATGTCTTTTTCGAACCGACTCAGTTTAGAGCTTTTCTTGATTCTAACACACAGAAAGAGGCAGAGTGTACCTCTTAGTTAGATAAGGAGTAAATATTAAAAAAAATTGTGTTTGATCTTCTAGATGCCTAAATTTAAAAACAAAAATGTTGTTATTAATTTATGCTCCGTTTGTTATTGGATCACCATTCTTTTTCTTTTTCCTGGTCATGAATATCCTATAAATTTACAAGGAATATGCAATAGATTTGACTAATATTATTATTAGTTAATAAGTACAACTTTTCCTTTTTTCTCTTACTTTCTATCTTGTTACTTTTATCTTGTAGCTTAGTTGAAAAGCTTAAAGATATATAAGATGATCTTTCTTGACAAAGTGTAATATTTTGTCTAATTTGTAAAATTTCATAAATAAATAATAATAATTAAAAAAAAAGAAACTGTCCCTGCACATCTCTTCAGAACTCCCCGTTAAGGGGAATCAGCACATCTTACTGCTTAATTTGCCCAGACAACACAGTATGCACATCTCTTCAATTCAGGTCAGTTCTATTGTTTTGAGCTCTGAGCACCTGCATCCCAAAATCCACCTCAATCAAAGTCATCCATTAAATCTGACAGTGGATAACCACATAAATTTGTAAGGCATATGTCCATCGACAAATATATGTACAGATTGCCAGGCAATATGGCTTTAAAAAGTGGAAAAAAGACAAGGAAAACATGAGGCCTGCACTGGAAAACAAACCGCAGAAGGGGGAGAAGCAGAAGTTCCAGGCCCCTCACAGGCCAGCCTAGAAGAGTGGACCACCAAAGTTTCAGAAGCGGTAGTACTGGCCTTAAATCCAAGATTTGATAATCTATCATCCCATATCTTAAATCTCCAGTCCTCACTTGAAGAACTCCAACCATGAATAGAGGCCATAGAAGGAAGAGTATCAGCACTGGAGAACGACTCCGTCACGGCCGTGAATCAAATAATAACTCTAGAAACACAACTTAAAAATTGCTGTGACAAACTTGAACATCTTGAGAACAGATCTAGACAAAACAATGTAAGATTTACTGGTCTCCCAGAGTCTATCCCTGAAAGCACCCTTTCTACCATGCTGGAAAAATGGCTCCCTGAAGCCCTGGAGCTGCCCTCGTGGGCTGTACCCCTACAGATTGGGAGGGCTCGCCAACTGAGCATTTGGAAGCCTGGGGAGTCCAGACCCCGCATTATCATTGCTAAATTCCATAATGGTGCCCACAAGCAGGAAATATTAAGACTATATCAGCGGCGCAACTTCCAGTTTCAGGGAGCGACGGTAAGGCTGTTTCAAGACTACTCAGCAGCAGTCACCCTGAGCTGAAAGCTCTTTACTTTGGTCTGCTCAATCCATGTCGATAAACAAATTAAATTCACTTTGAAATTTCCCGCCAAACTGAAGATTTGGCATGAGAATACAACTCATACTTTTGAAGATCCAAAAACCACACAAACTTTCATAGACTGTCTGGCATAATTAAACAAATTTTTAAAAATTCCTAAAACGGAAAAAAGGAGCAAAAAGCCTACGTGAATGTATAAATAAAATTCAAATGATCTAATAATCACCTGACTTTCGCAGCGGCACTCTCAAATTCCTTAGGGTATTCGTGGTTAATTTAGGAATTGTTGTCGCTATCCTTTGTGCGAGCCTCAAGGGCTCAATAAAGTTTTTTTCTCCCGCGTTCCATTCCTCTCCTACTCTGATGGGCCCCATACTCCTATGACATCAGCACACTGAGATCCACGCGAGATGGCCGTTCCCAAATCTCTTCCAGGTCTTCATGCTTAAACCGGCCCGACCTGGATACTTACAGCAGTCAACAAAGTCTGCGATTTGACGTGATGAGGCCTTCAATTACTGCTCCATGATAGGGCAGAGGAGGGACAAAACTACGCAGAGGGTAAGCCGAAACCGCAGGGACAGCTCCAGAGGTCGAAAGTGGACAGTTTGACCTCCGCGGCAAACTCCCGTTCCCAAATTGTGAACTGTGGAACTCAGTCCCCTAAACAAGTCTTCTCATGCGTGGGGAAATCCGGAAAAAAACATCGAGAGGACCTCTTTCAGGCCATGAGGGTTTGGAGTCGGCCACCCTCATCAACTTTTTGTCAGCGGAGGTGGGCCCCCTTTCATGAAAATGTAGATCAAACAGAACAATTTAGGGGAGGAGATCTGTCCGGGGGAGCCGCAATTTGGCCATGGATTATGAGGCAATGCAGCTGAAAAAAAAAGGGGAGTTAGTGGAAGCTTCTTCAAAGTTGTTGGGAAATAGTTCTTGTTTTGAATCCTTACTAGGCGAAAAGTTAATTTGATTAGAGATGCAGGTGCTCACGCACTCAAAACGTACCTCTGTTCCCTGTGAGCCCTTGGGCTCCCCGGGAAAATGAAGGAAGGGATAATTAAGGGAGGGAGGGGGGCAGGGGAGGGAAACAGGGTAATGTCGCTTTTTTCCTACATGGTCGTTTAGCGTAAAAGTGGTCTCTTTACCCAAATATTAATTGCTATCTGATTTGGGATCTTCAACCATACCTAAGTCACATTCCTATCAGATATTTAATCCTGAGTTCTAGCTGAGAGACTAGGGATCTCTTGAAGTATCATATTTGCGCTATTGATGGGACTATAGTAGATGATAATGGCTGATCCTATTCGGCTGGAATCTTTAAACATTAATGGGTTAGGTTCCCTGATTAAAAGGGCAAAAGTTTTACAGTTCCTGAAAAGACAGAAAACCCACATAGCATGCCTTCAAGAAACACATCTCTCGGAAGTAGAGCACAAAAAGTTTTCCAATGTCTAAGGGAAAAAAGTGGGAGAAGCTATTCTTATCCACAAATCATTAACGTTTAAGCTGTTTCATGAAATCAAAGACCCATTGGGGCACTTTATAATACTAGTAGGCTCCATTAATGGATGCCTCTTAGCACTATGTAATTTGTATGGCCCTAACACTTATCATCACAAAGTTTTTAATAAGTTGGTACAAATTCTCCTTACTACTCAGCAGGGATGGTTATTTCTTATGGGTGATTTTAATTGTGTAGCAGACCAGCAACTGGACTGACTCCCTCCACAGTCGCCGCAGCACTCAGGAAACCAACCTAGAGGGGTCCAGTTTTTGTGTGACCAGTTACAAGTTTTAGATTATTGGAGGAGTTTACACCCTACCTCCAAAAATTTCACGCACATATCCAGAGGATCACAAATCAATGTCACGAATTGATTATATATTGGGATCTAGACATTTCTTTTCACACATCAGAGCTGAAATTGGTCCCATGGCAATCTCCGATCATTCTCTCATTTGGATAGACCTTGCTATTTTTGACATGGCTAAAGCTTTCAGACAATGGAGGATCCCAGCCTCACTATAAAATGACAAAGCTCTCAAACAATTTTTGATTGACAAATGGAACTCAAATGCACAACACAATAAAGAGCACACATCCAATCTCTCCCTATTTTGGGAAACCAGTAAGGTGGATTTTAGGGGAGACATCATTGCACATATCAAAGCTAGAAATAACAGAATAAATAAAACCATCCTAGAGGGATCCAAGATTGCTGTGTAGGGCAAACGCTAGAGATGGTGAGTCCTGATTTTCCTAAAAACGTTTTACCTTGATAACTGGATATGCCACATACCGCAAGAAAAAGATGGGTGAAATAGAGAGCAGACATTGGAGCTACTCCGGACCCCGTCCAGATCAGTCCGATGGACTCGCATGTTGTCCGAGGAGGGCTGAGATCGGCAGAGGAGCCGCTGGGGGAGGAACTCTGCTGAAGGAGCTGAGTTTATCCCTGGGCTCGGACATCTCATTGTCGCCGATCGCAAGGGAACCACCGGTGAACCCAGTGTCGCATAGAGACCCAGATACAGAGGAGGTCATCAGACTTGCCGGAGAAGCAAGTAGAAAGACTGGCCTTCCAGGGAACCTGTGTTTGGAAGAAACATGTGACGAAACCACCAAGAGAACAGGCGGTGAGGACGCCGACAACCCAGCTCGAGGAGAACTAGAGATGGCTGGATAAGAAAGTCCTTCTTTGAGTAAGTCTTTACCTATTTTCAGGATCTCTAAACCTGCTCATATAACAATGAACTCCCTGTGGGAAGCTATAGAGGAGCTGGGGAATTTTCTTTCTGGACAAATTAACCAATATGCTATGAAATCGCAACAACAAGAAAATAGTATTCAAGTGATTGAAAATTCTGTGCAATGTTTATCTATTCAGTTTGTGTAAAATAAGAATATCCTGGAATCAAATAAAAACTTGCAAGAAGCTATTGTTAAAGATAATATGATGCTGAATATGAAGGTGAAAAATTTAGAAAATATATTAAAAGGAAAAAATTTGAGATTTGTCAATTTTCCCCAATTACCCTTTGTATCCCCCTAAAGATATGTATGAACGCTATCTTAAAGAAATCTTGAAAATTCCAGAGGAAAATATTCCTCCAGTTACCAGGGTGTTCTATATACCATTTAAACAGAAAGGAGGGTAAGATAAGGGAGGAGGGGGAGAAAGGGAAAATGGAATCTGAGCTTGATGTATCTGCCTTATTAGAAACTTCAGATACTATTCAGGCCAAACCAGCCACTATGATTGTGATGTTTGCGCTAGAACCCGTGCTTAAGCTATATTTTAAATGTAGAACACAGAGGTTTCTGAATATGCAGATAAGGATTTTCCCAGATGTTGCCAAGGCAACACAAAAGAAAAGAAGGCAATTTCTTCTTCTCAGACCACTGGCCTTACAATTAGGAGCATCATTTTTGTTAAAATTCCCCTGCCATTGTCTAATTAATTCAGGGGCAGATTTCGAAAGGGTTACGCTCGTAAGATACACGCGTAACCCCTGAAAAGCTGCCCCTTCTACCCCCTGCGTGTACCAAGCCTGTCTTGCATGGGCTCGGCGGTGCGTGAAACCCCGGGAAGTGCGTAAGTCCCAGGGCTTTCCTGTGGGGACATGTCGGGGACGTGTCACAGCCGGCGCGTCATCTGGGGCATTCCGGGGCGGGGTCACGGTTGTGTTTCCGGCCCAGGGATGTTCCGGGGGCATGGCCGCGGCCTCCGGACCAACCCCCGGACTGGGACATGGCGCGCCGGCAAAAAAAAGGAAGAAATGGAAAAAGAAAAAGGAGAGAAAGAGTCTGGTACATAAATTCTCCAGAGACAGGCTGTGTATCCCTTGCATGAGTATATGCCCAACTGCTAGCAGATGCATACGGTTGTTACCTTAATGATTTTGTAATCTTATATTGAGAAAATGTTCTAAGTATTGTGGACTTATATTTGAAGTTGTATTGTTTACACTTATTTTTTTTATATATATACTTCTGGAAGAACTTTATTGTTTGAAATGTTTAAATGACTTCAAATATTTCTTGTCAAGTAATTAATATTCTTGGAGGTAGATTTTAAAAGGTGCACGTGGGAGTAGATTTGTTCATGCAGACCGGTGCGAACAAATCTACTCCCGATTTTATAACATGCGCGCGCTGCCGCATGCATGTTATAAAATACAGGGTCGGCGCATGCAAGGCTGCGCAAATTCGGCAGACTGCACGCGCTGAGCCGCGCAGCCATCCTCCGTTCCCTCCGAAGCCGCTCCAAAATCGGAGCGGCCTCGGAGGGAACTTTCCTTCCGATTCCCCTACCTTCCCCTCCCTTCTCCTATCTAACCCACCCCCAAGCCCTACCTAAATCCCCCCCTACCTTTGTTGTACAAGTTACGCCTGCCCTATGCAAAATAGGCTTGGCGCGTGCAGGGTATTTTTTTAAGGGTTACGGGTGTAACTTACACGTGTAACCCTTTTAAAATCTGCCCCTTGATGTATAATTGAATAATGAATAAATTAAAAATTAAAAAATAAAATAAAATAAAACGATCCTAGACCACCTGGAAGGCCAGCTGAAACTGGCCAAAGCCAAAATGCTAGAAACATTGACACCGGAAACTGAGGGGCGGATTTTCAGAGCCCTGCTCGCGTAAATCCGCCCAAAACCGGGCGGATTTACGCGAGCAGGGCCCTGCGCGCCGGGAAGCCTATTTTACATAGGCCTCCCGGCGCGCGCAGAGCCCCGGGACTCGCGTAAGTCCCGGGGTTCTCCGAGGGGGGCGTGTCGGGGGGCGGGCCCGGTCGTCGCGGCGTTTCGGGGGTGTGTCGGCAGCGTTTTGGGGGCGGATACGGGGGCGGTCCGGGGGCATGGCCGCGCCCTCCGTACCCGCCCCCAGGTCACGGCCCGGCGCGCAGGAGGCCCGCTGGCGCGCGGGGATTTACGCCTCCCTCCGGGAGGCGTAAATCCCCCGACAAAGGTAAGGGGGGGGTTTAGACAGGGCCGGGCAGGTGGGTTAGGTAGGGGAAGGGAGGGGAAGGTGAGGGGAGGGCAAAGGAAAGTTCCCTCCGAGGCCGCTCCGATTTCGGAGCGGCCTTGGAGGGAACGGGGGTAGGCTGCGCGGCTCGGCGCGCGCCGGCTATACAAAATCCATAGCCTTGCGCGCGCCGATCCAGGATTTTAGCAGATACGCGCGGCTCCGCGCGTATCTACTAAAATCCAGCGTACTTTTGTTTGCGCCTGGAGCGCAAACAAAAGTAGGCTATTCGCGCGCCTTTTAAAATCCGCCCCTAAGTGTAGTTGTTGGGGGCGAAATAGGCAGCAAAAAGGCTCCTTACCTTTTTGCTGTCCGCGCCGTCCTCACAGAGTCAGCCCTGGTGATGCCCCGACTCCTCTTCTTCCGGGGCTGACTCCATCCTGATGTAGGTAGCGCAGGTGTGCGCTACCTTCGCTAGCTATCGCAGGCTTGCACTGTAAGCGCAAGCCTGCGATAGCCTTAGAAAATAAGGCCCTAAGTCTAACTATGTCACCACACTTGCTACATTAAACACGCACATCCGTCAGAGAACTCAACTTTCATTATGGAATTATGAACAAGGATTTTTCCAATTTGGAAACAAGACTGGCAAGCTCCTAGCTAATGCCATTAGAATTGCTAAAGGAAAGTCATATATAGAGAAAATGCAGACCAGACAGGGTCACTGGGCCACCAAATCGGCAGACATATGCAATGCCCTCAAGGATTTTTACACTGAGCAAGGAACATAAGAACATAAGAATATAAGAAAATGCCATACTGGGTTAGACCAAGGGTCCATCAAGCCCAGCATCCTGTTTCCAACAGTGGCCAATCCAGGCCATAAGAACCTGGCAAGTACCCAAAAACTAAGTCTATTCCATGTTACCATTGCTAATGGCAGTGGCTATTCTCTAAGTGAACTTAATAGCAGGTAATGGACTTCTCCTCCAAGAACTTATCCAATCCTTTTTTAAACACAGCTATACTAACTGCACTAACCACATCCTCTGGCAACAAATTCCAGAGTTTAATTGTAAATTGAGTAAAAAAGAACTTTCTCCAATTAGTTTTAAATGTGCCACATGCTAACTTCATGGAGTGCCCCCTAGTCTTTCTACTATCCGAAAGAGTAAATAACCGATTCACATCTACCAGTTCTAGACCTCTCATGATTTTAAACACCTCTATCATATCCCCCCTCAGTCGTCTCTTCTCCAAGCTGAAAAGTCCTAACTTCTTTAGTCTTTCCTCATAGGGGAGCTGTTCAATTCCCCTTATCAATTTGGTAGCCCTTCTCTGTACCTTCTCCATTGCAATTATATCTTTTTAGAGATGCGGCGACCAGAATTGTACACAGTATTCAAGGTGCGATCTCACCATGGAGCGATACAGAGGCATTATGACATTTTCCGTTTTATTCACCATTCCCTTTCTAATAATTCCCAACATTCTGTTTGCTTTTTTGACTGCTGCAGCACACTGAACCGACGATTTCAATGTGTTATCCACTATGATACCTAGATCTCTTTCTTGGGTTGTAGCACCTAATATGGAACCTAACATTGTGAGAGTATAGCATGGGTTATTTTTCCCTATATGCATCACCTTGCACTTATCCACATTAAATTTCATCTGCCATTTGGATGCCTAATTTTCCAGTCTCACAAGGTCTTCCTGCAATTTATCACAATCTGCTTGTGATTTAACTACTCTGAACAATTTTGTATCATCTGCAAATTTGATTATCTCACTCATCGTATTTCTTTCCAGATCATTTATAAATATATTGAAAAGTAAGGGTCCCAATACAGATCCCTGAGGCACTCCACTGTCCACTCCTTTCCACTGACAAAATTGTCCATTTAATCCTACTCTCTGTTTCCTGTCTTTTAGCCAGTTTGCAATCCATGAAAGGACATCACTACCTATCCCATGACTTTTTACTTTTCCTAGAAGCCTCTCATGAGGAACTTTGTCAAAAGCCTTCTGAAAATCCAAGTATACTATATCTACCGGTTCACCTTTATCCACATGTTTATTAACTCCTTCAAAAAAGTGAAGCAGATTTGTGAGGCAAGACTTGCCCTGGGTAAAGCCATGCTTTGTTCCATTAAACCATGTCTTTCTATATGTTCTGTGATTTTGATGTTTAGAACACTTTCCACTATTTTTCCTGGCACTGAAGTCAGGCTAACCGGTCTGTAGTTTCCCGGATCGCCCCTGGAGCCCTTTTTAAATAGTGAGGTTACATTTGCTATTCTCCAGTCTTCAGGTACAATGGATGATTTTAATGATAGGTTACAAATTTTTACTATTAGGTCTGAAATTTCATTTTTTAGTTCCTTCAGAACTCTGGGGTGTATACCATCTGGTCCAGGTGATTTACTACTCTTCAGTTTATCAATCAGGCCTACCACATCTTCTAGGTTCACCATGATTTGATTCAGTCCATCTGAATCATTACTCATGAAAACCTTCTCCATTATGGGTACCTCCCCAACATCCTCTTCAGTAAACATTGAAGCAAAGAAATCATTTAATCTTTCCACGATGGCCTTATCTTCTCTAAGTGCCCCTTTAACCCCTCGATCATCTAACTGTCCAACTGACTCCTTCACAGGCTTTCTGTTTCGGATATATTTAAAAACATTTTTACTGTGAGTTTTTGTCTCTACAGCCAACTTCTTTTCAAATTCTCTCTTAGCCTGTCTTATCAATGTCTTACATTTAACTTGCCAGCGTTTATGCTTTATCCTATTTTCTTCTGTTGGATCCTTCTTCCAATTTTTGAATGAAGATCTTTTGGCTAAAATATCTTCTTTCACCTCCCCTTTTAATCATGACGGTAGTCGCTTTGCCTTCTTTCCACCTTTCTTAATATGTGGAATACATCTGGACTTTGCTTCTAGAATGGTATTTTTTAACAATGACCACGCCTCTTGGACATTTTTTACTTTTGTAGCTGCTCCTTTCAGTTTTTTTCTAACAATTTTTCTCATTTTATCAAAGTTTCCCTATTGAAAGTTAAGCACGAGAGCCTTGGATTTGCACACTGTTCCTCTTCCAGTCATTAAATCAAATTTGATCATATTATGATCACTATTGCCAAGCGGCCCCACCACCGTTACCTCGGTGCCCCACCACCGTTACCTTGGTGCCAGAGATGAGGTCTTTTTTAGTACGCTATCTATACCATGTATATCGCAGGCACAATCCAACTATCTGACTAGCCCCATTCCAACGCACGAGATTCTTGAAGTAATTTCAATAGTACGTCTGGCAAAGCACCAGGTCCTGACTGTTTTTCCTTTGATTATTATAAATTACTAAAAGACCAAGTAACGGTTCCTCTGCAGGCTCTGTTTCATGAAGCTTTGGCCACTGGAAGCTTCCCTAATGGGTTCAGACACATGCATAATCACAGTGCTTCCTAAACCAGGGAAAGATCCCACCCTACTGGCGTCATACAGGCCAATCTCTTTGCTTAATTGCAATCTCAAGCTGTTCGCCCAAATCTTAGCCAATAGAATTAGTCTCAAACTACCATCAATAATCTCACTGCATTAAGCTGGTTTCCTTAAAGGGAGGACAGCTGGTTCTCACATCATCAAACTCATCTCCGCCATTCAATACTCAGTCCGTCAGCGTATACCATCACTTGCAATCAGTTTTGACTCAGTAAAAGCTTTCGACAGGGTCTCCTGGCCTTATCTTTTCTCGGTTCTGGAAAGATTTGGACTCTTGAGGGTTTTTGTCCACTATGTTATCTTATTATACACTAACCCACAATCCTTTATTTTAGCCAATGGGGATAGGTCAGATACTTCTTCGATAGGCCAGGGGGTATGCCAAGGTTGCCTCTTATCGCCCCTTCTGTTTCTTCTCTCCATAGATCCTTTACTCAGGAGAATTGCGGAGGATGCATCTATTCGGGGACTAGATATAGAGGATAATTCATATGCTTATATCTCTAACCTCCCCAGACTTACGAGGAGCCTATAATTTGGTCAGGATCTGTCCCGGAGTTGAGTGGAAAACCGCTTTTAATACCGGAGACGGGCATTACGAGTACCTCGTGATGCCTTTCGGCTTATGTAATGCCCTGGCGGTTTTCCAGCACCTGATGAATGAGGTGTTGCGGGACCTTCTGAACACCTATGTAATTGTTTACCTCGATGACGTGTTGGTCTTTTCCCAGGACCTGTCGTCACATCGTCAACATGTCCGCCAAGTGCTCCAGATACTTAGGGAGCATGGTCTATACGCAAAACTGCAGTTTTGAGAAGACTTCCCTGCCATTCCTAGGCTACATAGTCTCTGCAGCAGGCTTTCTAATGGATCCTGAGAAAATGGCGGCTATTAAGAATTTGCCCCGGCCCAGGGGTCTTAAAGCATTGCAACGCTTCCTCTGCTTCTCTAATTTCTGCCGTCACTTTATCCCCGACTACTCTCGTATTGTGGCTCTGTTAACCGCCCTCACCCAAAAGGGGGCTAACATGATGGATTGGCCTCCCTCTGCCTGCCAAGCTTTTGAGGCCCTCAAAGAAGCCTTCTTATTAGACACCTGCCTTCGCCATCCGGATCCCAGCCGGCCCTTCGTGGTGGAGGTTGATGCCTCCAATGTGGCCGTGGGGGCCGTACTGAGCCAGTACTCTGATTCTGGACACTTGTTGCCCTGTTCATATTTCTCAAAGAAATTCTCCCCGGCTGAGAGCAACTACTGTGTAGGTGACAAAGAGTTGCTAGCCGTGAAACTTGCCCTGGAAGAATGGAGACAGTGGTTGGAGGGAGCCAACCACCCGGTCACGATTTACACAGATCACAAAAGCCTAGCATTCTTGAAGCAAGCCCAACGTCTGAATCCAAGACAAGCCTGATGGTCACTGTTTTTTGATCGGTTTGACTTTACCTTATGCTACCGACCCGGCTCTAAGAATGTTCGAGCTGACACGCTCTCGCGCTTTTCTGAGGTCGAGGAGTCCCTGATACACCTCAGTATATCTTGGACCCTGGAAAAGTAAGTCTTGCTGCTGCCTTGGTGTCCTCCCAAGAGAAGACCGTCGTCCCGCGTCGCTCCAGGAGAGCAGTCCTTGCTTGGGCCCATGACTCCCTCACTGGGGGCCATGCTGGTTGGAAAGGGACATTAGAATTGTTAAACCGTTTCTACTGGTGGCCTTCGGTGAGACAAGACGTCCAAGCCTTTGTGGGCTCATGCCCTACTTGTGCGGTTCAAAAGCTGCTCCTCAGGAAGCCCAGGGGCCTGTTGCAACCAATGCCCATCCCGGTGGAGCCTTGGACACATATCTCCACTGATTTCGTCGTGGATCTTCCTGTCTCAGGAGGTAATTCAGTCATCTGGGTAACCGTGGACCGATTTTCCAAGATGGCGTACTTCGTTCCCTTGCCAAAACTTCCTTCTGCTCCTGACCTAGCTAGCCTGTTCGCTCAGCACATCTTTAGACTTCACGGTCTTCCACAGGATATCGTCTCCGATCAAGGACCACAGTTTACAGCCCGCTATTGGAAAGCTCTATGTAAGCGCTTTAATGTACAACTTAGTCTTTCGTCTCCATTCCATCCTCAGAGCAATGGGCAAACGGAACGAACCAATCGAACCCTGAAGACGTTTCTCCGTGCCTTTGTGAACGAACGACAAAATAATTGGCCCAAGCTACTCCCGTGGGCGGAGTTCTCATATAATAATCACACGCATGCTGCCACGGGAAGCTCCCCGTTCCTCATTGTCTATGGGAAGCAACTTCGACAGCCCCTGCCTTCGCCTGAACCTAGTGCACTCCCGGCAGTGCAACTCTCTGCTCGCCAGCTTCGTGACTTGTGGCGCTCTACCCAGGAAAAGATCCGTAAAGCCGCCCTGTCCAACACGGAGTGGGCGGATAGGCATGGTCAGCTAGCACCTATCTTCCTTCCAGGAGATCATGTCTGGCTTAGCACCAGAAATCTTCAGTTACATATCCCCTCTCGAAGACTAGCTCTGAAATTCTGTGGGCCTTTCTGAGTCGCCGAACGAGTGGGAGCGGTCTCGTGCCATCTACGCCTGCCCTCCTCCATGCGCATACATGATGTGTTCCACATGTCATTGTTGAAGCCTCTTGTGTTGTCCAGATACCATGCCAAGGCTCCTGAACCCTCAGAACTTTCAGTACCGGACGAAGTTACTTATCAAGTATGTGAAGTTTTGGATGTCCGGTTTCATCAACGCCGATGGGAATATTTGCTTGCCTGGGAGGGTTGTGGACCCGAGGACAACTCGTGGGAACCGGCCCGTAATATCCTCGACAAAGATTTATTACGGCAGTTTCATTTGGATCACCCTAATAAACCCGGACCAGCTAAGAGGGGGCATAAGAGGGGAGGTACTGTTGTGGTCCTGACCGCGAGCACCACGGCCAGGCCCTTACCTCTTGATTCCCGGACCTGCTCCCGCCTCTGGAGTCCTGGCTTGCGGCCTGTTTGGCGGCGTCCCCGCGGGGGCAGCACCACCGTGAAGATGCCGGTGGATGCCAAATTCCTGACGTGAGACGCCGCGGCCTTGATAAGCCGGCCGCGGCCATCCAGCCTTTGCCTTGCAACGGGTTATCATCCTGGTTTCCTGTTGCGTTGCGCCCCGGAGTGACTCGCTTGGCTACGTCGCTCCGTTCCTGCTACAGTACCTGTTTGTTTCTCGCCTGCCTGCTACAGTACCTGCTTGGTTCCTGCCTGCCTGCTACAGATCCAGCCTGGTTCCAGTACCCAAGTCTTGCTACAGATCTTGCCTGGTTCCAGTACCCGAATCTTGCTACAGTTCCTGCCTGGTTCCAATACCTGAGTCCTGCTACAGTTCCTGCCTGGTTCCAGAACCCGAACCCATTTACAGTATCACTACTGTCTTAGTCTGGTTCCAATTACCCATCCTGATCCACAGCCCGCCTAAGTCCCAGTGGCCGGGCCCCTATGGGCTCCTCCCGGGGGGGCTTCGGCTTCCAAGGATGAAGCCACCTAAGTCCCAGCGGTTGGGCTCCTACGGGCTCCTCCCGGGGGAGCACCAGCTTCCAGGGTGAAGATCATCTACGTCCTGCCTGACATCTGCCTGACATCAGCCTGCTGTTCATCAGAGACAGTGTTCATCTCTCCAAGTCTCCAGCAGGTCGGCCCAAGGGTCAACTAAACTGAGACTCCCACAAAAAATAATACATGTTAATGCAGTTTAACTCACATTAAGCATCTAATGAGGCATTTAACCTTATTTTGCTGCATTACAATGGTTTAGTAAATAGGGCTCCATAGGTTTTGAAGATGCTGTTTCAGTAAATTTATATGTTTTGTGCATCATTCAGAGAGTGTGCATCAATAACGCATATTGTAATATGTGCAAAAACAGCCCTGTCATGATTTTGCAGAAACATTTTATTTTAGGGAAAAAATGCTAGACATTATTTAAAGCCCATCCATGGCTTATTCATCTCACTTCAGAATGCCAAATATATTCACATCTGAGATTCAATATCTTCTAGCAGCAGTTTGAACTGCATGCAAAATAAAACTAGTGATTTGTTTTTATAAAGAACACCATGTTCATATCTAAAAATGACATTTTTCATATTGGAATGTTTACCAAAAATTGCATCTTGATGAATAATGTCAGTGCACAGGCTTCCAGATTGGTTTGCAACCATCAACTTTCATTATAAAGACTATAAAGCTTGCCTAGGAGCCTGTCAGATTCTTCCAATTCTTTATGGTTGATACTGATCTTCCCGAAGATCATTCCATTTCTCAAGAGACACACACGGTGCGGACAAACTCTCAGCCTCTGCTCTTATGATAACTAAATATAGCAGGGTGAATAAATTCCTTAGCGCCACGTTTCCCTACTTATTAGGCAGCCTTCAGCTGTGAAGAATGGCCATACTATAGTGAGGAGTGGCAAGGTCTTAAGAACATAAGAATATGCCATACTGGGTCAGACCAAGGGTCCATCAAGCCCAGCATCCTGTTTCCAACCGTGGCCAATCCAGGCCATAAGAACCTGGCAAGTACCCAAAAACTAAGGGGTAGATTTTAAGAGGCGCGCGAACAGCCTACTTTTGCTTGCGCATCAGACTCAAGCAAAAGTACGCTGGATTTTAGTAGATACGCGCGGAGCCGCGCGTATCCACTAAAATCCTGGATCGGCGCGCGCAAGGCTATCGATTTTGTATAGCCTGCGCGCGCCGAGCCGCGCTGCCTCCCCCCGTTCCCTCCAAGGCCGCTCCGAAATCGGAGCGGCCTCGGAGGGAACTTTCCTTTGCCCTCCCCTCACCTTACCCTCCCTTCCCCTACCTAACCCACCCACCCGGCCCTGTCTACACCCCCCCCTTACCTTTGTCGGGGGATTTACGCCTCCCGGAGGGAGACGTAAATCCCCGCGCGCCAGCGGGCCTGCTGCGCGCCGGGCCGCGACCTGGGGGCGGGTACGGCGGGCGCGGCCACGCCCCCGGGCCGGGGCCCCGCCCCGTACCCGCCCCCAAAAACGCTGCCGACACGCCCCCGCAACGCCGCGCGCTCCGGCCCCGCCCCCCCGACACGCCCCCCTCCGAGAACCCCGGGACGTACGCGAGTCCCGGGGCTCTGCGCGCGCCGGGAGGCCTATGTAAAATAGGCTTCCCGGCGCGCAGGGCCCTGCTCGCGTAAATCCGCCCGGTTTTGGGCGGATTTACGCGAGCAGGGCTCTGAAAATCCGCCCCTAAGTCTATTCCATGTTACCGTTGCTAATAATAGCGGTGGTTATTATATAAGTCAACTTAATTAATAGCAGGTAATGGGCTTCTCGTCCAAGAACTTATCCAATCCTTTTTTAAACACAGCTATACTAACTGCACTAACCACATCCTCTGGCAACAAATTCCAGAGGTTAATTGTGCGTTGAGTGAAAAAGAATTTTCTCCTATTAGTTTTAAATGTGCCACATGATAACTGTTACGATCCCCCCGTTGCTGCGCTACAGGTGGTCTCTCACCTTCCACCGGAGGCCGCTCCGAAGCCAGGGCCTCGCCTGTGTTCCCTCCAGGACTTGCTCCAGGGCCTGAGAGGCCTAGCTGTTCCTGTGGCTTGCTTGGCTGTTTGGACCTCCTGGTTTCCAGCCACGCCCGTTTCCCTAGGGGCTGGCCCGCAGCTCTCCACCTTACTTATAGGACCAGCGAGGGGCGGTCCAGATAAACTCCTCCCAGGGAGTTGCCTACAACCTCCAGTATATAAGGACTTTCTTGTCACTTGTAACTTGCCTCCGGATCGGGCTCTACAGTTGTCTCTAACCCTGCCGATCCAGGTCTACCGTGGTCTTCCTTGCGTTGATGGCTCTCTGTTCCTGACCTTGCCTTGATGTCTGTTCCTGACCTTGCCTTGATGTCTGTTCCTGAAGCTGCCTGATTCCGTTCCTGTTCCAGTTCCGGTTGTTCTGCCCTATGTCTTCGTCTGGTTCCTGAGCCTTCTGTCCTGTTGGGCCCTGGAGTGGCCAACAGGAGGGATTCGTCCCCCGGGCTCTTGAGCTTCCCTGCCTGCCAGCCGAAGGGGCTTCGGATGTCAGTATCCCAGCATTGGAGTTCCTGCTCGCCTGGATCTTCCCTGCGCTCTCCTGTTCCCAACGTGGTCCGCGACCAGCCTTCCTGGGCTGAGTAGGGCGTGTATGGGACGGAGTGGTCCGCGACTCAGTCCCGTGGGTGGGCTGAGTAGGGCGCCCTCAGGGACAGTGCCCATGTCTCCTTCCTGCCCTCTTCTACAATGTCTCGCTTCAGCCCTTGCCCTGATGTCTCCAACGTCTTGCTTCAGCCTGTCTTGGATGTCTGCTTCAGCCCCCGTCTGACGTCTTCAGTGTAAAGGACTCTGTCTGCCCTCGCCTCTGTCCGGCCTGCTGCCCATTGCCGTTCCCTGCGGCAGGTCCGAAAGGGCCGGGAACAGTCGGAGGACCGTTCATCAATCAACTTCCAGTGTTGGTTGCCATGGGCGTGCAGGTCCGGCTGAGGGTCAGACTCTGTGCCTGCTTCTGTACCCGCCTGGCTCACCATGCCTGCCCAGCTCACCTCCCACGGTGTGGCTGGGGCTCCTCCCTAGCTTTCGCCGTGGCCCAAGGGCTCACCACCAGCTTGAGACGACCGCACCCGCGCGCGCTCGTAACAATAACTTCATGGAGTGCCCCCTAGTCCTTCTATTATCTAAAAGAGTAAATAACCGATTCACATTTACCTGTTCCAGACCTCTCATGATTTTAAACACCTCTATCATATCCCCCTTCAGCCATCTCTTCTCCAAGCTGAACAGCCCTAATCTCTTTAGTCTTTCCTCATAAGGGAGCTGTTCCTTCCCCTTTATCATTTTGGCCGCCCTTCTCTGTACCTTCTCCATCGCAACTATATCTTTTTTGAGATATGACAACCAGAATTGTACATAGTATTCAAGGTGTGGTCTCACCATGCAGCGATACAGAGGCATTATGACATTTTCCGTTTTATTCACGATTCCTTTCCTAATAATTCCTAACATTCTGTTTGCTTTTTTGACTGCTGCAGCACAAAGAGCCGAATATTTCAATGTATTATCCACTATGACACCTAGATCTCTTTCCTGGATGGTAGCTCCTAATATAGAACCTAACATTGTGTAACTACAGCATGGGTAATTTTTCCCTATATGCATCACCTTGCACTTATCCACATTAAATTTAATCTGCCATTTGGATGCCCAATTTTCCAGTCTCACAAGGTCATCCTGCAATTTTTCATAATCTGCTTGTGATTTAACTACTCTGAACAATTTTGTGTCATCTGCATATTTGATTACCACACTCGTCGTATTCCTTTCTAGATCATTTATAAATATTTTGAAAAGCACGGGTCCTAGTACAGATCCTTGAGACACTTCACTTTTTACCCTTTTCCACTGAGAAAATTGTCCATTTAATCCTACTCTCTGTTTCCTGTCTTTTAGCCAGTTTGTAATCCATGAAAGGACATTGTCACCTATCCCATGACTTTTTACATTTCTTAGAAGCCTCTCGTGAGGAGCTTTGTCAAATGTCTTCTGTAAAGCCAAATACATTACATCTACTGGTTCACCTTTATCTACATGTTTATTAACCCCTTCAAAAAAGTGAAGCAGATTTGTGAGGCAAGACTTGCCTTGGGTAAAGCCATGCTGACTTTGTTCCATTAAACCATGACTTTCTATATATTCTGTGATTTTGATATTTAGAATACTTTCCACTATTTTTCCTGGCACTGAAGTCAGGTTATCTGGTCTGTAGTTTCCTGGATCGCCCCGGAGCCCTTTTTAAATATTGGGATTACATTAGCCACACTCCAGTCTTCAGGTCCAATTGATTATTTTAATGATAGGTTACAAATTTTAACTAATAGATCTGAAATATCATTTTTGAGTTCCTTCATAACTCTGGGGTGTATACCATCTGGTTTAGGTGGTTTACTACTCTTCAGTTTGTCAATCAGGCCTACCACATCTTCTAGGTTCACTGTGATTTGGTTCAGTCCATCTGAATCATTACCCATGAGAACCTTCCCTGGAATGGGTATCTCCCCAACATCTTCTTCAGTAAACACTGAAGCAAAGAAATTGTTAAATCTTTCCGCAATTGCCTTATCTTCTCTAAGTGCCCCTTTAACACTTCAATCATCTAACGGTCCAACTGACTCCCTCATAGGCTTTCTGCTTCAGATATATTTTTTAAAGTTTTTTTTCTTTTCAAATTCTCTCTTACCCTGACTTATCAATGTCTTGCATTTAACTTGCCAACAATTAAACTTTATCCTATTTTCTTCTGTTGGATCCTTCTTCCAATTTTTGAATGAAGATCTTTTGGCTAAAGTAACCTCTTTCACCTCACCTTTTAATACATCTCATCTGTACTTCTAGGATGGTATTTTTTAACAATGTCCACATCTCTTGCACACTTTTTACCTTTGTAGCTGCTCTTTTCAGTTTTTTCTTACTATTTTTCTCATTTTCTCAAAGTTTCCCTTTTGAAAGTTTAGTACCAGAGCCGTGGATTTGCTTACTGTCCCCTTTCCAGTCATTAATTCAAATTTGATTATATTATGATCACTATTGCCAAGCGGCCCCACCACCATTACCTCTCTCACCAAATCCTGTGCGTCACTGAGAATCAGTTCTAAAATTGCTCCCTCTCTCATCGATTCCTGAACCAATTGCTCCATAAAACTGTCATTCCATCCAGGAACTTTATCTCTCTAGCATGTCCTGATGTTCCCATTATTACTGCACTACCAATTTGGTTAGCTTCCCTAATTTTTCTTAGCATTTCAAGGTCCGTCTCACCATCTTGGCCAGGTGGATGGTAGTATTTTCCTATCACTATACCCTTCAACAACAAACAAGGGATTTCTACCCATAAAAATTCAATTCTGCAATTAGTCTCATGCAGGATCTTTATCCTATTGGACTCTATGCCATCCCAGACATAAAGCGCCACCCCGCCTCCCAGATGCTCCTCTCTGTCATTGCGATATAATTTGCACCCCAGTATAGCACTGTCCCATTTGTTATCCTCCTTCCACCATGTCTCTGAGATGCCATCATCCACTGTTATACATTCAAATTCTCCCATCTTACTTCTTAGACTTCTGGCATTAGCATACAAACATTTCAAATTGTTTTTCTTGTTTGCATTTTCATTCTGCTTTTTAATTGATAGGGATAAATTGGAATCTATTAGCTCAGGTGAGTTTTTAATTACAGGCACTTGGACTACTTTTCTTATTTTTGGAACCTCACTGTTGGGATGCCCTAATTCTGAGTCATTAGTATCCTTTGAAGATACCTCCCTCCAAACCATGCGCTACTGAGCGACTGTCAGCTTTCCCCTTTGTAAGCCCTGTGGGGATAGGGAAATACCTATAGTATCTGAATACAATCGTTAGTTTTTGTTAGTTTTTGTTGCTTTTTGTTAGTGCACACTAACGGGAGTTAGAGCGCCCTATGCGCACTAGAAAAAATTAACAAAAACTAACAAAAACTAACGTTTTTTGTTAGTGTGCACTAATGGGAGTTAGCGCGCACTAACTCCCGTTAGTATGCACTAACCCAAAAAACAATTTTTCCCAAAAAATCAGGAAAATCCCGATCATTTTTCGGGCTCCCCGAAACATGCCAAATTGGACAATTTCTTTGAAATTTTCCAATTCGGCAAAAATGAATGAACATCTCTATAAAGAAGTGACATGTGGGATGATCAATGGAGAGAAAAAATGGGCAGAGAGAAACAATGGAGGAGTGAGACAAGATGGGGAAGGAGAGAACTGTTGCGACCGTCTCTGCCCAACGTCTCCACTATGCCCACCTTACCTCTTTGGCGATTCCCTCTTTGCCTGTTGGAAGTTTGGCTGCCGCAGAGTCTTCTTGCCGTTCCCCTCCGGCATCCCCGGACCAGCTAGATGCTGCACGTCACGGCCCCAACTCAAGTACCAGCAGTGGCTCGAACCTCAGGGGCGTCTCCCCTGAGGTGACGGGGATAAGAAGGCAAAACAATTGGAAAGAAGGCAAAACAATTACCGGCATGGTTAAAAGGGGAGGTGAAAGAAGCTATTTTGGCCAAAAGATCTTCATTCAAAAATTGGAAGAAGGATCCAACAGAAGAAAATAGGATAAAGCATAAACATTGGCAAGTTAAATGTAAGACATTGATAAGACAGGCTAAGAGAGAATTTGAAAAGAAATTGGCTGTAGAGGCAAAAACTCACAGTAAAAACTTTTTTAAATATATCCGAAGCAGAAAGCCTGTGAGGGAGTCAGTTGGACCGTTAGATGATCGAGGGGTTAAAGGGGCACTTAGAGAAGATAAGGCCATCGCGGAAAGATTAAATGATTTCTTTGCTTCGGTGTTTACTGAAGAGGATGTTGGGGAGGTACCCGTAATGGAGAAGGTTTTCATGGGTAATGATTCAGATGGACTGAATCAAATCACGGTGAACCTAGAAGATGTGGTAGGCCTGATTGACAAACTGAAGAGTAGTAAATCACCTGGACCGGATGGTATACACCCCAGAGTTCTGAAGGAACTAAAAAATATGAAATTTCAGACCTATTAGTAAAAATTTGTAACTTATCATTAAAATCATCCATTGTACCTGAAGACTGGAGGATAGCAAATGTAACCCCAATATTTAAAAAGGGCTCCAGGGGCGATCTGGGAAACTACAGACCGGTTAGCCTGACTTCAGTGCCAGGAAAAATAGTGGAAAGTGTTCTAAACATCAAAATCACAGAACATATAGAAAGACATGGTTTAATGGAACAAAGTCAGCATGGCTTTACCCAGGGCAAGTCTTGCCTCACAAATCTGCTTCACTTTTTTGAAGGAGTTAATAAACATGTGGATAAAGGTGAACTGGTAGATATAGTATACTTGGATTTTCAGAAGGCGTTTGACAAAGTTCCTCATGAGAGGCTTCTAGGAAAAGTAAAAAGTCATGGGATAGGTGGCGATGTCCTTTCGTGGATTGCAAACTGGCTAAAAGACAGGAAACAGAGAGTAGGATTGAATGGGCAATTTTCTCAATGGAAGGGAGTGGACAGTGGAGTGCCTCAGGGATCTGTATTGGGACCCTTACTGTTCAATATATTTATAAATGATCTGGAAAGAAATACGACGAGTGAAATAATCAAATTTGCAGATGACACAAAATTGTTCAGAGTAGTTAAATCACAAGCAGATTGTGATAAATTGCAGGAAGACCTTGTGAGACTGGAAAATTGGGCATCCAAATGGCAGATGAAATTTAATGTGGATTAAGTGCAAGGTGATGCATATAGGGAAAAATAACCCATGCTATAATTACACAATGTTGGGTTCCACATTAGGTGCTACAACCCAAGAAAGAGATCTAGGTGTCATAGTGGATAATAGAGATGTGAATCGTGTGATCGATCGTCTTAACGATCGATTTCGGCTGGGAGGGGGAGGGAATGGGATCGTCGCCGTTTGGGTTTTTAAAATATCGTGAAAATCGTGAAAATCGAAAACTGGCACACTAAAACATCCCTAAAACCCACCCCGACCCTTTAAAATAAATCCCCCACCCTCCCGAACCCCCCCAAAATGCCTTAAATTACCTGGGGTCCAGTGGGGGGGAGGGCGGGAAAACCGGCACACTAAAAAAACCCTAAAACCCACCCCGACCCTTTAAAATAAATCCCCCACCCTCCCGAACCCTCCCAAAATGCCTTAAATTACCTGGGGCCCAGAGGAAGGGTCCCGCTGTGATCTTCCACTCTCGGACCTCCGGTGCTTGTAGAAATGGCGCCGGCGCTACCTTTGGTTTTTCCGTATGGAAAAACGATTCGCGGCAGGAGATCGCTCCCAGACCCCCGCTGGACCCCCAGGGACTTTTGGCCAGCTTGGGGGGGCCTCCTGACCCCCACAAGACTTGCCAAAAGACCAGCGGGGGTCCGGAACGACCTCCTGCAGTCGAATCGTGTTGTCTACGGCCGGCGCCATTTTGCGCAAAATGGCGCCGGCCGTAGACAACACGATTTGACTGCAGGAGGTCGTTCCGGACCCCCACTGGACTTTTGGCAAGTCTTGTGGGGGTCAGGAGGCCCCCCCAAGCTGGCCAAATGTCCCTGGGGGTCCGGGAGCGATCTCCTGCCACGAATCGTTTTTCCGTACGGAAAAACCAAAGGTAGCGCCGGCACCATTTCTACAAGCACCGGAGGTCCGAGAGTGGAAGATCACAGCGGGACCCTTCCTCTGGACCCCAGGTAATTTAAGGCATTTTGGGGGGGTTCGGGAGGGTGGGGGATTTATTTTAAAGGGTCGGGTGGGTTTTAGGGTTTTTTTAGTGTGCCGGTTTTCCCACCCTCCCCCCCACTGGACCCCAGGTAATTTAAGGCATTTTGGGGGAGGTTCGGGAGGGTGGAGGATTTATTTTAAAGGGTCGAGGTGGGTTTTAGGGTTTTTTTAGTGTGCCGGTTTTTTCGCCCTCCCCCTTCCCCCGATTTACGATTTTTTGACGATAAATCGGGTGAATTGTTATTGTATCGCGGCTCTAACGATTTTTGATGATTTAAAATATATCGGACGATATTTTAAATCGTCAAAAAACGATTCACATCCCTAGTGGATAACACATTGAAATCGTCGGTTCAGTGTGCTGCGGCAGTCAAAAAAGCAAACAGAATGTTGGGAATTATTAGAAAAGGAATGATGAATAAAACGGAAAATGTCATAATGCCTCTGTATCGCTCCATGGTGAGACCGCACCTTGAATACTGTGTACAATTCTGGTCGCCGCATCTCAAAAAAGATATAATTGCGATGGAGAAGGTACAGAGAAGGGCTACCAAAATGATAAGGGGAATGGAACAACTCCCCTATGAGGAAAGACTAAAGAGGTTAGGACTTTTCAGCCTGGAGAAGAGACGACTGAGGGGGGATATGATAGAGGTGTTTAAAATCATGAGAGGTCTAGAACGGGTAGATGTGAATCGGTTATTTACTCTTTCGGATAGTAGAAAGACTAGGGGACACTCCATGAAGTTAGCATGGGGCACATTTAAAACTAATCGGAGAAAGTTCTTTTTTACTCAACGCACAATTAAACTCTGGAATTTGTTGCCAGAGAATGTGGTTCGTGCAGTTAGTATAGCTGTGTTTAGAAAAGGATTGGATAAGTTCTTGGAGGAGAAGTCCATTACCTGCTATTAAGTTCACTTAAAGAATAGCCACTGCCATTAGCAATGGTTACATGGAATAGACTTAGTTTTTGGGTACTTGCCAGGTTCTTATGACCTGGATTGGCCACTGTTGGAAACAGGATGCTGGGCTTAATGGACCCTTGGTCTGACCCATTATGGCATTTTCTTATGTTCTTATGTTCTTATGTCATCGTCACCGGATATTTAAGGTCTCAGAAATCGCTAACGAATCAAGTTAGCAAGGGAAAGTTCTCACGCTCCTAGCTATTCTGCCTCCTCGGACTTGCCAGCGGTACCCGCTCCTCGGGGACCTTGTTCTCTTTTGCTTTTCTGATCGCAAGCTAGAACCGGTACTCGCTTCTCGAGGGCCCACGTTCCCTGACTTGCTACTGAACACCACTTCTGCCAGGAAGTCATCACTGCCTACAATACCAGTGAGTTACCATCTCTGTCTCTCAGAGCGTTCCCTGGAACCAGGTACTTGCTCCTCAAGGGCCTGCTTCATTCCAGCTCCTGGGCTGCTTCTAAGAGACTATTGTGTGAGAGTTACCATCAAGGTTCTGTTCCTGAACTCTGCATACCCTGCCTACTCATATATTCAGTTTCCCTACAGCTCAGTTATCTAGGATCGCTGTTCCATTATCTGAGGGACTACAGCCCAGCCGGGCACTTCCAGCTCACTACTGCCACCTCTGGTGGTTCAATATACTGTTTAATAAAAGAACTAATGTGTGTCTGTCTCCATACTCTGAGCCTGACCGGTGGTCCCTCTCGGGATCTTCCCCCAGGGGCGTGGTCATCTGCTACCGGTCCAAGGATCCACCACAACTACCTCAAACACTAACAAGAACTGAATGGATGATGAAAAAAGATTTAAACCTCTGAGAAAAGTGAAATGAAACAGCAAAATAATGACTGGGAGCTAGAAAGGTGATAGAAGGAGGACATGAACCAGGGGAAAGGAGCCAAAAGGAGAAAAAGTGCTCCCACTTATGTTTTCACTTTAGCCCCTGCTGTACCACTACACTGCCTGTAAGCTGCCTGACTAGGACGCCGATGACGCATTGAACATTGCCAAATTCATTAGCTGAGGCTGGTTGTGGAAAGGTATGGAACCATAGCCTTAGAATATACTGTTGGCACCAACTCAGTTTGACAATACTTGGACCAGAAAGCTTGTCATGGAGTAATTGCTAATCAGCTCAGGCTTAAACCACTAGATTTTGTCAATCATGGACAACACTTAATTCAAAATTATATTAGGTTATAAAAATATAATCAGATTTTCAATTATTAAAAGACAGGCATGATTAGAAGTAGAATTTGCTGTAATAAAATTGATTGGTTTTCAAGGTACCATACAATGAAGAATCAAATACAATTGCATTTTATGTTCTCCGAGGACTGAAAAATAGGACACTATTGAAAGCCATTAATGTGGTTGAAATAGTGATTTATACACATCAGCGGCCTTGTTAAGTACTGCCCATCCTGCATGCTGGATAGTTTACCTGCATAGTACCACTACATGGGTACATTTACCCACACTAGGGGGCGGCATTCCAGGCAGTGAAGTTGGAGCAGCATTTGGAAACATGCACGTATGATGGGAATTTCAGTGCCTCATGCATATTTTTAGCTGGGAAAAGTACCCAGAAAAACAGCAAGCGCAGATTTGTTTGGGGACATTTTTCCTTTGGCAATTTTCAAAAGGAAGCTAAGTCCATGGTTAAACAAGGACTCAAGGACATTTCAATTTCATGGCTAGTTTGAAAGTCTACCTCTGAGTGAGAATTTGTTTCAGTTTTATGTGGTATTACAATGAAGGTGAGGGGTTTTGAAGATGATTAGTTACTTCTGAGGGAATTCTGTGCACAAAAATTATAAAATTCTGCATAGTTTATATTGATCAGAATAACACAACTCATCACAGTATCTGAGTAATTAATTTAATTTAAAATGTAATACAGAAAAGTTATTACACAAAGATACAGCATTTTAAATATTTTGAGCAGAATTTTCCTAGAAGGACACTGTAAGAGTATCCCTTTCACTCTCTTTACTTATTCCCTTGGCCAGACCCCATTCACTCTGTCCTCTCAGGCCCCAAGCCCTACGCCCTCCTCTATCTTCCCCCTCTCCCTCTAGGCTCAACCTCTTCCACTCTATTTTCACCACCCAGTCCTCCACTTCCAGAGTTTTACCTCTTCTCCCATATAGTCCCTCACACAGGCTCCCTCCACACAGATCTATAAAATCATGAATGGAATGGAACAAGTAAACGTTAATCAGTTGTTTACTCTTTCTAAAAGGACATGCATAGTTTCCGCCCTCTCACCCAGCTCAGGAAGACCAGCAGACAGGGCCATGGTGGAGCTTATCCCACCATGGTCCAAAGCAAAGAAGACCCAATGGGGCTGTGATAGAGTTCATACTACCACAGCCCAAAGCAAGAAGACCAAACGGGTCTGTGGTAGAGCTCATCGCACCATGGCCCAGCGAAGAAGAACCAGCAGAGCCATGGTGGAGCTCATCCTACCATGGCCCAAAAAGAACAGTAGTCTGTGTGTATGTGTGTGTCTGTGTGAGGGACTGTATGCATGTACATATGTCTGTATCTGCATGAGAGTTTGTGTGTGTGTCTGTGTCTTGTATGTGTTTGTGTGAGAGCCTGTGTGCATGAGTGTGTCTGTGAGAGCCTATTTGTCACATAATATATCTGTGAGGGAGAGAGCATCTGTGTATGTGACAGAGATGGAATGTGTGTGAGAGTATAGGCTATGAGAGAAGGAATGTGTGAGAGAATGAATCTGTTATTAGGTGTGTGTGTGTGAAAGAGAAGACAAAGTTTGTACGGCCCTATCTCCTCCATTGTCAATTTCAGAGTGACTGGAAATCAAAAAATCTCAAGTATTGGGGAGCAAGAAATGTTTAATTCATGTTAGTTTTAATTTGTGGGTATAATTTGATGTTTCTGCTGTTTTAACCATATTGTTGTTTTTTTGGAAAATATTAGAATATTTTTTAATTATTAAGAACATAAGAACATAAGAAAATGCCATACTGGGTCAGACCAAGGGTCCATCAAGCCCAGCATCCTGTTTCCAACAGTGGCCAATCCAGGCCATAAGAACCTGGCAAGTACCCAAAAACTAAGTCTATTCCATGTAACCATTGCTAATGGCAGTGGCTATTCTCTAAGTGAACTTAATAGCAGGTAATGGACTTCTCCTCCAAGAACTTATCCAATCCTTTTTTAAACACAGCTATATTAACTGCACTAACCACATCCTCTGGCAACAAATTCCAGAGTTTAATTGTGCATTGAGTAAAAAAGAACTTTCTCTGATTGGTTTTAAATGTGCCCCATGCTAACTTCATGGAGTGCCCCCTAGTCTTTCTACTATCCGAAAGAATAAATAACCGATTCACATCTACCTGTTCTAGACCTCTCATGATTTTAAACACCTCTATCATATCCCCCCTCAGTCGTCTCTTCTCCAGGCTGAAAAGTCCTAACCTCTTTAGTCTTTCCTCCTAGGGGAGTTGTTCCATTCCCCTTATCATTTTGGTAGCCCTTCTCTGTACCTTCTCCATCGCAATTATATCTTTTTTGAGTTGCGGCGACCAGAATTGTACACAGTATTCAAGGTGCGGTCTCACCATGGAGCGATACAGAGGCATTATGACATTTTCCGTTTTATTCACCATTCCCTTTCTAATAATTCCCAACATTCTGTTTGCTTTTTTGATGGCCGCAGGGAAATTTTGGATATTTTATTAATTGACTGGTTTGAAATATTTATTCTTTTTTCGGGCGGATTTTAAATGCCCTGCTCGCGTAAATCCGCCCGGATTTATGCGAGCAGGGCCCTCTCGTGCCGGCGCGCCTATTTTGCATAGGCCGTCGGCGCATGCAGAGTCCTGGGACGCGTGTAAGTCCCGAGGTTTTATAAGGGGGCGTGTCAGGGGCGTGTCGGGGGCGGGCCAAATGACGCGGCGTTTCGGGGGCGGGACACGGTGTTTCAGGGGCGGGACCGGGGGCGTGGCGCCGGCCCGGGGGCGTGGTTGAGGCCTCCGGACCAGCCCCCGGGTCGGATGACTGGCGCGCGTAGATTTACGTCTGCTTCTAGCAGGCGTAAATCGAGGGACAAATGTAAGGGGGGGGGTTTAGATAGGGCAGGGGGGGTGGGTTAGGTAGGGGAAGGGAGGGGAAGGTGAGGGGAGAGCGAAAGAAAGTTCCCTCCGAGGCCGCTCCAATTTCGGAACAGCCTCGGAGGGAATGGAGGCAGGCAGCGCGGCTCAGCGCACGCAGGCTGCCCAAAATTGGCAGCCTTGCGCGCGCCGATCCAGGATTTTATAAGATACGTGCGGCTATGCGCGTATCTTATAAAATCCAGCGTACTTTTGTTTGCGCCTGCTGCGCGAACAAAAGTAAGCGATCGTGCTCTTTTTTAAAATCTACCCCTTTATGAATATGATTTTACTGTTGTGATTGATGTTTTATATTTCTTGATTTTACTATTTAATGTTTATAAAAAATGTTTCTGTTTTCATTGTTTCTCTGCATATACAAGCTGGTTTGTTGTGGGTTCAAGTTCAATTCTTCTCTGCACATTTCTATTTCTATTTTCTGGTCTCTTTATACTGTATTTGATCAGAGTCTGTCTTGGTTCTGCATATGTGGCCGAGGTGAGGTACTTTGCTGGCATGAGGTTTCTGTGTAAGGTTCTATAGCAGTCTGATTTGGTTTCCTAACAGTGGGTATCTCGGTCTTCTAGTGCCTTATTGCCTTTTCATAGATAAAGTTGTTACTGTTCAAGTGCTGGCAGTTAAGGTTATTTTGGCATGGGAAATTTACTAAATTGTAATGGTAATTCTGTTTATTCATGGCTTTTTGAGGGCCAAGCTCATACTCAACATGCATTACAAAAAGTTTAATTTCACAGGAGTTCAACGTATCTTTTTTGCAGAGTTTTCTGGTTGGCGCCACAGCAGTGCATGTAAATATGTTGTAAGTGGTATTTTTGCTTCAGAAGACTGTACTTTTGCATGTTCTTTTTTTCCTGTGAAATCAATTATAAATGCATAATTTAATTGTGTGTGTCTGTAAAGAGTGTGATTATATATGGGGGGACGGCATGTGTGCAAGGCTGTAAGGTTTGCCTAGGGTATCTAATACCCTTCCCTTGCCCCATGGATTCCATGGGGGCAGTGGAGGAGGGGTGTCAGTTATTAAAATATAGAGTGCTAGAGAGAGCAGGGGGGGTTTATGGGCCAGGGATAGAGACTGAATGAACCCAGAAGGTGGGGGGTGGGGGGGGGGAAACACAGTAATTGTTTGCACAGGGCAACAAAAAAGCTAACACTGGCCCTGCAGGTATCTTTCTTTTTACTTGACATCTGGCGAAATAATGAACAATTATTCTTTGGGAACCTGTTGGAAACATGTTTCGTGTCACTGTGCTAGATTGTACTAATTTAGCTAATGCTGAACTGTTTTGTGCTACTAGGGCTGAGGTACGGCCTGTATTTGTTGAGATTGTGGACCCTTGGGCCAGCTAGAAGACGATGATACTGCACTGAGGGGAGGCTCACAGCGTAAGTCATAGTTGGGAGGTGGATCAGAGCCAGGAGACCACAGGAACTTCACCACTGGAAGCCCGAGGTCCCCCCGGGAGGAGCCCTTGGGGACCCGGGCCGCTTGGATTTAGGCGGGGTCTCCTGGAGAAGAGAATTCAAGAGAAGTCCGAGTCGAGGCAGGCGGCAGAGGAGCAAACCATGGAACGAACCAGCAGTCAGGGCAGGAGGCAGACAGCAGAAACCAGAGACAAGCCAGAGATCGAAACGGGCAGCAAGCAGAATATCTGAGGATGTACCAAGTCAGGAGCAGGAAGACAAGCCAAAGGGAAGCAGGAACAACTGGAACAGAGGCAAGCTGGAACAGGAACAAGGCTGAAGCAAGGACAAGGCTGGTGCAGGAACAAGGCTGGAACGAAGCAGAAGGTAAAGACAAGCAACTAGAAACTCTAACGAGACGACCTGTTGCAAGGCAAAGAGTAAGGCTGGCTGCAGGGTTTAAATCCCTGACAGCATCTGACATCATCCCCAGAGCCGGAGCCATCTTCCTGCACTGGCCCCTTTAAATTCAGAGTCCCTGAGCGTGTGCGCGCCTAGGGGGGCAGGTCCAGGCGGAGAGCGGCGGCGGCGTCTCCCTCGCAGAGGGAGCGCCACAAGAAGGGGCCAGTAAGGCCCAAACAGGCCTCAGGAACGTTGCGGTTGCTCGGAGCAGCCCTGAGGTAGGGAGGGGGACCGTCTGCAGACCGGGACCGCAACAGTATTTACTTACTTCCTGTATCTCTGTGAGTGGACTTGTTTGTTACTTACAGCTCCTTCATGAACTTACAACTTCTCTGGCTTTTTTTTTTCTTTAGAAGGTATTCTATCAACTAAGCTAACTCCATTGTGCACAAATTTCTAACAGATCCAGCTTTTCAAAGTAGTCAAAACTTGCTGTTTGTCAGTCCCCCTGGCAGAGTTTGGCAAATAGCAACCATCACTAGAGATGTGAATCGGAACTGGTATTGATTCTGATTCTGGTTCCGATTCACATCGTGAAATTTTTATCTTGCAGTCTGATTGTTTTTATTTTATCGGCTGCGCCCGAGCCGATAACCAAAAAATATCGGACGATATTTTCAATCGTCAGATAAATGATTCACATCCCTAACGATCACCACTGAAACTTCACAGCATCTATCCCTATATATCTTTATAAAAGCCATGTAGGCCGATTTTCAGAGAAGGCTGAGTGCCTAATCTCAGTGACCAAAATGTGGCTGCCTAGGTTTAAGTGAATTTTTAGTCAATTCTAGACACAGATTTTTGGTGGAAAATGAAAATCTAGGTGGCCAGATTTAGGTGCTTAGTCATGACTGAATATGGCCACCAAGTGCTGCCAGTCCCCTGGCATCCCCATCAATCTTGTGATTTAAAAACTCTATGCCAGGGAGGGAGGAGGGAGTTACCAGCCCTCTGGTATCCCTACCACCCATTCCCTACATCTCACTGGCCTGCTCTGTCAAAATAGTGGCACCAACCCTCCCACCCATTCCCTACATCTCACTGGCCTGCTCTGTCAAAATAGTGGCACCAACCCTCCCACCCCCACCCCTTCCCCATTTCCTAAAACTCACCCAAAGATACCTAAGCTTAGCCAAGAGGATAGATACTTATATCCTCTCAGCTAGGCATCTAGTGTTGCTCTAACCCTAACGCTGGTAGTGCATGCACCTTATTAGCTTCATGAATGAGTTAATTAATATGATTTTTTAGCATGCATACTGAAAACATGACTACATTTTGCTGTTTTGTGACCAGGCCCCTGAATGATCTTAGCGGGAACAGTGGCAAAAGGAATAAGGTTCAAAGATTCATTTCCTTTTTGCAGTATTTTGACAAAGTACAGGTGAGGATTCTCCATAGGAGGCAAGATGATGCAGATGCATTCAACTACTGAAGCCTGATAAATTGCAGATTAAGGATCTATTAACAGTTTGTAAGAGAGTACAACTTTATAAAATGCAGAAATCATTTTAGACCCAGAATTTGAAATGATTCATCCCCTTAACAAAAAAAAAAAGACTACAGAAGTAATGCCATGGCACCACTCTGTGCAAGCAAGATAACTGTGGTGTAGCAGAAACTAAAAGGTAACAATATTAAGACCACCAAAAAATTGTAGAAAATTAAAACTGGGATATTCAAGCCCAAACAAAGTCATAAGTACATTATGGTCTAAAGAAACAATAGTAACTCATTTCCTCTAGATTATTAATATTGTTGATGTTTCTGTGCATAAGTGTAGGGGAGAGCAGGCTGCAACAATAAAAATGTTGCATTCAATTAGAAATTTTCTAGATTCTTAATTTTGTACAAACTGCCCCCCCCCCCCCCCCCCCCCCCCCCGCCGAAGAGTGCAAGCAAAAGATAGTGATTTGGCACCATCTGGTGGTAAAGAAGGAGAAAGTCATTTTCTATCATTTGAAGAAAGTATAAATAATAAATGTCTCCTTGCCACTGTGTATAATGATGTAACATTGCTCCACATTGTTCCAGTTTGTTCATATTTACTTTCTGATTCATGGAAACTTGATGACATGCAAAGAACATGCTCCCTATAATAACAGTTTATAGAAGGACTAGAACAGTATGAAAGCTGATAATCATGGCTGTGAGAAAAAGTTGGATAAAAAATAAACCCCATAAATGTTGTTTTAAATGCCGCAAATTACTTTTTAATTAAATCCAGTATAAACTGCACTACCAATCCGTTGAATCTGTCCATGAAACATTAGGTTGTCTTTTAAACCAACCACTTAATGGAAGAGGTTGGCAGGTGGAAATGGCAGGTTCCTGCATATTAGTGGGAAATTAAATACAGAACTGGCGATACTGACATGCATTTATACTTCTTATAAAGAGCAAGAGGCTTTTTGAATACAGTGCTGCTTGCACCACCTACATCTGGGACTTAAAAACTAATTTTAGTTGAAGACTTCCATATTACACTTGAGACTTTCTCACTTATACGTTATAATTTTTATGCTCAATAAGACCTGTCAACTTAATTGTTTAAGTCTTTTTTTTTTTTTTTTCTCCTTTATCTTTTGGTCATCAATGTTACAACGTTATTGTTAAATTTTGAACTTATGTACACTGTTCCAAGTTTCATAACCTTGTTCTATGTAATGCCTTTTGGCAATTTTCATGTTCTGTTTCAATGTAAACCGATGTGATCTTTATTTCATATAGGAACACCGGTATATAAAAATCTAAAAATCTAAAAATAAATAAATAAAATAAATAAAATTACAGTGCAACATGAATTAGATTATTCAAGCATGTCATCTAAGAAAAATTTAGCATCACAAGACATCATAGGAAAGATGCAGTAAAGTGTGCTAAGACATTCAATATATGATAAATGCTTCACCCAAGCTACAAGCTTGGATTTCTGCACAGACCTACTAGGCCTGTGGCTAGGATGGCAACGTTTTGAGGGTGGCCAAATCACCTTTCCCTCCCAAGCTTGCGACAGACCTCCAATCATTTCCTTCCCGCTCATGCACCCCTCTAATCACTCCCATCCCTCTGCCCTTTGGATATCATATCACTTCTCTCCCATCCCCCTCCTGCCACCCTCCCCTTTCTCTGACCTCATGGCTCCAGCAGAAGGTTAAGTGAGCACTCAAACTGCGTTAGCCTACTCTCACAGTGCTGTCCACTTTGAATGGATAATAGTGCATATAAATCTCAATATCTGAAGATGACAGTGCATTGAAAAAGGGGCCAGTTTGGTCTCAAAAGCTCATGTGCATCATCATTGAACTCTTATGTTGATCTAATAAAGTAGTAATCTACAAAGAATCTAGTTGTGTCTGGATACCAGTGCTCATATTTAAAATCATGTAGTTAGTCATAGTCATAAAGTAAACATAGGAACATAAGAACATAAGAACATGCCATACTGGTTCAGATCAAGGGTCCATCAAGCGCAGCATCCTGTTTCCAACAGTGGCCAATCCAGGCCATAAGAACCTGGCAAGTACCCAAAAACTAAGTCAACTTAATTAATAGCAGGTAATGGACTTCTCCTCCAAGATCTTATCCAATCCTTTTTTAAACACAGCAATACTGACTGCACTAACTGTTATGGGACTCTAGGTTTAGTGGACCCTTAGGCCGACCCACTGGAGACTAAGAAAGAAGGTCAATGTCTCTGTACAGTAGGCCGGGAGGCAAATGATCAGGCTGGACATAGATGCAGTTCACCCTGGCAGCTGACACTCCCCCGGGAGGAGCCCGTAGGAGGCCAACCGCTGGGACTTAGGTGTCTTCACCCTTGGAAGCCGAAGCCCCCCCGGGAGGAGCCCGTAGGAGCTTGTCCTCTGGGACTTAGGTATCTTCACCCTTGGAAGACAAAGCCCCCCCGGGAGGAGCCCGTAGCAAGCAGGCAAGATCCGTAGCAAGCAGTTAAGATCCGTAGCAAGAAGGCAAGATCAGTAGCAAGCAGGCAGGACCCATAGAAAGCAGGCAGGATTCAGGTAGGAACGAACCCTGGCAAGCAGGCAGGGACCTGGCAGGCAGGAACCAGGCAGGCAGAAACCAGGCGAGCAGGAACTCTGGCAGGCAGGAACCAGGCAGGCAGGAACAGGGCGACAAGCCCAGCGAGTCACCCCGGGGCTCAGCACAACAGGGAACCAAAGGCTTAACCCGTTGCAAGGCAACGAGTGAATGACTGCGGACGCCTTATCTAGGCCGCGGCGTCTGACGTCAGGATGGGGGTGGAGTCGGCCACTGGCGGGAAATGGCCTACAAGGATGCCCGAGTGGCGCGCACACGCGCCTAGGCTCAGGGCATCCTCCGGAGGGCTTCCCGCGTCTCCGCTTCAGCGAGGACGCCGAGAACCAGGCTGTGGGCGAGATGGCCAAGGAACGAAGGAGGACCGAGAGCTGAGAGGTAAGGGTCTGGCCTCGGCACTCGCGGCCAGAACCGTAACAGTACCTCCCCTCTTACGCCCCCTCTCAGCAGGTCTGGGTTTACTGGGGTAGTCTAAATGGAACTGCCATAACAGATCCTTGTCGAGGATGTTACGGGCAGGTTCCCATGAGTTATCCTCAGGTCCACATCCTTCCCAAGCAAGCAAGTACTCCCATCGGTGTTGATGAAATCGGATATCCGATATCTCACGTACTTGGTACGTGACGTCGTCTGGCACAGAGAGATCCGACGATGCCGGGGCTCGGGAGTGGTATTTGGATATCCAAAGAGGCTTTAGTAAGGACACGTGGAATACATCGTGTATCCTCATGGAAGAGGGTAAGCGCAGAAGATATGAAACAGCTCCAACTCGTACAGCGACTCGAAAAGGCCCACAAAATTTCGAAGCTAGTCTTCTGGAAGGAATTCGTAACTGTAGATCTCTGGTACTAAGCCACACACGGTCTCCTGAGAGGAAGATAGGTGCTGGCTGACGGTGCTTATCTGCCCACTATCTCAGGATCCAAGATGTATTGAGGCGTAGCAATAGTCTTCCCGACCTTCGAGGAGCATGAGAGCGCATCAGGTTGCTCGTTCTTTGAGCCAGGTAGTAAGTCTATAGCAGAGTCATTAGGACAATGTTGCGGAGGGATCTCCGCCTTGGTCTTGGAAAAAACATTCGTAAGGTCCTCGTAAGGTGCAGGAGGACCCAGGGCAGAATGCATCAAGGGAAGTGCAGGAGTTCTAGGCACCTTCATGCAATTAGCTAGGCAAAAGGTACTCCAATTAACAATCTGTAGCGTATCCCACTGGATCGTGGGCGAGTGTTTTTGTAACCACGGCAACCCTAGCACCATGGGGTGGACAGCCTTCTCTAACACGAGAAAGGCTATTTCCTCCGAATGGATCACCCCGGTGCGGACCGTAATGGGTGCGGTGTACTTCAAGACATGTCCAGGAAGGAGCGTATCCTGGATCCTGGATAGAGGTAATCCATAATGGGACCTTCCGTCTCTGCGTAGGAATTTGCAACTGGGAGACTAAGGGCCTCATTTTCCAAGCAGTTTACCGCGTGCGATAAATTCGCAAATCGCGCTAACAGCCGTTAATGCGATTTGCGAATGCAAATTAGTAATTTGGTATTCAGGGGGTGGAGTTGGGGCAGAGCATACGTAAAGCGGGAACCAGTTTATCGTGTGCGGCGAAGCATTACGGGCCAGTAAAGGGTTATCGCGGTCCACGATATGTCCGGACAGCCTGTTGCAGGCCCCGGGGGGGGGGGGGGGGGGAAGAGAGAGCGAGAGAGCGAGAGCCAGCCTTCCTATAATGCCTATGCCCTAAACAAGTATTTGTATCCCTATGGGAGGGCCACCTAGTAACTCGAGGTGGGGATTAGGTATGAGCGTCGGGGGTTGGGGGCCACTTTCGCATTCCACATGAGACGTACGGAAAGAACAGTGGTCTCTAGTGAAGATTTGCTGGCCGTCGGAGTGAAGAAACTCACTCCAAGAGGAGATTTGGGCTACATTCTCTCCACCTAGCTTGTTGCGTACGTCTCATGTGGAATGCGAAAGTGGCCCCCAACCCCCGACGCTCATACCTAATCCCCACCTCGAGTTACTAGGTGGTCCTCCCATAGGGATACAAATACTTGTCTAGGGCATAGGCATTATAGGAAGGCTGGCTCTCGCTCTCTCGCTCTCTCTCTCTCTCTCTCTCTCTCTCTCTCTCTCTCTCTCTCTCTCTCTCTCTCTCTCTCTCTCGGGCTGCTGGGAATATCGTGGACCGCGATACTCCTGGCTGGACACTTTTGCGAAAACATCGTGCACCGCGATAAAACAACCAATGAATCATCGCGGTGCACGATGTTTTCGCGATTTGCGACTCCAGTTCCACGAATGGCGAAAACATCGCGTGCGGCGATGTTTCCCCACTGCACGAAAAATGCCTTATTTGCATAGGACACGCCCCCTCATGCGTTACTGCTGCGATATTGGAAAATGAGGCCCTAAGTCCTGTAAGATGAAATTACCTCCGGCTCTGGAATCCAGGAGCGCCATTGTTTCAAAGGAGCCTCCAGGATACTCCAAGGTAATCGGCACAGTGCATTGAGGAGCTGAAACACATCCTAGGAGAAGCTCCCCCCGACCTCCTAGGCTCTGGTGTCTTTCCGCACGCTCCTGGCAGCATGCCAAGAAGTGACCCTTCTGGCCACAATACAAGCATAAACTCAGCGAACGGCGACACTGCCTTTCTTCAGCAGAAAGTGAGGCCCGTCCCAGCTGCATCGGTTCGCAGGTGGGATCGTCAGGAAGAGGAATCTTGAACGTAGGTACAGGGCTCGGCGCATGAGCCGGGCTAAGGAAAGTGGGGCGTTTCTCCTTGGCACGTTGTTGTAGGCGGCGTTCAATACAAGCAACTATCTGAATCATGGCATTGAGGTCCTCCGGCAAATCTCGAGCAGCCATTTCATCTTTTATGCGTCCGGAGAGACCTTCCAGGAAGATGGCCTTAAGACTCCCATCTTGCCAGCCTACTTCTCAGGACAGCGTCCGGAAGTCCATTGCATAATCTGCCAAGGAACGCGCCCCCTGGCGCAATTGCAAGAGCTCAGAGGTAGCCGTAGCTACTCGGGCGGGCTCATCAAAGGCCTGGCGAAAACTGGTGAGGAACTGCTGTAAAACTGTTAGCGAAGAGTCATTGTTTTCCCAAAGGGGGGAAGCCCAAATCAAGGCCTTCCCGTCAAGCAGGGACAGGATATATGCCACTTTCACCGCATCCGAAGGGAACTGCTGGGGCAACAAGGAGAACTGGATCAAACATTGGTTGAGAAAGCCACGGCAGGTCTTTGCATCACCACCGTAGCGAGAGGGTGCCGGCAACTGAGTCACAGAGGCGCTAGGATCCTCGTTGGCTCTGCCAGCAGACGGTACAGATTCCAGGCGTGAAGATAGCCAATCCACCGTGTTTGCCAGGATATCTATGCAACCAAGGTTCAGTAGCATCTGCCGGGCCATTCCGGGCAGATCCGGAGGAGTGGGCGCATCTGCTGAGTCCATGGCTTTGCAATCTGTTATGGGACTTTAGGTTTAGTGGACCCTTAGGCTGACCCTGTGGAGACTAAGAAAGGAGGTCAATGTCTCTGTACAGTAGGCCGGGAGGCAGATGATCAGGCTGGACGTAGATGCAGTTCACTCTGGAAGCTGATATTCCCCCAGGAGGAGCCCTGTAGGAGGCCAACCGCTGGGACTTAGGTGTCTTCACCCTTGGAAGCCGAAGCCCCCCTGGGAGGAGCCCATAGGAGCCCGGCCGCTGGGACTTAGGTATCTTCACCCTTGGAAGCCGAAGCCCACCCCCCGGGAGGAGCCCATAGGAGCCCGGCCGCTGGGACTTAGGTGAACGATGGATCAGGACGGGTAACTGGAACCAGATTAAAACAGTGCCAACACTGTAACAGAGAACAGGTTCTGGAACCAGGCAGGAACAGTAGCAGAACTCGGGTACTGGAACCAGACAGGAACTGTAGTAACAAACAGGATCTAGGCAGGTACGGTGGCAAGCAGGCAGGATCCAAGCAGGCACAGTAGCAAGCAGGCAAGGACCGTAGCAAGCAGGCAAGGACCGTAGCAAGCAGGCAAGATCCGTAGGAAGCAGGCAGGACCCGTAGCAAGCAGGCAGGATTCAGGTAGGAACGAACCCTGGCAAGCAGGCAGGGACCAGGCTGGCAGGAACTCTGGCAGGCAGGAACCAGGCAGGCAGGAACCAGGCGAGCAGGAACTCTGGCAGGCAGGAACCAGGCAGGCAGGAACGGGGCGACAAGCCAAGCGAGTCACCCCGGGGCTCAGCACAACAAGAAACCAAAGGCTTAACCCGTTGCAAGGCAACGAGTGAATGACTGCGGCCGCCTTATCTAGGCCGCGGCGTCTGACGTCAGGATGGGGGCGGAGTCGGCCACTGGAGGGAAACGGCCTACAAGGACGCCTGAGTGGCGCGCGCACACACCTAGGGCTTCCCGCGTCTCCGCTCCAGCGAGTACTCAGAGATCCAGGCCGTGGGCGAGGCGGCCAGGGAACGAAGGAGGACCGAGAGCTGAGAGGTAAGGATCTGGCCGCAGCACTCGTGGCCAGAACCGTAACACTAACCACATCTTCTGGCAACACATTCCAGAGTTTAATTGTGCGTTGAGTGAAAAAGAACTTTCTCCGATTAGTTTTAAATGTGCCACATGCTAACTTCATGGAGTGCCTCCTTGTCTTTCTATTATCCGAAAGAGTAAAAAACTGATTCACATTAACCCATTCTAGACCTCTCATGATTTTAAACACCTCTATCATATCCCCCCTCAGCCGTCTCTTCTCCAAGCTGAAAAGTCCTAACCTCTTTAGTCTTTCCTCATAGGGGAACTGTTCCATTCTTCTTATCATTTTGGTAGCCCTTCTCTGTACCTTCTCCATCTCAATTATATCTTTTTTGAGATGCAGCGACCAGAATTGTACACAGTATTTAAGGTGCGGTCTCACCATGGAGCGATACAGAGGCATTATGACATTTTCTGTTTTATTCACCATTCCCTTTCTAATAATTCCCAACATTCTGTTTGCTTTTTTGACTGCCGCAGCACACTGAACCGACGATTTCAATGTGTTATCCACTATGACGCCTAGATCTCTTTCTTGGGTAGTAGCACCTAATATGGAACCTAACATTGTGTAACTATAGCATGGGTTATTTTTCCCTATATGCATCACCTTGCACTTGTCCACATTAAATTTCATCTGCCATCTTTGGTGCCCAATTTTCCAGCCTCACAAGGTCTTCCTGCAATTTATCGCAATCTGCTTGTGATTTAACTACTCTGAACAATTTTGTATCATCTGCAAATTTGATTACCACACTTGTCATATTTCTTTCCAGATCATTTATAAATATATTGAAAAGTAAGGGTCCCAATACAGATCCTTGAGGGACTCCACTACCCACTCCCTTCCACTGAGAAAATTGTCAGTTTAATCCTACTCTCTGTTTCCTGTCTTTTAGCCAGTTTGTAATCCATGAAAGGACATCGCCACCTATCCCATGACTTTTTATTTTTCCTAGAAGCCTCTCATGAGGAACTTTGTCAAATGTCTTCTGAAAATCCAAGTACACTACATCTACCAGTTCACCTTTATCCACATGTTTATTCACTCCTTCAAAAAAGTGAAGCAGATTTGTGAGGCAAGACTTGCCTTGGGTAAAGCCATGCTGACTTTGTTCCATTAATCCATGTCTTTCTTTATGTTCTGTGATTTTGATGCTTAGAACACTTTCCACTATTTTTCCTGGCACTGAAGTCAGGCTAACTGGTCTGTAGTTTCCCGGATCGGCCCTGGAGCCCTTTTTAAATATGGGGGTTACTTTAGCTATCCTCCAGTCTTCAGGTACAATGGGTGATTTTAATGATAGGTTACAAATTTTTACTAATAGGTCTGACATTTCATTTTTTAGTTCCTTCAGAACTCTGGGATATATACCATCCGGTCCAGGTGATTTACTACTCTTTAGTTTGTCAGTCAGGTCTACCACATCTTCTAGGTTCACCGTGATTTGGTTAAGTCCATCTGAATCATGAAAACCTTCTCCAGTTCAGGTACCTCCCCAACATCCTCTTCAGTAAACACAGAAGAAAAGAAATCATTTAATCTTTCCGCGATGGCCTTATCTTCTCTAAGTGCCCCTTTAACCCCTCGATCATCTAACAGTCCAACTGACTCCCTCACAGGCTGATCATTGGTTCCCACCTGAATGCCATACAATTAGGACTCTAGCTATGTGGGAGAGTTGGTTTGAACAAATATTTGGTCATGAAAATGTACACTCCTTACTTGATTGCAAAAATTGGTAGAGCTATTTGCAAGAAACATTTCTCAGTGTTTTGCAATACCTGCAAAAGAGTGTGCAAGAAAAAACTATTTACAGTAGTTACATGAAAATACACATAGACCCAAACCATTCTTTTAATTTTATGATTTTTTTCTATAATTGTATTTAATTTTAGGAAACACAAACACCTAACTGTTTCAGGGTAAACAAATATGTTCTCTCTTATAAATTGCTTTCTTTTACTTAAATTCTTTATTCTGATCCTTCTTCCCTCAGGAAATAATAACTTCCTGCAATTAGCCTCATGCAGTCAGAACTGGAAGCAAGTAGGAAAAAGATGATGTGTGGCTCAGTCTTAAATGTCTGGCATTGGATTAAGGGACCAGAGGCAGGATTTACGTAGACATATAAAGGTAAGACAACTTATTCATGAGAAGCAGCGATTCTGCACCCCTCACAAGCATCTGATTCAAAATGTTGGCACCCACTGGAATTCCACCTATATGATGCTGCAGAGGTTAGTGGAAGAGCAGGCACCCCTTCAGGATCTATCGCTGGAAACAGAGATAGGTGTGCATTACCCTCTGGGAAATCATGATTGGGTAGTGGTGAGGCAGCTGGTAAAAATTCTGAAGCCCTTCAAGGATGCCACTAAGGCCTAGTAATGTGCAGGGAAAAAAACTGGTTTTTTTTTCCCGGTTCATTTTTGGGAGGTTTTTCCCATGAATTTCAGTTTATGGAATGTTGATTTGTTTCATTAATGAGAAAAAAAACAAATCAAAGATTAAAAAAACCCAACATGGACAAAAAAAATAAAAATGGGGCTTCCTAAGGCCTAAGGGGCGGATTTTAAGAGCCCTGCTCGCCGGTGCGCCTATTTTACATAGGCCTACCGGCGCGCGCAGAGCCCTGGGACTCGCGTAAGTCCCGGGGTTTTCCGAGGGGGGCGTGGCGGGGGCGGGCCCGATCCGCGCGGCATTTTCGGGGCGGGACGTAGCGTTTCGGGGGCGGGTCCGGGGGCGTGGTTACGGCCCGGGGCGGTCCGGGGGCGTGGCAGCGCCCTCCGGACCCGCCCCCAGGTTGCGTCTTGGCGCGCGGGGATTTACGTCTCCCTCCGGGAGGCGTAAATCCCCCGACAAAGGTAAGGGAGGGGTTCAGACAGGGCCGGGAGGGTGGGTTAGGTAGGGGAAGGGAGGGGAAGGTGAGGGGAGGGCAAAAGAAAGTTCCCTCCGAGGCCGCTCCGATTTCGGAGCGGCCCCGGAGGGAACGGAGGTAGGCTGCGCGGCTCGGCGCGCGCCGGCTATACGGAATCGGTAGCCTTGCGCGCGCCGATCCAGGATTTTAGCGGATATGCGCGGCTACGCACGTATCTACTATAATCCAGCGTACTTTTGTTGGCGCCTGATGCGCCAACAAAAGTACGCCAAATCGCGCTTTTTGAAAATCTACCGTATCGTGTTGCCGTACGGCCGGCGCCATTTTGCGCAAAATGGCGCCGGCCGTATGGCAACACGATTCGACTGCAGGAGGTCGTTCCCGGACCCCCGCTGGACTTTTGGCAAGTCTTGTGGGGGTCAGGAGCCCCCCCCAAGCTGGCCAAAAGTCCCTGGGGGTCCAGCGGGGGTCCGGGAGCGATCTTCTGTGCTCTTGACGTCGGGGGACAGGAACCAAAATAGCGCCGGCGCCATTAACACAGACGTGGCCCAAGAGTGGAAGATCACACCGGGATCTCCCCACTGGACCCCAGGTAATTTAAAGCATTTTGAGGGGGTTCGGGAGGGTGGGAGATTTATTTTAAAGGGTCGGTGTGGGTTTTAGGGTTGTTTTAGTGTGCCAGTTTTTCCGCCCTCTCCCTTCCCCTCCCCCTTCCCCCGATTTCCGATTTTTGACGATAAATCGGGGGAATTCCTATTGTATCGCGCTTCTAACGATTTTTGACGATTTAAAATATATCGGACGATATTTTAAATCGTCAAAAAACGATTCACATCCCTAGTAAATACTAGAGGGTGGAGATGAGATAAGTGTGCAGGGGGGTAGCTTGCTAGTACGGTGGTTACTACCCTTAGCATAAGGCATGGAGATTACTACCCCAACCAATATGCTTTGATGCTTTTAATGCAACTGCAACATTGCTCTCTACTTAAAGGTATACTTTCAGTTCTGTGCGTGGGTGTCCATGCGTGGGTGTCCAGTTGCCAGCGCGCATACATGGATGTGCCGATTTTATAACATGTGTGTATTGATGTGCGCATGTTATAAAATCCGCTACCTGTCTGCATGATTTTATATCGGCGTGCACATGTGCACCTAAGTGCCGTCTCATGCGCATAAGTGGGGCGGGGAATTTAGTAGATGCGCACAGCGATGGAATAGGCCTTTTCCCCAGTTCCCTCCCAGTCTACCTCCCTTTTGCCCTACTAACCCCTTACTAACCCTGACCTCTATAACTCTGCTGACTACCCTACATTTTTGTTGATTTATAACTTACTCGCACTCCAAAACAGCAGCAGGTTGTGCGTGCCAGTCGGCTCCTGGCAAGTGCTTCAGCACTATCCTGGCCCATCCACTCCCCTCTTTTGGAAACCCTTTCTTCTATGAATACTGGGAGACACGTGCGTGGACGCGGGTGTTTGAAATTCCGCACAGCACGCATACGTCCCGGTCATGCGCGTATCTTGAAGTTTACATGCGCATCGGTCTTTGACTGTAGGGGAATAAGTAGAATTGGATTTGGACGATAACTGATAAATTTGGACTTCCTTAGACTGTGATACTGTTACACGGACATAAGGGAAAAAGCTCAGGACTACTTCTATGGCCAAGTCTTAAAGGAAATGAAGAAAGAATGCATGGGGTAACTTTCTGATGTGGCGGTTACTATCCTTAACCAATATGTCTTGATACTTTTGATACAATTCCAACATTCCTCTCTGCTTCAACGGCAGGAAAAAATGGGAATTGGATTTAGACAGCAACCAAAGAGGGCCCTGATTTTTATGGTCTGCAGAACTGATGAACATGGATGTAACCAACACAGAGCAGCAATTCCTTCCCTTAACAGAATACATGAGATTACTGCCCATAGGGGCCAATTTTAAAAGTGCGCAAATTCTGAGAGATACGTGTGTGGCCAGGTTGCGCATGCGCCAAGCTCATTTTCATAGTGGCCTGGCCATGCGTGTATCCACCAGTACGTGCGGAAGTGCTGGGTTCTTGAAAGAGGTGGGCCAGGGTGGGGTCTGGGCGGGGTGGTGGAGGGCTGGGCGGACAGGGACAGCACTGTTTTGTGCTACTCTTGTGAAATGCGTGATGGAAGCTGGCTGTCATGTGGAACTTACTTCACCTCTTCAGATGAAGTAAGTTCCACGACAAAGAAATAGATTAATTAGGGTGGATTTAGCGGTTGAGGAGAAGAGGGGAAAAGGGAGAAAGGTTAGTTAGGGGGATAGGGAAGTTCCCTCCTTGTCTGCTCCTTTATTGGAGGGGACTAGGAGGGAACTGGGCAAAGGCCCGATCTCATCGCTGCGCGTGTTAAAAATTTCCCCCCCTGCCCGCGAGTACGCACCGATACAAAATCAGGCGCACATGTGCACAAGAGAAAGAGTCAACTGTTAATACTTTGGGGCCATTGTAGTAAAATCTGTTTCCTGCCTCGATGACTTCCATCTTCTGTCTTTATTTTGTTTTGCTCTTTGGTGATAGAATTTAAGATATCCATTAAAGTATATTGTGCTTGCAGGAGGAGGTGGATGGACTACAAACACCAACAGAATTGAGTGAAGAATATGACAGACAGTGAACAGTTGGCATTGAAAATCAATTTTAAAAAATTTTAAAAAAATGAAAAAATTGAATAATACTAGAAAAAATACAAAATTAAGACCTGGATTTTCTATTCTCGCACAGCTTTGTAAATCCCGCGGTAACTGGGGGCGGAGAGGCAAAGCTGTCGATGGGCCTGCGAAAGCCGGCAGTGATCACACCACCACAGTGTTATCGCTGCCGGCTTTCGCACCTAATAGTGCCATCGTGAAAGGTGGTGCTATTGGGCGCTACTGGTGTCAATAATGGGTCTTACCTTACTGCCACCAGCGAAGTTACCGACGCGTCTACCCCCGACTCCTCCTCTTCAGGTCCTGACTCCGTCCCAACGATGCCCCTATCAAGTTATCACACACAAAAAAGGACTTTTCGCATGCAAAAATTCACTTCTCGTATGCGATATGGATCGAAAATGACACCCTACAAATTATTTAAAAAAATAATAAAATACAAAAATTTAAAAATTATAAAATAAAAAAAGGAATACTAGAAAAAATACAAAATTAAAAAATATAAAACAAAAAAATAAGAAAATGAATGCTAAAAAATTACAAAAATAAAAAAAATGATACAAGAAAAAAAATGAATACTACTAAGAAAATAAAAAAATAAAAAAATGATGAAACAAAAAAAACTAATAAAATAAAAAAATAAAAAAATATGAAATAAAAATGAAGACATACTACCAAAAAATACAAAATTAAAAAATTATCAATAAAACAATAAAATACAAAAATTTAAAAATTATAAAATAAAAAATGAATACTAGAAAAAATACAAAATTTAAAAAATAAAAAAAATTTTAAAAATATTATGCTAAAAAAATTACAAAAATAAAAAAATGATAACATAAAAAAATGAATGCTACTAGAAAAATATAAAATATAAAAAAATGTTGAAACCAAAAAAGAATATTAGAAAAAAAATACAAAAATAAGAAAATGTACAGAAAAAAAGAACATTTAGAATACCACTAGAAAAATATGGAAATTTAAAAAATGATAAAAAATAAAAAAATGAATACTAGAAAAAATGTTCAAACATGTAAAAAAAAATAAAAGAAAAAATGATGAAAAAATTAAGAATACTAGAAAAATATATAAAAATAAAAAAATGATAAAACAAAAATATATATAAAAAAATGAACAATACTAAAAAAAAAAAATAACAAAAGTATAGAAAAAAATTACATTTAGAATACCACTAGAAAAATATGCAAATTAAAAAAAATGATAAAACTAAAAAATAAAAAAATGAATAATACTAGAAAAAATGTACAAAAATACAAAAATGATAAAACAAAAAAAATTATTAAAAAATAAAGCTCAATACTAGAAAAGTGAGAAATGCAAGAAAAAAAACCCTATAAATTGATAATGTGGAAAATCAGACCCATAGGTACAATCTATGTTTTGTGGGCATAGCAGAGGACATAGAAACCTCAGATGTAAGTATCTTTTTTGAAAACTGGTTACTGGTTGATCTTGACCTAAAAGATGTGAAAGGCGAAATGATTTTTGAGAAAGCACAAAGGCTGGGACCACAGAAGCAAGATCAACGGTGGCCCCGAGCTATGATTTCAAAATTGGCATATTATTCCTAAAACCTAAGGGGGTCATTTTCTATCCATATCATGTTCGCGTGCGATAGCTTGATAGGGACGGAATCGGAACTGGAAGAGGAGGAGTCGGGGTGGCATCAGGGCGGACATGGTGGTAACTTCGCTGGCGGTGATAAGGTAAGACCTGTTATCGCCACCAGTAGCATGCCCAATAGCACCACTTTTCACAGTGGCGCTATTGGGTGCAAAAGCCGGCAGTGATAACACCGCGGTGGTACAATCGCTGCCAGCTTTCGAGGCCCGCCCCTCATTACCACGGAATTCAGAAAGCTTTGCGACAATAGAAAATCCAAGCCTAAGGGCCTCATTTTCCAATATCGCATTGGTAACGCATTAGGGGGCGTTACCAATGCAAATGAGGCTTCTTTCGTGCAGTGGGGAAACATCGCGTGCGGCGATGTTTTCGCCATTCGCGAAAACATTAGCACCGCACGCGATGTTTTCCCAGTGTGCGATGATTCTTTCGGTGTTTCATCGCAGTGCACGATATTTGCCCGTTTTTGGGCCTCATTTTCAAAGCAGTTTACCGCGTGCGATAAATTCGCAAATCGCGTTAACAGCTGTTAACGCAATTTGCGAATGCAAATTAGTAATTTGGTATTCAGGGGGCGGAGTTGGGGCGGAGCATATGCAAAGCGGGAACCAGTTTATCGTGTGCGGCGAAACAGCCGCAGTGTTAGCACGGCTGCTAACAACCCTCAAATTTGCGGTACGGACTGCGCTACAGGCCAGTAAAGGATTATCACGGTCCACGATAGTCCCGGACAGCCCATTTCAGGGGGGGGGGAGAGAGAGAGAGAGAGAGAGGGAGAGGGAGAGGGAGAGGGAGAGGGAGAGAGAGAGCCTTACTATAGTGCCTATGCCCTAGACAGGTATTTTAACCCCTATGGGAGGGCCACCTACTAACTCGGGGTGGGGATTAGGTATGAGCGTCGGGGGTTGGGGGCCACTTTCGCATTCCACATGAGACCTACGGAAAGAACAGTGGTCTCTAGTGAAGATTTGCTGGCCGTCGGAGTGAGGAAACTCACTCCAAGAGGAGATTTGGGCTACGTTCTCTCCACCTAGCTTGATGGACACTCTACCTGGGCAACAACAACTTTGAAAATGAGGCCCTAAATTTGCTCTTCATGCTTCTCTGTGAGAAATGCATGAAGCCGGGTTATGCTCAGGACTGGTAAGGACAACGAGAAGATTTGGATTACGGTGCATAAAATATTGAAACTGTCCCTGCACGGAGGCTCAAGCAGAGAGAAAAGACTGCCTTGTTACTTAGGGGTAAGGTGAGCTTGCCTGGCCCAATTTGATTGCCTGATTACTGCCCACTTGATTTCCTGATGTCATTCAGCTGAGACGCAGGAGGGCTACTAAAAAGCCCTTCCCATGGACCATCTCTGAGGCTCAAGTGGAGAGAAAAGACTGCCTTGTTACTTGGGGGTAAGGTGAGCTTGCCTGACCCAATTTGATTACTTGATTACTGCCTGCTTGATTTCCTGATGTCATCCAGCTGAGACGCAGGAAGGCTATTAAAAACGCCCTTCCTGAGATGCGCAGGCGTCGCCAGAGTGCTGCTGAAGCCGAGCACACCAAAGGGGTGTGTTGCTTTGTTTTATTTGACGGAAAGTTTTCTCAAAGCTAAGTAAATGTGATTACTTGGAAATTAATCTTTTTATATGATCTCACTGCTGCCTCCATTTGGTTGATCAATTAGAAATAAGAAGAGTGGGGAGAAATACATCCATAACTTTGGAATTAAAATTCGCTTGAGATGCCGCATACCAAAAGCAAGGGTAGAGTGTGAGCCGAAGCCTCAACAGTTCACACTTAAAATCCCTGTGCAGTCCACAATAGATGATTTTTTTTTCTCCCTGGCGAACACAATATCTCCAGTAACCCCCCCCCCCCCCTGCGTGCACCGAGCCTATCTTGCATCGGCTTCCGGCGTGCGCAAAGCCCGTGTGTCCCGGGGCTTTCCTGGAGGGGCGTGTCGTGGGGCATGTTGCGACCGACGCGTCATCGGGGGCGTGTTGGGGCGTGACACAGCCGGCACATCATCCGGGGGGGCCGCGGGAGTGGTTCCGGCCTGGGGGCATGGCCGCGGCCTCCGGACCAGCCCCCGGATCAGAACATGGTGCACTGACAACCGGTCCGGCGCGTGCAAGTTACGCCTGCCTCAAGCAGGCATAACTATTGCGACAAAGGTAGAGGGGGTGTAGATAGGGCCGGGGAGTGGATTAGGTAGGGGAAAAGAGGGGAAGGTTGGGGGAGGCCAAAGAAAAGTTCCCTCCGAGGCCGCTCCAATTTTGGGGCGGCCTTGGAGAAAATGGAGGCAGGCTGTGCAGCTCGGCGCGCACAGGCTGCTGATTTTGGGCAGCCTTACGTGCGCTGACCCCGGATTTTAATGGATACACGTGGCTACGCGTGTATCTATTGAAATCCCACATACTCTTGTTCGCGCCTAGTGCGCGAACAAAAGTATGCATGTGCGCAACTTTATAAAATCTACCCCAGTGTGCACATCTCTTCAATTCAGGTCAGTTCTATTGTTTTGAGCACCGAGCACCTGCATCCCAAAATCTACCTCAATCAAAGTCATCCATTAAATCTGACAGTGGATAACCACATAAATTTATAAGCCATATGTCCATCGACAAATATATGCACAGATCTCAAGGTAATATGGCTTTAAAAATCAGAAAAAAGACAAGGAAAAAATGAGGCCTGCACTGGAAAAACAAACTGCAGAAGGGGGAGAAGCAGGAGATCCAGGCCCCTCACAGGCCAGCCTAGAAGAGTGGACCGCCAAAGTTTTAGAAGCGGTAGTACTGGCCTTAAATCTAAGACTTGACAATCTATCATCCCAGATCTCAAGTCTCCAGTCCTCACTTGAAGAACTCCAACCACGAATAGAGGCCATAGAAGGAAGAGTATCAGCACTGGAGGACGACTCCATCATGGCCGTGAATCAAATAACAACTCTAGAAACACAACTTAAAAATTGCCGTGACAAACTTGAACATCTTGAGAACAGATCTAGACAAAACAATGTAAGATTTACTGGTCTCCCAGAGTCTATCCCTGAAAGTACCCTTTCTACCATGCTGGAAAAATGGCTCCCTGAAGCCCTGGAGCTGCCCTTGTGGGCTGTACCCCTGCAGATTGGGAGGGCTCACCGATTGGGCATTCGGAAGCCTGGGGAGTCCAGACCCCACATTATCATTGCTAAATTCCTTAATGGTACCCACAAGTAGGAAATATTAAGACTATATCGTCAGCGGCGCAATTTCCAGTTTCAGGGAGCGACGGTAAGGCTGTTTCAAGACTGCTCAGCAGCAGTCACCCAGAGCCACAAGCTCTTTACTCTGGTCTGCTCAATCCATGTCGATAAACAAATTAAATTCGCTTTGAAATTTCCCGCCAAACTGAAGATTTGGTATGAGAATACAACGCATACTTTTGAAGATCCAAAAACCACCTAAACTTTCATAGACAGTCTGGAATAATTAAAAAAATTTAAAAAAATACCTAAAACGGAAAAAAGAAGCAACAAGCCTATGTAAATGTATAACTAAAATTCAAATTATCTAATTCTACCTGACTTTCGCAGCGGCACTCTCAAATTCCTTAGGGTATTCGTGGTTAATTTAAGAATCATTGTCGCTGTCCAATGTGCGAGCCTCAAGGGCTTAATAAAGTTTTTTTTTCCCGTGTTGCAGTCCTCTCCTACTCTGATGGGCCCCTTACTCCTATGACGTCAGCACACTGAGATCCACGCAAGATGGCCGTTCCCAAATCTCTTCCGGGTCTTCATGCTTAAACCGGCCTGACCTGGACACTTACAGCAGTCAACAAAGTCCGCAATTTGGCGTGATGAGGCCTTCAATTACTGCTCCATGATAGGGCAGAGGAGGGACAAACTACGCAGACAGAGGGTAAGCCGAAACCACAGAGACAGCTCCAGTGACCGAACGTGGCCAGTTTGACCTCCGCCGCAAACTCCCATTCCCAAATTGCGAACTATGGAACTCAGTTCCCTAAACAAGCCTTCTCATGTGCGGGGAAATCTGGAAAAAACATCACGAGGACCTCCTTCGGGCCATGAGGGTTTGGAGTCGGCTACCCTCATCAACTTTTTGTCAGCAGAGGCGGGCCCCCTATCATGAAACTGTAGATCAAACAGAACAATTTAGGGGAGGAGATCTGTTCAGGGGTCCGGGGAGGGGGGGGGGGGCGCTGAAATGTGGCCATGGATTACGAGGTAATGCAGCTGAAAAAAAAAGGGGAGCTAGTGGAAGCTTCTTCAAAGTTGTTGGGAAATAGTTCTTGTTTTGAATCCTTAATAGGTGAAAAGTTAATTTGATTAGAGATGCAGGTGGCCAAAACGTACCTCTGTTCCCTGTGAGTCCTTGGGCTCCCTGGGAAAATGAAGGAAGGGATAATTAAGGGGGGGAAGGGGGGTAGTGGCGGGAAACAGGGTCATGTCGCTTTTTTCCTACATGGTCGTTTAGCATAAAAGTGGTCTCTTTACCCATATATTAATTGCTATCTGATTTGGGATCTCCAACCATACCTAAGTCACATTCCTATCAGATATTTAATCCTGAGTTCTAGCTGAGAGACTCGGGATCTCTTGAAGTGTCATATTTTGGCTCTTCATGGGACTAGAGTGGATGATAATGGCTGATCCTATTCGGCTGGTATCTTTAAACATTAATGGATTATGCTCCCTGATTAAAAAAGCTAAAATTTTACAGTTCCTGAAAAGACAGAAAACCCACATAGCATGCCTTCAAGAAACACATCTCTGGGAAGTAGAGCACAAAAAATGAAAAAGAGATTGGGTAGGGACCTGGTATTTTTCCAATGCCCAACGAAAAAAGTGGGAGTAGCCATTCTCATTCACAAATCATTAACGTTTAAGCTGATTCAGGAGATCAAAGACCCTTGGGGCGCTTTATAATACTGGTAGGCTCCATTAATGGATGCCTCTTAACAGTATGTAATTTGTATGGCCCTAACACTTATCATCACAAAGTTTATAATAAGTTGATACAAACTCTCCTTACTACTCAGCAGGGATGGTTATTTCTTATGGGTGATTTGAATTGTGTAGTAGACCAGCAACTAGACCGACTCCCTCCACAGTCGCCGCAGCACTCAGGAAACCACCCTAGAGGGGTCCAGTTTATGTGTGATCAGTTACAAGTTTTAGATTATTGGAGGAGTTTACACCCTACCTCCAAAGATTTCACGCACATATCCAGACCTCACAAATCAATGCCACAAATTGATTATATATTGGGATCTAGGCATTTCTTTTCACATATCAGAGCTGAAATTGGTCCCATGGCAATCTCCGATCATTCTCTCATTTGGATAAACCTTGCTATTTTTGACTCGGGTAAAACTTTCAGACAATGGAGGTTTCCAGCCTCTCTATACAATGACAAAGCTCTCAAACAATTTTTAATTGACAAATGGAACTCATATGCACAACACAATAAAGAGCACACATCCAATTCCTCTCTATTTTCGGAAACCAGTAAGGCGGCCCTTAGGGGAGACATCATTGCATATATCAAAGCTAGAAATAACAGAATAAATAAAACCATCCTAGAGGGATACAAGATGGCCACATAGGGCAAACGCTAGAGACGGTGGGTCCTGATTTTCCTGAAAACATTTTACCTTGATGACTGGATATGCCACATACCACAAGAAAAAGATGGGCAAAATAGAGAGAAGACCTTGGAGCTACTCCGGACCCCATCCAGATCAGTCTGATGGACTCGCATGTTGTCCGAGGAGGGCTGATATCGGCAGAGGAGCCGCTGGGGGAGGAACTCTGCTGAAGGAGCTGAGTTTATCCCTGGGCTCGGACATCTCATTGTCACCGATCGCAAGGGAACCACCGGTGAACCCATCGTCGCATAGGGACCCGAATGCAGAGGAGGTTGTCAGACTTGCCGGAGAAGCAAGTAGAAAGACTGGCCTTCCAGGGAAACTGTGTTTGGAAGAAACATGTGACGAAACCACCAAGAGAACAGGCGGTGAGTACGCCGACAACCCAGCTTGAGGAGAACTAGAGATGGCTGGACAAGAAAATCCTTCTTTGAGTAAGACTTTACCTATTTTCAGGATCTCTAAACCTGCTCAAATAACAAGGAACTCGCTGTGGGAAGCTATAGAGGGGCTGGGGAATTTTCTTTCTGGACAAATTAACCAATATGCTATGAAATTGCAACAACAAGAAAATCGTATTCAAGTGATTGAAAATTCTGTGCAATGTTTATCTATTCAGTTTGTGTAAAATAAGAATATCCTGGAATCAAATAAAAACCTACAAGAAGCTGTTGTTAAAGTTAATATGATGCTGAATATGAAGGTGAAAAATTTAGAAAATATATTAAAAGGAAAAGATTTGAGATTTGTCAATTTTCCCCAATTACCCTTTGTATACCCCTAAAGATATGTATGAACGCTATCTTAAAGAAATCTTGAAAATTCCAGAGGAAAATATTCCTCCAGTTACCAGGGTGTTCTATATACCATTTAAACAGAAAGGAGGGTAAGATAAGGGAGGAGGGGGAGAAAGGGAAAATGGAATCTGAGCTTGATGTATCTGCCTTATTAGAAACTTCAGATACTATTCAGGCCAAGCCGGCCACTATGATTGTGATGTTTGCGCTAGAACCCGTGCTTAAGCTATATTTTAAATGTAGAACACAGAGGTTTCTGAATATGCAGATAAGGAATTTCCCAGATGTTGCCAAGGCAACACAAAAGAAAAGAAGGCAATTTCTTCTTCTTAGACCACTGGCCTTACAATTAGGAGCATCATTTTTGTTAAAATTCCTCTGCCGTTGTTTAATTAAGGGGCAAATTTTCAGAGGGTTACGCGCGTAAGATACGCGCATAACCCCCGAAAAGCTGCCCTTTCCATCCCCTGTGCACGCCGAGCCTATCTTGCATAGGCTCGGCGGTGCACGAAACCCTCGAGACGCGTGTAAGTCCCGGGGCTTTCCTGGGGGGGGCGTGTCACGGTCGGCGCATCATCGGGGACGTTCTGGGGACGAGGCCGTGGGTGTGGTTCCGGCTCAGGGGCATTCCGGGGGTGTGGCTGCGGCCTCCGGACCAGCCCCCGGACCGGAACATGTTGCGCCGGCAACCGGCCGGCACGCCCAAGTTATGCCTGCCTTGGGCAGGCGTAACTTGTAAAATAAAGGTAGGGGGGGAATTAGTTAGGGCTGGGAGTGGGTTAGATAGGGGAAGGGAGGGGAAGGGAAGGGAAGGTGGGGAGGGCGGAAGGAAAGTTCCCTCCAAGGCCGGCAACCCGGCGCAAACAAATCTACTCCCGATTTTATAACATGTGCGTGCAGCCACGTGCATGTTATAAAATACAGGATCGGCGCGCGCAAGGCTGCGCAAAATCGGCAGCCTGCGTGTGCCGAGCCGCCCAGCAATCCTCCGTTCCCTCCGAAGCTGCTCCAAAATCGGAGCGACCTCGGAGGGAAGTTTCCTTCCGCCTCCCCCACCTTCCCCTCCTTTCCCCTATATAACCCACCCCCCAGCCCTACCTAAATACCCCCTACCTTTGTTGTACAAATTACGCATGCCCGAGGCAGGCGTAACTTGCGCGCGCCAGCTCGCCATCCCCCAGCACAAGCCGCAGTGCCGGAGGTCTCGGGACCGCCCCCTGCCCGCCCACGAACCGTCACCACGCCCCCGGACCCGCCCCCTGAACCGGGACACACACCCGGATACACCCCCGGACTGTTGACATACCCCGGACATACCCCTTTCCGCCCCTTTTACGAAGCCCCGGGACTTATGCACGTCCTGGGGCTTGCATGCACCGCCGAGCCTATGCAAAATAGGCTCGGCGCATGCAGGGGATTTTTTTAAGGGTTATGCGTGTAAATTACGCTCATAACCCTTTTAAAATCCGCCCCTTGATGTATAATTGAATAATGAATAAATAAAAAATTAAAAAATAGAATAAAATACAATAAAACCATCCTAGACCTGGAAGGACAGCTGAAATTGGCCAAAGCCAAAATGCTACAAACATTGACGCCGGAAACTAAGGGCTGGATTTTCTAAGTTTGCAGAACTTAGAAAATCTGGTGGTCACAGGGGGCGGGGGGGGGGGGGGGGGGGGGAGAGAAACGGAAGGGGCAGTGTAGTTATTGGGCGCAAAATAGGCAGCGAAAAGGCTCCTTACCTTTTGCTGTCCGTGTTGTCCTTGTAGAATCAGCCCCAGTGACTCCTCCTCTTCCGGGGCCGACTCCGCCCCGATGTAGGTAGCACAGGCGTGCGCTACGTTCGCTAGCTATCGCAGGCTTGCGCTGTTAGTGCAAGCCTGCGATAGCCTTAGAAAATAAGGCCCTAAGTCTATTTCACCACACTTGCTACATTAAACACACTCATTATGGAATTATGAACATAGATTTTTCTGATTCGGAAACAAGGCTGGCAAGCTCCTAGCTAATGCCATTAGAATTGCTAAAGGAAAGTCATATATAGAGAAAATGCAGACAAGACAGGGTCACTGGGCCACCAATTCGGCAGTCATATGCAATGCCCTCAAGGATTTTTACACTGAGCAAGGAAGATAGATGGGGAGATGCCAGAGATGAGGTGTTTTTTAGAGGTTTCCTCCTTTTTTTTCTACCGGGTCATTTTTTGACTCGGATACTTCGTGGTAAAATTCGGGTTTGCTCGTTTAGTTTTTTTGAAAAACGAAACGAGGAAACCCGAAACAGGGCCAAAAAACGAAGCAGGAAACGAAGCTTAAAAAAAACCACCTCAAGCATTTAAAAGCATTTTCGTGCATACATACAAACTCCCCCCCCCCCCATCCCGATCCCTCCCCAAGACTTACGAACATCCCTGGTAGTCCAGCGGGGTCCCGGGTGCCATTTGTTCCTCCGTGCACATGTGCGCCATTGTCAGCCTTGCTCCTCAAAATGGTGCCGAACAGCCTCTGAACTACTATGTCACAGGGGCTACCGGCGCCATTGGTCAGCCCCTGTCACATGGTAGGAGAACAGACCAATGGCGCCGAAAGCCCCTGTGACATAGTATTGGCAAAGGCTATCGGCGCCATTTTGATTTCTGGCAGCCAACAATGAAATCGCTCCCGGACCCCCGCTGGACCCCCAGGGATTATTGGCAAGCCTTGGGGGGGTCAGGAGGGGGCCCCTGACCCCGACCCCCGAAATCGCTCCCGGACCCCCGTCCAGCGGGGGTCCGGGAGCGATTTCGTTGTTGGCTGCCAGAAATCAAAATGGCGCCGATAGCCTTTGCCAATACTATGTCACAGGGGCTACCAGCGCCATTGGTCGGTTCTCCTACCATGTGACAGGGGCTGACCAATGGTGCCGGTAGCCCCTGTGACATAGTAGTTCAGAGGCTGTTCGGCACCATTTTGAGGAGCAAGGCTGACAATGGCACACATGTGCATGGAAGAGCAAATGGCACCCGGGACCCCGCTGGACCACCAGGGATGTTCGTAAGTCATGGGGAGGGATCGGGATGGGGGGGGGGGGGTTGTTTTATAGGTAATCTTAATGTTTGCGGTGGTTTGGGGTGGTTTTTAAATTGAAAAAAAAAAATTTGCCTCTCTCCCCATGCAAACCCGAAAAACGGATTTTCCCCGAAGTTCGGTGAAAATCCTTTTCGGGTTTCGGGGCCCCCGAAACACGACGAACTAGGCAATTTCGTTGTAATTGCCTAGTTCGTGATAAACGATTGCACATCTCTAGTGTTTTTTAGTATGCTATCTATACCACGTATATCGCAGGCACAATCCAACTATCTGACTAGCCCCATTCAAACACACGAGATTCTCAAAGTAGTACGTCCGGCAAAGTACCAGGTCCTGACTGTTTTACCTTTGATTATTATAAATTACTAAAAGACCAAGTAACGGTTCCTCTGCCGGCTCTGTTTCACGAAGCTTTGGCCACTGGAAGCTTCCCTAAAGGGTTCAGACACACGCATAATAACAGTGCTTCCTAAACCAGGGAAAGATCCCACCCTACCGGCGTCATACAGGCCAATCTCTTTGCTTAATTGCAATCTCAAGCTGATCGCCAAAATCTTAGCCAATAGAATTAGTCTCATACTACCATCAATAATCTCACCGCATCAAGCTGGTTTCCTTAAAGGGAGGACAGCTGGTTCTCACATCATCAAACTCATCTCTGCCATGCAATACTCAGTCCGTCAGCGTATACCATCACTTGCAATCAGTTTCGACTCAGTAAAAGCTTTCGACAGGGTCTCCTGGCCTTATCTTTTCTCAGTTCTGGACAGATTTGGACTCTCGAGGGCTTTTGTCCACAATGTTATCTTACTATACACTAACCCACAATCCTTTATTTTAGCCAATGGGGATAGGTCAGACCCTTTTCCGTTAGGCCAGGGGGTATGCCAAGTTTGCCTCTTATTGCCCTTTCTGTATCTTCCCTCCATAGATCCTTTACTCAGGAGAATTGCGGCATATGCATCTATTCGGGGACTAGATATAGAGGACACTTCATGTGCTTATATTTCTAACCACCCCAGTCGATTCTTTACAGAAAGTTCTATCACTCCAAACCCAATTTGGAAAATTTGCTGGCCTAAAAATAAACCAAGAAAAATCTGAGGCACTGGATGTGACGGGCCAATTACATTCGTCCTAGACAGGGTCATTTCCAATAAAAAGGATCACATCAAAGATGAAGTATCTGGGCATATACATTCCTACACAGTTATCACAATTTTATAAAGTAAATGTCCAACCACTCATTATAGGGTTATGCGCGGGCCTAGATTTGTTCACGCAACCTGACCCGAACAAATTACGCTCAATTTTATAACATGCGCTCAGGGGTGCACAATGGTGCAACCTGCATGCGCCGAGCCGAGCAGCCTACCTCTGTTCCCTCCGAGGCCGCTCCGAAATCAGAGCGGCCTGAAAGGGAACTTTTTTTCTAACCCCCCCCCACCTTCCCCTCCCTTCCTCTACCTAACCCACCCCCCAGCCCTAACTAAATCACCCCCCTACCTTTGTTCAAAAAGTTACGCCTGCCTGAGGCAGGCATAACTTGCGCATGCTGGCCGGCGCCATTCCTCAGCCTGGGGGCTGGTTCGGAGGCCTTGGCCACTCCCACGGTTCGCTCCCGGGCAGGCACCACGCCGACGGCCCTGTCTCCGGAATGCCCCTGAATGCCGCGCCGCTTGAACACGCCCCCGACATGCCCCCTGACACGCCTCCAAGCAAAGCTCGGGACTTACGCGCATCCCGGAGCTTTGCTCACGCCAGCGGCCTATGCAACATAAGCACGCTGGTGCGCAGCTCCCCTGTGCACGTAAATCCAGCTGGATTTACGTGCGCAGGGCTTTTAAAATCTGCCCCTATGGCTTTACGCACAAATGTCCAAAAATGACTGCAACACTGTAGGATTCACCTTCTCAAAATGATAGAGCTCCTCAGATGGCTTTATTTATTGTAGATGGCTCCTATCTGACTTTTTAAAAAAGATTTAAGAGTAATTGACAGAGAATTCTCTCAGTTCTTATAGAAAGGGGAAAAGGCTAGAATTCCTCTCCAAAGACTACAAGCGCCTTTGAGCAAAGGGGGTTTAAATTACCCAGATCTCAGTCATTATAATTTAGCATGTATGCTTCGCATCATTTCAGACGGGATACATAAATCTTCCCTATTCTCACCTTATGCGCTAACTAAAGTATGGCTTGGGGGATCTTCTCTCTTGACATTACTCCAGTGTCCTGACAAATCCATTCCAACTCTATCCTCAACCTTTCTCCTCTTGTCATCTTGTCTTAAAGCTTGGCGGGCACTCTCCAAGAAACTGGGTCTCACACCCCAGCAGACAGTATATACAGACATTCATGCCAATCCAGACTTCTCTCCAGGGATTAATATTTTTATATCAGATGTTTCAGCCAGATTCCAACACGGTGGCTAGTTTTACAGAGCTGCAAAACATGTTTCAAATCCCATGCAATGATTTTTATGCATACCTACAAGTTTGCCATTACATTAATATGCTGTTAGGGGAGAATCCAAACCTAGGTAACACGAACACACTGGTCTCTTTTTTCCACTTCACAAAATCCCCAAAACCCTCTTGTGCTTCCTTTGCTAAATGTCTTCTAGAACTTGCTGCACCTTCAAATATAGGGCCAGATTTTCAAAGGGGTACGCGCGTAAGATATGCGTGTACCTCCCCGAAAACCTGCCCGAAGTTCCCCCTGCGCCTATGTTGACTACGTAGGGATGTGAATCGTTTTAGGACGATTAAAATTATCGTCCGATAATTTTAATATCGTCTTAAACCGTTATGGAACACAATACAATAGAGATTCTAACGATTTATCGTTATAAATCGTTAGAATCGTGAGCCGGCACACTAAAACCCCCTAAAACCCACCCCCAACCCTTTAAATTAAATCCCCCACCCTCCCGAACCCCCCCCAATGACTTAAATAACCTGCGGGTCCAGCGGCGGTCCGGAACGGGCTCCTGCTCCTGAATCTTGTTGTCTTCAGCCGGCGCCATTTTCCAAAATGGCGCCGAAAAATGGCGGAGGCCATAGACGAACACGATTGGATGGCAGGAGGTCCTTCCGGACCCCCGCTGGACTTTTGGCAAGTCTCGTGGGGGTCAGGAGGCCCCCCACAAGCTGGCCAAAAGTTCCTGGAGGTCCAGCGGGGGTCAGGGAGCGATTTCCCGCCGCGAATCGTTTTCGTACGGAAAATGGCGCCGGCAGGAGATCGACTGCAGGAGGTTGTTCAGCGAGGCGCCGGAACCCTCGCTGAACGACCTCCTGCAGTCGATCTCCTGCCGGCGCCATTTTCCGTACGAAAACGATTCGCGGCGGGAAATCGCTCCCTGACCCCCGCTGGACCTCCAGGAACTTTTGGCCAGCTTGTGGGGGGCCTCCTGACCCCCACGAGACTTGCCAAAAGTCCAGCGGGGGTCCGGAAGGACCTCCTGCCGTCCAATCGTGTTCGTCTATGGCCGCCGCCATTTTTCGGCGCCATTTTGGAAAATGGCGCCGGCTGAAGACAACAAGATTCAGGAGCAGGAGCCCGTTCCGGACCGCTGCCGTTCCGGACCGCCGCTGGACCCGCAGGTTATTTAAGTCATTTGGGGGGGGTTCGGGAGGGTGGGGGATTTAATTTAAAGGGTCGGGGGTGGGTTTTAGGGGGTTTTAATGTGCCGGTTTTGCGATTTTTCGATTTTTCACGATTTTTCACGATTTTTCACGATATTTTACCCCCCCAAACGGCAACAATACAATTCCCTCCCCCTCCCAGCCGAAATCGATCGTTAAGACGATCGAGGACACGATTCACATCCCTATTGAGTAGGCTCAGCGGCTCGTGCAAGCCCCGGGACACGCGAAAGTCCCAGGGCTTTCCTGGGGGAGGGCGTGTCGCGGCGGCGCATCATTTGGGGGCAGGGACACGGGCATGGTTCCAGCCAGGGTGTGTGGCCAAGGCCTCCGAAACAGCTCCCAGGCCTGGGAATCGCGCGCCGGCAGCTGGCCCGGCGCGCGCAATTTACGCCTGCCTCAGGCAGGCGTAACTTATGCAACAAAGGTGGTGGGGTTTAAGTAGGACTGGGGGTGGATTAGGTAGAGAAAGGGAGGGGAAGGTGCGGGGGGGGGGGGGTGGATGGAAAGTTCCCTCCGAGGCTGCTCCGATTTCGGAGCGGCCTTGGATGGAACGGAGGCAGGCTGCGCGGTTCAGCGCAGCCTGCCTCCGTTTCGCACAGCCTTGCGTGCGTCAATCCCGGATTTTTACAGATATGCGCAGCTACGCGCGTATCTATTAAAATCCCACGTACTCTTGTTTGCGCCTGGTGCGCGAACAAATGTACACGTGTGCACAAATTTGTAAAATCTACCCCATAGAGTTCATTCTCTCAAGATGATCAAAAATCCAGCTTTCTCCACCAGATATCCAACAGTACCTTTTACGTATTCCAAAGATATCAGAAAATATGATACTCAGAGAACTGCAGTACAAATTCATCTGGCAACTTCATACTCCTCAAGCAATAGCATACAGATGTAAAGCTTGCCAATCCCCGATTTGTGACAAATGCAAATTATCTATAAATGATTACCTGCATAGTTTTTGGGAATGCCCATATGTTCAAGTATTTTGGGACACCATTTGTCAGAAGGCCTCCCGGATAACGCAGATTACTCTCCCTTTAGATCCGTTTTTTTGGTTATTTGGAATCACACTGCCAACATTATGCAACTGGGCTAAAGACATGGAATCCCTAATAGATAGGGTGAGACTTACAGCTAAACAAGCTATCCTAGCGTGTTGGATTAGGCCCCAACCCCTCCATCCCACAATATATGGGAGCGTAAAATAATAAAATTGTGCAGTATGGAATCAATGTTGGCATTTTTGTTTTCCGCTAAATATAAAGAAGAGATCCGGAAGATTTGGCACCCTTTTACAAACTCCTTACCACCGGAGGCAAAAAGACCCTCCCCAACTCTCAAAATCTGGAGGGAACTAGCAGACAAGTTCACCTCAGTTGGAAAAGAAAAAAAAAGTACTTAGGAGTACTCTATACACGTCTTTTGCATGTCATATTAACCAGGGTTGGTCATAGATCTAAGTCCAATGACATCCCTTCGTGGGACCTCTGCTCCCAAATCAAGAAAGATTAAAACATGGTTACTACCCTAGTAGACTTCGGGCGCCAAAATGGCACATCTGGGTCACATACCAATATTTATTTATTTACTTATTTATTTATAATTATCGATAAAAAATATTTATATACATTACTGCTTAGTACTAATCCAACTTACAAATATTGGGACCTATGACACAAGGAGCCAAACGGAGGCTGGAGAAAACAGAAAGAAAACAGAAAACCAGAGAGGCAAAACACGTTACTGAAACACGTTACTCATGTTACTGAAACACGTTAAGGAAAATTAGGTTCTTACCTTTGCTAATTTTCATTCCAGTAGTACCATGGATCAGTCCAGACAGCTGGGTTATGCCTCTCCTCCAGCAGATGGAGTCAGAGAGAAAACTGAAAGCACCCCCTAGATATACTGGTGTGCCTCCTGCGGTCCTTCAGTATATGTGATATCAAAGCAGAAGCACTACACACAAAGTCCTTCCACAAAAATTTTTTTTTTTTTTTTTTTTTTAAAACAGTGACCAGATCAAGTAGCCACGTCCTTGAAACAGGTAAAAAAAAAACCAGAAACAACAAACAGGACACCACAAGTGTACAACAAGAACGCTATAAAATAGCAACCGGCCCCATGACACTGAGGCGACCGACACAAGACAGAAAACTGCAATGAAAACGACAGACTACGAGCGGACTCCCAGAAGCACCAAGGGCGGGCGTCTGGACTGATCCATGGTACTACTGGAATGAAAATTAGCAAAGGTAAGAACCTAATTTTCCTTTCCCAGTACGTACCAGGATCAGTCCAGACAGCTGGGATGTACCCGAGCCGCCTTAACTGGGGTGGGACCCTGAGAGTCCCGCTCGAATCACACTGCTCCCAAAGGACTCTGCAGGAGGTCCCCGGACATCCAGGCGATAATGCCTGGAAAAAGTATGCCAGGATTTCCATGTGGCCGCCCTGCATATCTCTTGGCACGAAACCAAGTGATTCTCTGCCCATGAAGTCGCTTGAGAACGCAGAGAATGAGCCTTAAGTCCAGCGGGAACAGGCTTACCACAGCCAACATACGTGGACGCAATAGCACTTTTCAACCAGCGTGCAATCGTAGCTTTGGACGCTTGAAGACCCTTCCTGGGTCCACTCCACAACACGAAAAGGTGATCTGACTTTCTAAAGTCATTCGTAACCTCCAAATAGCGTAAGAGAATCCGACGGACATCCAAACGCCTCAAGTCCCGACCCTGAGCAGACTGTAGGTCCTCGTCCGAAAAGGAAGGTAATTCCACCGTTTGGTTGACATGAAACGTGGAAACCACCTTAGGTAGGAAGGAAGGAACAGTTCGTAGGGAAACCCCGGACGCCGAAATGCGCAAAAACGGTTCCCTGCAAGAGAGAGCCTGAAGCTCCGACACCCGACGAGCCGAGGAAATGGCGACAAGGAAAACAGTCTTAAGGGTGAGATCCTTCAAAGAAGCCGCCTTAAGAGGTTCAAACGGAGCCACACACAAACCGCGGAGTACCAAGTTCAAGTTCCAAGACGGACAGGGAAGCCTGACGGGAGGACGCAAGTTTCTAACCCCTCGCAAAAAACGAGCCACATCTGGATGACTCGCAAGGGAAGAACCTTCGACCTTGCCCCTCAAGCAGCCCAAAGCCGCCACCTGAACTCGAAGCGAATTATACGCCAACCCCTTCTTCAATCCATCCTGTAAGAACATAAGGATATCCGCCACTGACGAACGTCTGGCCGACGTACCTGCCGTGTCACACCAATCATGGAAAACCTTCCAAACCCTCGCGTAGGCGAGAGTAGTGGAAGATCGACGCGCCCGAAGGAGAGTAGACACCACCGCGTCCGAATAACCTCTCTTCTTCAACCGCTTCCTCTCAAAAGCCAAGCCGCCAGACAAAAACGATCCGCCAGATCGAAAAATACTGGACCCTGCCGAAGGAGATTGGGAAGATGACCGAGACGCAGTGGGCCGTCGACTGCCAAGTTGACCAGATCCGCGAACCACGGGCGCCGCGGCCATTCCGGAGCCACGAGAATCACCGGACCGTGATGGGACTCTATGCGCCTTAGCACTTTCCCCACCAGCGGCCACGGAGGGAACACATAAAGAAGAATGTGACGAGGCCACGGAAGGGCTAGCGCGTCCACCCCTTCTGACGCGTGCTCCCTTCTCCGACTGAAGAAGCGTGCCGCCTTTGCATTTTGACGAGTCGCCATGAGGTCCAAGCGCGGAGTCCCCCAACGCCGCGCGATGAGAGCCATCGCTTCCAACGAGATCTCCCATTCTCCTGGATCTAGGTGCTGCCGGCTGAGGTAATCCGCCTGAACGTTGTCCACGCCGGCGATGTGGGTGGCCGCGAGACGCTCTATGTGCCTTTCCGCCCAGGACATCAACAGCGCCGCCTCGGACGCTACTGCTTGGCTTTTCGTGCCTCCTTGTCGATTTATGTACGCCACTGTGGTCGCATTGTCCGACAGAACTCTTACTGCTCGTCCGCGTACCAGCGGAAGGAGACAACGCAAGGCCAGGCGGACCGCTCTGGTCTCCAAGCGGTTTATGGACCAAGTCGCCTGGAGTGCTGACCAGGTGCCCTGGACTGCACGGGACTGGCAGACCGCACCCCAGCCTGACAGGCTGGCATCCGTCGTCACCACCAACCAAGACGGGGGTTCGAGGTCCACCCCCTGTAGGAGATTGGCCGGAATCAACCACCAAGAGAGACTGGAGCGAGCCGGCTCCAGCAAAGGCAATTCCATCCCGTACTCCTCCGAGCGGGGATCCCAGCGAGATAGAAGCGCTCTTTGTAACGGACGCATATGCGCAAAAGCCCATTGTACCATTTCCATAGTAGACACCATATGACCAATGACTTGTAAATAATCCCAGACCGTGGGAATCTCGAGCTCTAACAGACGTCGTACCTGAGTCATGAGATTGAGCATGCGTTGCTGCGGAAGAAAAACCTTGCCCATCAAGGTGTCGAACCGAGCTCCCAGGAACTCCAGCTGTTGGGTTGGTTCGAGTCTGCTCTTCGCGAAGTTGACTACCCAACCCAACCTCTGCAGCTGGCGCACCACTAAGGAGACCGCCCGGGTGCATGCCTCGTGCGACTTCGCTCGAATGAGCCAATCGTCGAGATAGGGATGTACCAGGACGCCTTGCCGGCGGAGGGAAGCCGCTACCACCACGAGAACTTTGGTGAACACCCTCGGCGCGGTGGCCAACCCGAAGGGGAGGGCGCAAAACTGGTAGTGGTCCCCCATTACCATGAACCTCAAGTACCTTTGATGCCGTTCTCTTATTCCGATGTGCAGATAGGCCTCTGTCAGATCCAAAGAAGCCAAGAATTCTCCCTTGTGGACGGCCGCAATAACAGACCGGAGGGTCTCCATCCGGAAGCGGGGCACACGCAACGCCTTGTTTACTCCCTTGAGATCCAGAATGGGTCGGAAGGTGCCCTCCTTCTTGGGCACCAGGAAGTATATGGAATACCGACCCGTCCTGAGCTGGTCCCAGGGAACCGGAACCACCGCCCCCAGAGCCTGTAGATGGGCGACCGTTTGGGCTATAGCTACCTGTTTTTCTACGGGCCCGCACGGCGATACCAGGAAGAGATCCCGGAGGGGACGTACAAAATCCAACTCGTAGCCGTACCGAACCACGTCGAGGACCCATTGATCCGAAGTAATTGCGGCCCACTCCTCCCAGAACCGGGACAACCGACCTCCGATAACGGGCACGGAGGAGTGGGCCCGCGCACCTTCATTGTGCGGGCTTGATGGCAGGAAAGCCTTGGGAAGAGCCTCCACGTAGAGGCCTCCTGCCACGAAAGGAAGAAGAAGACCAGGCCTGGGATCTCGTCGTCTGCTGCCGCTGGGAGAAGGAACCTCCTCTTCCCCCACGGAAACGCCTTTGTCCACGAAAGCGAGCCCTGGCGTTACCAAACGACCGAGGTTGCCGAGGCTTATCCTCCGGCAGCTTGTAAACCTTGTTGTCACCCAGATCCTTAATGAGCTGGTCCAGCTCGTCGCCGAACAGCAACTTGCCCTTAAAGGGAAAGGAACCTAACCTCGCCTTGGAGGTGGCATCCGCCGACCAACGACGGAGCCACAGCAACCTCCTGGCTGAGACCGCCGAGGACATAATACGAGCCGATGTGCGCAACAAGTCATACAAGGCATCCGCTGTATAAGCGACCGCCGCTTCAACACAATTCGCCTGCTCAGCCTCACCCGGAGGTAGCTCCTGCATGGTCAGCAGCTGTTGAACCCAGCGGAGGTTGGCCCTCTGTACAAGGCTGCTGCAAGCCGCCGCTCGGACCCCCAGTGCCGCCACATCAAAAATACGCTTTAATAAGACCTCAAGCTTGCGGTCTTGGAGGTCCTTCAGCGCTATACCCCCCGTCACGGGGATAGTCGTATGCTTGACCACAGCCGTGACAGCCGAATCTACCGCGGGTGTCTTCAACAGTTCCAAAGAATCCTTAGGTAAGGGATATAACTTTTCCATGGCTCGATTCACGCGCAGGGAAGCCTCTGGCAGTTCCCATTCCTTCGAGACAATCTGCAGCACCTTGTGATGGAAAGGAAAAGTCTGAGGAGGGGCCCGAAGCCCTGCCATCGCGATATCCCCCGTGGACGAGTCCGCCTCTTGAGGCGGCGTCGTTAACTCTAGCTCCTGCAGCACGTGGAGAATAAGGGCACTTAACTCCTCCTTAGCAAATAGACGGAGCACCTGAGGGTCATCCCCCTCTACGGACCCCTGCTCGTCCGTCGTTAGCAAATCCGGAGCCCCCGGGGACTCTGGAGCGGCCCCTGTATCGCTCAGGTCCTCAGCTCCCCCCCCCCCCGCGGGCGGGGAGCCGTAGCCCCGGCAGACCCCACCCCCGGAGGACTCCCCTGGGGTAGGGGAGACTTTTTGGGCACCTTCGGGGGAGGGGGCACCTCCAGCTCCCAGCCGGACTCTGCCTGTAAAAACGCCTTGTGCATTAAAAGCACAAACTCCGACGAAAAAGGCACTGACCTTTTAAAACCTTTCTTCGGGGCATCCGCTGAGGGGGGGCCTCGAGGCGACCCCACATCGGGCTGAGAGCGCGGGCTGCGTGCGTCCGGCGAGGGGGGAGGGGAGTTCTCCTCCTCCGAAGCTGAAAAATCCTCCTGCCGCGTGGCCAAGATGGCCGCCGCACTCCTCCCCGAGGGAGGAGGGGCCGAAGACCGGCTGCCTGAGGCGCTGCTTTGCCGCGACGCAGAGGGGCGAGGAGAGCGGCTGCGGGCAGCGCTCGGCCCCCCCGAGGGTCCCTCGCCCCCGGGAAGACATCGGGGGCAGAGACCCTCGCGGGAGAGTCGCGCCCCCGCCTCCCCACATGTCTGGCAAGCCGAGGATCGCGGCATCCTAGGAGTGAGCCCTGAAGCCCTGAAGTGACGGCGAAAATGGCGCCAAAAAAAAAACAAACTCTGGTGAGCAGAAATTCGGAAGCTAACGCGCGCCGGGTGGACTAGCCACCCCCTCCGGGGTCCGAAAGGGCACGGGCAGGCTTTTTGTTCGGGGTTAAGCAGGGGAGCTCACTGCCTGTCCCCAACAGGTCTTAAATGACTCTTCAGATTGACTTTTTTTTTTTTTTTTTTTTTAAACCCCCTTCAGGGCCAAATCCCTGGTATGGGGGGGGAGGGTGACCGGCCCACCGGTAAACTCTCCCCCAGCCCCACGGACACTCTATCCCGGGAAGAAGAGGAGGGTATGACCCTCCGAGCCTGCCCCACACTTAACCACTAAACTCGCAGCGCAAGACAATTAACAAAGACAAACAGGCAGACAGAGGACAGAAAAGACGAACCAATTGATCTAGTCCCTTGTCTCCCCCTTTTCTTTTTTTTTTTTTTTTTTCCAGTACCAAGAAACTGACCAGACCAGAACCGCAGGTTATGCCTCTCAATCTGCTGGAGTCAGAGAATATACTGAAGGACCGCAGGAGGCACACCAGTATATCTAGGGGGTGCTTTCAGTTTTCTCTCTGACTCCATCTGCTGGAGGGGAGGCATAACCCAGCTGTCTGGACTGATCCTGGTACGTACTGGGAACCCATGTTACTGAAACACGTTACTGAAGCTACTGAAATTCGGTTCCTGACATGCATATCACCATAGAACTATACATAGAGCAACATAGGACGATCAAACTAAGATAGGAGGGATAGAGGGTGGGAAGGGAGGGGGTGGGAAGATTGAAGGATATGTTACGTTAAGCATTGATATTCTTAAGCACCTTGTTTTGATGTTGGTCAATTACGGTATTTAGCATTTGCAGGTTTGCACCTATGCAGAAATATCAACGTCAACTGAACAGAAATGTGATATGATAGTCTCAGAAATAGAACAGTTCGACTGGGGGACCATCGGTTTGCATTACTATCTGTGTGTGTTTGCCATACTATTAATATTATTATTCAAATGCTTTTGTATTAAATATCTTTGGTTGTAATTAAACAATAAAACGCTTAATAAAACTGAAAAAAAAATATTGAAACTGTCCCCACACATCTCTCCAGAACTCCCCGTTAATGGGAATCAGCGCATCCTACTGCTTAATTTGCTCAGACAACACAGTATGCACATCTCTTCCGACTGGCTTTTTAGGGAATTAATAGACCCCAGTTCAGGTCAGTTCTATTGTTTTGCACAATGTCAAGAGATGCTGGGGTAGATTTTATAATTCTACGCACGCGTGTACTTTTGTTCGCGCACCAGGCGCGAACAAAAGTATGCCGGATTTTATAAGATACGTGCGTAGCCGCGCGCATCTTATAAAATCTGGGGTCGGCGCGCGTACGTGGGTGCACATTTGTGCAACTTGCATGCGCCGAGCCCTGCGCATAAAGTAATATTGGGGTGGATGGAGTCAAAAGGGCCGGATATGGAACACAGGTTCAAGAAGATGATCACTTTATACTAACATGAGTACCACTTAGCGAAGTGTGGCTCTCCCAAACATAGATCCACTGAGGTAGATCTTCAAAAGTTACGCGAGCGCGTACTTTTGTTCGCGCAGCAGGCGCGAACAAAAGTATGCTGGATTTTATAAGATACACGGGTAGCTGCGCGTATCTTATAAAATCCGGGGTCGGCGCGCGCAAGGCTGCGCAAACTCGGCAGCCTGCACGCGCCGAGCCGCGCAGCCTGCCTCCGTTCCCTCCGAGGCCGCTCCGATTTCAGAGCGGCCTCGGAGGGAACTTTCCTTCGCCCTCCCCCCACCCCTTCCCCTACCTAACCCACCCCCCCGGCCCTAGCGAAACCCCCCCCCCTTACCTTTGTCGGCAAAGTTACGCCTGCTGAAAGCAGGCGTAACTTTGCACGCACCAGCCGGCAGGCCCGCTCCGTCCTCCGGTCCTGGGGGCTGGTCCGGAGGCCTCGACCAGGCCCCCGGGCCGGCGCCACACCCCCGGGCCCGCCCCCGGACACCGCGGCACGCCCCCGAAATGCCGTGTCGTTTCGGGAACGCCCCCGGACACGCCCCCTCCCTCCCCTTTTCGAAAGCCCTGGGACTTACGCGCGTCCCGGGGCTTTATGCGCGCCGGCGGCCTATGCAAAATAGGCGCGCCGGCGCGCGCAGGCCTTTTAAAATCCGCTCCACTATGTACAATCCCTGTTCTCTCCAAAAGTGCAGTTTTTGATCATAAGATGTATGTCTTTTCTGTTATGTTCAACACTCATGTTCTTATGTAGATCACTATTATTAGACCTACATACGTGGGCTTTACATATATGGGCTTTATATTATTCTAGAGGATTGAAGGGAATGAGGGTGCGGGATCAGAGGACGGGATAGAGCGTTTTGTGAAATATGATCAATGTATTTGTAACTTTTTCTGATGTTATGTTTTTAAAGCTTTATAAAAACAATAAAAACAATTTGAAAAAAATGAATAAAACAAGAAAAAAAATTAAAAATTTTCAAAATTTGTGTGTTTTTCTTGTGTTTAAAGTGAAGTTTTAAGTTTAATTATCTATTACAATTTTTTTTCAGATGTACTTAAGAACATAAGATTTGCCATACTGGGTCAGTCAAAAAAGTACATGATGCCAGTATCTTGTTTCCAACTGTGGGCAATCCACGTCACAAGTACCTGGCAGGATACCAAGAGATAGACAGATTTCTACTTTAATAATGCTTTATGGACTTTTCCTCAAGGATCTTGCCTAAACCTTTATTAAACATAGCTATACTAAGGGGTAGATTTTAAAACATTACATGCGCGCATCCATGTGCGAGCGCTACCTGGCGTGCACACACAGACCCGCAATTTTATAAAATGCCAGGTCAGCGCACGCAAGTGGGAGAAGATTTTTGCACTTACGCACGGCAACACATCAGGGCCTTCCCCAGTTCCCTCCCAGTCCACTCCAATTAAGGAGCGGACTGGGAGGGAACTTCCTGACCTCCCTTCCCCTATCCCTATCCTAAACCTACCCAAAATCATTAAGTCACTTTTGGCGCTTGCTTCTGAACAGGAGCAAGTTGCACGCGCCGGCAGCACTGTGCTGGGCGCCTCTAGCACTGCCCCACCCCCAGACCGCCTCTTTTACTAACCCCTGAACTTAAATGTGTCCCAGGGGTTTACGTGTGTGGCTGGGCCTTTGAAAATTGGTGAATTAAAATCCGGCCCTTAGAGATTTCACCACATCATCTGGCAATTAATTCCAGAGCTTAATTATGCATTTAGTAAAAAATATGTATTCTCTTATTAGTTTTAAAAATAATACCCAGCAGCTTCATTATTTGTCTTCTAGTCAGTACTTTTTGAAACAGTAAACAATTGATTCATGTTTACTCTTTCCAATAGGGGTGTGAATCGTGTGATCGATCGTCTTAACGATCGATTTTGGCTGGCGGGGGAGGGAAATCTTATCGTCGTGGTTTTTTTTTTTTTTTTTAAATCGTTAAAAATCGTAAATCGGGGGAGGGCGGGAAAACCGGCACACCAAAAAAACCCTAAAACCCACCCCGAACCTTTAAAACAAATCCCCCACCCTCCCGACCCCCCCCAAAATGTTTTAAATTACCTGGGGTCCAGAGGGGGGGTCCCGACGCGATCTCCCTCTCTCTGGCCACGACTGCGTTGAGAGAAATGGCGCCGGTGGCCCTTTGCCCTTATCATGTGACAGGGCAAAGGTAGCGCCGGCGCCATTTTGGTTTCTGGTTCCCGACGTCACGCGTGCAGGAGATCGCCCCCGGACCCCCGCTGGACCCCCAGGGACCTTTGGCCAGCTTGGGGGGGCCTCCTGACCCCCACAAGACTTGCCAAAAGTCCAGCGGGGGTCCGGGAGCGACCTCCTGCGCGTGGGCCGTATTGCCAATCTTCAAAATGGCGCCGGCGCTACCTTTGCCCTCACTATGTCATACGGGCAACCGTCGCCCGTATGACATAGTGAGGGCAAAGGTAGCGCCGGCGCCATTTTGAAAATTTTGCCCTCACTATGTCATACGGGCGATGGTCGCCCGTATGACATAGTGAGGGCAAAGGTAGCGCCGGCGCCATTTTGAAGATTGGCAATACGGCCCGCACGCAGGAGGTCGCTCCCGGACCCCCGCTGGACTTTTGGCAAGTCTTGTGGGGGTCAGGAGGCCCCCCCCAAGCTGGCCAAAAGTCCCTGGGGGTCCAGCGGGGGTCCGGGGGCGATCTCCTGCACGCGTGACGTCGGGAACCAGGAACCAAAATGGCGCCGGCGCTACCTTTGCCCTGTCACATGATAAGGGCAAAGGGCCACCGGCGCCATTTCTCTCAATGCAGTCGTGGCCAGAGAGAGGGAGATCGCGTCGGGACCCCCCCACTGGACCCCAGGTAATTTAAAACATTTGGGGGGGTTCGGGAGGGTGGGGGATTTGTTTTAATGGTTCGGGGTGGGTTTTAGGGTTTTTTTGGTGTGCCGGTTTTCCCGCGCCCTATTTAACGATACAATACAAATGCCCCTGACGATAAATCGGGGGCATTTGTATTGTATCGTGCACTCTAACGATTTTGAACGATTTTAAAATTATCTGACGATAATTTTAATCGTTCAAAAACGATTCACATCCCTACTTTCTAATCCCCACATTATTTTATAAACCTCTATCACATCCTCTCTCAGACATCTTTTCATCAGGCTGAAGATTCCTAGCTTCTTTAGCCTTTCTTCATAGATAAATTGTTTCACCCCCTTTATCATTTCAGTGCTCTTCTCTATACTTTTCTAATTGTGCTATATCTTTTAACGATGTCATGACTAGAAACAGAGGCATTAAGGTGAGGTCTCACCACAGAGCGATAGGCATTATGATATTCTGTTTTATTCTCCATTCCTTTCCTAATAATTCTTAGGATTCTATTTGCTTTCTTGGCTTCTGCTCTGCACTGAGCAGAAGATTTCAATATATGACACCTAGATCCTTTTCTTACAATGGCCATCCTAACATAGAAACATAGAAGTGACGGCAGAAGAAGTCCAAACGGCCCATCTAGTCTGCCCAGCAAGCTTTCACACCTATTTGTTTTCATAATCTGTTACTCTGACCGCTGAGGTCAGGGCCCTTATTGGTAACTTTTTGGTTCCAATTCCCTTCCACCCCCACCATCGATGCAGACATCAGTGCTGGAGCTGCAGCTAAGTGAAGTATCTAGCTAATTGGTTTGGGGTAGTAACCGCCGTAATAAGCAAGCTACTCCCATTTGTTTACCCTGCATGTGCAATTCAGTCATTGTTGGTTGTCTGAATAAAAATCCTCTTTACTTAATTCCCTCTGTTGCTGAAGCAGTGAGCTGCGCTGGATACTTATTCCAAGTCAAGTATCATGCTTAATTGATTCGGGGTAGTAGCCACTGTAACAAGCAAGCTATTCCCATGCTTATTTGTTTACCCAGACTATGTAATTCATTCTTTGTTGGTTGATGCTGAATATAAATCATCTTTTCTTCATTTTCCCTGCCGTTGAAGGAGAGAGCTATGCTGGATGTGCATTGAAAGTGAAGAATCAGGCTTATTTGATTTGGGGTAGTAACCGCTGTAACAAGCCAGCTACTCCCATGCTTATTTGTTTACCCAGACTATGTAATTCATTCTTTGTTGGTTGATGCTGAATATAAATCATCTTTTCTTCATTTTCCCTGCCGTTGAAGGAGAGAGCTATGCTGGACTAACACTTCCCTTCTTGGCAGGTACCCTGGAGAGATATCTTTGGTGCAAGAAGAAACCTCATCACTGTGAGGGCAGGTCCTAGCTACAGGATTGCTTCCTGTCTCACTTATTCAATGTCTCTTTAGGTTCTTTTATATGCAGATGAATGTACTCTGACATGTGCATATACTTTAAAAAATAGAGCTTGAAATGCAAAAAACACCTGCATGTTCACTTGTGCAATTATTCTATTTTATATCTTTTCTCAAAAAACATGATAAATGAGGTGAACAACAATATTCTATAACCGTTGTCTAACCTCTGATGAAGACAGTAATTGTGCCAAAACATGGTCCATGTTTGTGTGCTGTTGCGCCCGGTCGCAGACGGCTGCGACCTCTCATACTTACCTCTTTTTTTGCTGCACCATGTAATCTGGGACGAGTGGCGGCTTCTGCCAGTCACTGCCGACCTGCCTGGCGTTCCCGGGATGGTGTGGGCGCTGCCGACCGCCATCTTGCTTCTGGAGTCACATAGGAGCGCGCACACGCGAACATGGGCCAGCTATCTACACATCATGGCGGGAATCTTGGGGGCATCCCCTCCGGATGATGTAGTCTCGCTACTTGTACTTAAGCAGACCAGCCCAATTCCTTGCTAATTCGTCAGTGTGTTTTCTCTTTGCTGAATCCACCTACTTGTACCTTCGGTTCCTGTTCCTTGCTTGCTGTGGGAAACGCTCTGAGTACCCGCTCCTCGGGGGCTCTTCCGCGTTCTTGGGCTATCCGCTCCTTGGAAGGCCTTCCTGCCTTTGAAGTCTAGTTTGTTCTACTTCTCAGGACTTCCTTGGAACCACGTCTTGCTGGGATTCCTGCAGTGTACCCCGTTCCTCGGGCCACTACCACGTACCTCTCAGCGGATTCACTTCTCCACTCTCTGAGCTGCAGTTTGCTGCCTCAACATCATCTGAGCTTTCTGTACCTCTGAATCTCCACCTGTACCATCATCCTCGGCATACCCCGCTTGCAGGCCACTACCGGATCTGTACACCTGAGGTATTCCTTCCGTGCTGAGAAGATTGACTGGCGTACCCTGCACTGCGGGCCACTACTGGATCTGCACCTCAGAGGTAATTGCTCGACTACTGAGAAGGTTGTCTGGCATATCCTGCTCCGCAGGCCTTCACTGAACTTCGAAAACAAAGCAGTAGTCAGTCTAAGGTAGCCATGGGTGTGAGAAAAACAAAAGAAGTCCGATGCCTTGAAAAGAAATTTATTAGTATAGTATAGTATAGTAATAACCACCCGACTCTGGTCGAGTTTCGCCCTTAGGGCTACATCAGGGGCTCTTGAAAATGGATAATTATGTACTCGGGTACACTATATAATGTTCAAATTGTACTCTGATTAAATTTTATGGACTGAATGTGAAAACGATTGTTGGACCATATCTTGCAAAATAATCCTCAAAGCAAAGTTACTTAATTAAGTTCACTGCGTTTATAATTTTGGTGAAAGTTAAAGCTCTTTTCTATAAAAAGTACCATTGTGCTTAGCATGACTGCAGCACTAAGCCCTACACTAACTCAGGAGAAAGAGACTATAGTAGTCTGTCCTACGTAGACAGAGGATAGATATACTGCTTTGAGGATTATTTTACAAGATATGTAACTGCCGGGGGGGGGGAAGTGATGTCATCCCTGCAAAATGGTCGCTTAAGGCGCTAGCTCCCCTCATCCTTTTTCTAATCTTTTCTAAATCGGTGCCATCGATGTGAATTCACAGAACTAAAGAGCAACTTGGGATTACTAAACTACGCGGAATGACATCTAAGAAAAAATCCATCTATTTAAAAGTATTCTCGTATGAAGCGGGGGGTTCGAGATTTGCGGCCTTGCGTGAGACGGTAGAAATGGGAGAAGACAGCAGGGCAGACAGCAGAGAGTCGATTACTAAAGGTGACGGTGGAGCAGCAGAGGCCAATAAGTCTCGGTTGTCGGAGGAACTCACCAAAGAAGACTTCAGGATGTGGTTTCAAGAGATACAAAAAGATATTAAATCTATAAAAAATGACATGCATGCGGCTTTGGAGGAACTCCGTACAGAGATGGGGGAATATGACCGCCGTGTTGAGGTGGAAAACATCGTGGAGGATCAAGATCTGGAATCATCCTGCATTAAAACTGATATTACAGTCCTACAACATACTAATGAAGAGATCATGCTGAAATTAGAGGATATGGAAAATAGATCGAGGAGATCTAATATCTGAATACGGGGCGTGCCGGAGTCAGACGCATATGAAGATGTCGACATGGTGGTCCGAAAGATTTGCACGGTCGTGCTCAATGCAAGGGCAGATGCTGCAGCATCATTGGACAATGATATTGTGCTAGATAGGGCACATAGAGCACTCCACGCTCCAAAAACTAATGTTCCCTGTGACATTGTCCACTGCGTACACAGTTTCCGTTTGAAGGAACAAATCATGCAGCAGGCTCGGAGAATGGGCAATATTACCCGGGAAGGAAACACCATTGCCCTTTACCAAGACCTGGCTTCCGCTACACTTCAACAGCGCAGGGAACTGCGACCAGTGACGTCTATTCTTCGAAAGGAGAACATCAGATATAGATGGCTCTACCCGCGCGGCCTCACCTTCACAGCGGGGGGGCATTACACAGCGAATGAAATCAGCAGCGGAAGCTGGAGCCGCTTTGACAGAAGTGGGGCTCTCTGTACCAGCACATGAGATTTCCACTCAAAAAAGCAACGGGACTGAGTGCCCGCGGTGGCAACGGGTGGGGAAGTCGGGCTCAAGACTGCGCCACAAATCCACTAACAAGGACTCTAGCCTGCCCCAAGAAGGGGTTGATTGAAGATGCTGACAATGCAGGCAGGCGTTTGATATATCCTTTGTGGAAAGACTGGAGGTTCAGTCCAGGATATGAGCTTTAAGGCTTATTTTGTTCCCAAGTTGTAAAGTTAAATGTGTTAACTCATAGGGTTAGTGTTCTGCACAGTTACTGGTTATGTGTATTATTAGCGGATGAGATTGGATGGGGGGAGGGGGATGGGTTGTCCACCTCACAGCGGAGGTACTTTAGATGTTGGGGGGGAGGGTGGGACAGGGAAAGAAGGGAGGTAGAGGAGATCAACATGGTGTACTGATAGGGGGGAGGGGGAGGAAGGGGGAAGATTTGCTGCAGGGACCATGCTTGGGATCATAGAGTGGCTATGGCAAGGGAAGGCAGATATAGGATGGGGTGAATTGTCTCTTGGGAGTTCCAGAAGGTTGGGGGGGGGGGGGGGGGGAGATTTTATTGTTATGCTGTCTCTTAAGGTGATATCTCTCAATGTAAAGGGCTTGAATACACCTTTTAAACGCAAACTGATGTTTAAAGAAGCCCTCTCCTTGAAAGCATCCATAATCTTTCTACAAGAAACTCATCTCAGGAAGAAACATGAGAGATTATTATGTAATTATCAGTATGCCCATATTTTATTAGCAGCTAGCAGCCTACTCATAAGTATTCAGGAGTTGGGATTTTGATATCCAGAGATTTAATGGTACAAATTGAAAAGATCCATAGGGATACAGAGGAGAGGTCTATTATAGTCTCACTATATATTAATAAAATTCTTTTCAATTTGGTAAATATCTATAACCCGGGCAGATGCACAACTCTTGAACTGCACAAGTGGTAAATTAATAATGGGTGGAGATTTCAATATGGTTAGCAATCCCTTATTGGATTGCTCTAAAGGAAAGGGACAATATTCAAAAGCGGATCAAAGGGCTCTGAAGAGCTTTATCATTAAGTGGCAAATACTAGATATTTAGAGGGAAAGAAATCCTAGAGGTAGAGATTATTCCTTTTATTCAGCTGCACATGATACCTACACCAGAATTGACTATTGTCTTATTGATAAATCTCTTGCGTGTAACACCAGGGCTGTAGGAATTTGAAATATAGTATGGTCAGACCATGCACCCATATGGTGGGAATTTGATCACCTACATGCAGAGAGTGGAAGTCGGTTCTGGAAACTTAATGATTCCTTGATAAAAGACAAAGAGGAAGAAATACAAATCAGGACTGCTATAAGGGAATATCTCACCATAAATGATACATCGCCCGAAATACTTTGGGATTGTCTAAAAGCTGTAATAAGAGGGGGGCTCATAGCAACTGCTTCGTATAAAAAGAAAGAGAAAGAGAAACAAAGTAAGATACTTAGGGATAAATTAGTTAAAGCAGAGAGAGCACATAAACAGACTCCAACGAGGGTACTACTAAAGGAATTGGAGGACATACGCTATCACTGCCATTAGCAATGGTAACATGGAATAGACTTAGTTTTTGGGTACTTGCCAGGTTCTTATGGCATGGATTGGCCACTGTTGGAAACAGGATGCTGGGCTTGATGGACCCTTGGTCTGACCCAGTATGGCATTTTCTTATGTTCTTATGTACTTAAATTAAAATGATTGAGGCCAAAGAGATGGCTCATCATTTGGATTTGACGAAGCAAGTTTATTATGAGCATGGCAATAGGGCAGGGAAGCTGCTAGCCCATAATTTAAAAGCCCACATATCCCAATCACAAATTACAAAAATCAAAGCACCAAACGGGACTTTTATAGTAGACGGGGACGGGATCAGAGATCAATTTAATCAATTCTTTGCTGATTTATATGCTCGGGAAGACAGGGCCACGGAAGAAAATATTCATAATTATTTAAAGGAAGTCCAATTACCTTGCTTGGACACTGACCTAATGGAGAGGGTGGGTCAACCCATTTCATCAGCAGAGGTTTTAGCGGTTATTACTGAGTTGAAACCGGGGAAAGCCCCTGGAATTGATGGGTACACCCCACTCTTCTATAGGAAATTCAAGGAAGAACTGGTAGGACCACTGGTCCGGATGTTTAACAGTTTGAGAAATGGAGGACATTTAACAGCAGCAGCGAATGTTGCTGGTATCACGATTCTCCTGAAACCGGGAAAGGATCCGACCCAATGTAGTTCTTATCACCTGATATCCCTTATTAATATAGATCTAAAGCTGCTGGCCAAAATATTGGAAAATAGATTAAAGGTCATTATCACTTCCCTAATTCATGATGATCAAGCCGGATTTATGCCGGGAAGAATGGCAGGGAATAATATCTGGAAAGTAATTAAACCTTCCTGGGGGGCTGGGGGGCTCAAATCGGGGGGTAGCTGCAAAAAAATCGGCCCCCCAGCCCCAGGGAGCTCCGAAAACGGAGGCGATATAAAATCCAAAATGGCCACCGTTCCCGGGCTTCCTGACCCGAGAACGGCCTGGCCAAGCTCTGGGGAAGGGATCCCCGGGCTAAATTTGCCTTCCCTGCCGAGGAGGGACCCTCCCCACCCGGCAGGGAGGCATAGAATAAACCCCGACGGCAAAAACTCGATGGGGGCTGGCAGAAAAGAGGCAGGCTGCCTGCCCGTGGCAAAGAGAGAGCCGCTCTGAGGAAAAAAAGGCTGCAGAGAAAACATGTGATTGACAGCCTGGAGGCCAGGAGTGAAGCAGGGGGGAATCCTGCTGACTTCTGCCTGTCTTGCTGCCGGTTCAAGCCTCCTGAGACCCGAAAAGGAAAAATATGGGTCTACTGCTGCAAATAAGCTGGAGGTAGGGGAATACCTGCAACTTATAATAAAAAGTGAAATTCCTCTTTTAAATATTTATTCACTTTTTTTTTAACTGAGCACGGCAGTTGGGTTCTAAACCCTCTCGGCAGCCGTGGGGGGGGGGGGGGGGGGGGGGGGGGGGAGACGAGACCCAGAGAGACTCGGTCCCCCACCTGAAAGTGGAATGGACTCAGGCTATGCAGCGCACTAGGGGCAAAGCCCCCCTGAGACTGGCAAGAGCCAGGAGACGGAACTGTCTCCCACAGAAGAAAAAGAAAAAATCACTAATGAAAAAGTCCCTTACTACTAAGGAAAATAAGAAGAAGTACTTGCTTGATCCGAGGGGAAGAAGAAAGAGAAGGCTGACTAGCCTAAAGCAGAGAACGAAGGGTGAGCTGCTAGTACCTGCTGGAGACAGACGAATACTGAAGGGTTAGAGGATAGGCTCTGTCCTGATATAGGGCATCCTTCAAGTTTTAGTCTGTCTCCACCTGCTGGAAAGGAGGCTCAACCCACAGTCTGGACTGATCCGGGTACGTACAGGGAATGGCATTTTTCCCAGCGGCTCTGACCTGGGGGCTAATCTCACTGGGGGTTACCTGAGGGGCTTGTCTCCTGCATGCACATAGGACTGCCTCAGGGGCTTATCTAATGTAAACACACATAATTACTGGGATTATACCTGGGGGTTCAAACCCAGGGGCTTATTCCCCACGCACAAACTTTGACTTAGTATGTCATGGTTCCAGGTATTTAGGAAAGTAAGATTATTTGAACAATAAGAGGATAGAACAAATACAATCATATTGTTGCAGATCATTGCTACATATATATAAAGCTTACATATTTCCAAAGGATCAGTCTGTGCTATCACATCCAGAAGCACTCTCTCGCTGTTATATCTCCTTATACACTAAAGAGAGCAGCAGTGTTCCCTCCCTCTTTGTTCTTATCCAATTCAGGTGCAGCTGTGTGGCCTTCACTCTCTCAGGCTTTAGTATCAGTTAATTGTTTACTTTCTCACCAGAGAACTACTGGCTCTACAGTTTTAAGATTCTTGCCTGTTCATAAACATTTCACAGAGCACAACAGTAAATATGAGGACCCTCAGAGATTGGCCTGTGGCCTTCATACTAGTCTGTGTCTGGCTAAAAATTCTGCATCCAAAATGCTGCATCCATCCTCAGCCAGAGTACCTGGAAAGTCCAATTTTTGGTGGTGGTCACTTCAGTTCGCAGGATTGGTTAAGTTTCAAGCTCTAGAAACTCATTCACCTTATACTAAGTTTTACCATGATAAGGTGGTCTTCCGCAGCCTTCCTAAGTTCTTGCCTAAGGCGGTGTCAGAATTCCAGCTTAACCAGTCAATTGTCCTTCCAACATTTTTCCCAGGCCACAGAGGTGAACAAGCATTGCCCACTTTAGACTGCAAGAGAGCCTTGGCCTTCTCTCTGGAGCAGACTAAAGTTGACCCAACTTTTTGTTTCTTTTGATACAAATAAATTGGAGATTGCTGTTGTTAAACAGACTATATCTTATTGGCTAACAGATTACAATGCCTTATGTTATGCCTTGGAGGGGTTGAATTTGATGGGCTATGTTAGGGCTCATTCTGTCTGAACCATTGCAATGTTGGTGGCTCCATGGAGGAGAAGTGCAAGGCTGTGATGTGGCGTTCTCTCTACTCATCCACATCTTATTTCACCTCTGGATACGGATAGCAAATGTGACAGTAAGTTTGGCCAATCTGTCCTTAGGAATTTGTTTGAGGTGTAGAACCCAACTCTTTCCTGCCTAGTGCCCCGTTGGTTTCTGTTCCGGGCTCCTGCCCCACTAGGTTAAGAATAAAATACAAAAAATAAAATACAAAAATGCTTTGTTGTCAACAAAAACATATTTATTGTGCCCATTGGCTTTTGTTGTTGCTCCTTTTGCTGTTGGGGGCAGCCTGTAGCTGGAATTCCCCATGTGTGAAGACCAGCATCCTGCTTGGCCTTGGAGAAAATGGAGTTGTGTAGCAGTAATAAGGTGTTCTCCAAGGGTAAGTAGGGTAGTCTTCACAAAGTCCTCCAACCTTCCTGTGGAGTTCATTTCTCCAATATTTAATTTCATTCTTGCTAAACATGAGACAAAAGGGTGGATGAATGGTACAATGACATGCCACAGGCATGCCCAGGGAGGCTCAAAGTTCTGGAAACTTTAACATAGTTAGCTTCCATGCCAGGCTCCATCAGATGATGTCACCCATAAGTGAGGACTGACATCCTCTTGGAGAACACCTATTACAGGTAAGCAACTCTGCTTTTTCCTACAGCAGGAGAACAACTAACATCTACTGTAACATACCCCTCTCCCCCCAACAATAATGGACAAAATTTCCCCTTAGGAAATTAAGCCACGGGAAAAGTTCCTGTATTCTAGCACTGAGGCTCGTCCCCCGCTTCTCTCTTCCAGCTATGCTTTCGCACATGGCACACCTTCAGCGTTCACTAGCCCGACTGAGTTTTCTCGCCCACTCAGCCAACCACTATCCGTCCCACCCGTCAACCCACGCGCGCACAGCACACTGCCAGCCTCCCCGCCACGCGTCAACAATCACCTCACACACTTTCCGTGGCCTGAATTGATGCGCCGCCTACCGCGCCTGCGCCGCATTCACTTGTTCTTCCCGCCACCCCCACCCCAAGCCAACTCGAGTCCGCGCGTGCGTCGGAGTTTGTTATCGTTTTTTTTTTTTTTTTTCTTGTTAGGAGGAAAGTGGAGCCCGGTCGGGAGGGGTGGGGATAGAGGCCTTGCGCGTGCTCTACTGTTTGTGTGGAGCGTGGCTTGTGGGTGGGGTAGGCTGGGCCCTCGCTGCCTGTCAGCTGGAGGAAGTGCGGGTTATGGCGGTAGGAGCGAATGTGAATGAATTCTCCGGGCGGAAGAGGGAAGAAGAAGAAAGGCACGGCCGGCACCTGCCTCAGCGCCAGTGGCGGCGGCAGCAGCAGCAGCAACAGCAGCAGCAAAAACAGCGCGAGCAGCGCCCCACCTGCTGCGGAGGGCGGCGGCAGGGAGCAAGCGCTGACCCTGCATAAGCGGAACGTGTATTACTTTTCGTACCCGCTTGTGGCCGTCTTCGCGCTGCTGCGCTTCCTTGCCTTCCACTTGGGCGTTCTTTGCGTCTGTTTCTGGGAGCGACTGGCCCAGCTCATGGCGACCAAGAGGACGGCTGCGGCGCCTGCCACCGCCACCACCACCAGCATCGCCTCCCCGGGTCAGGGCGCCGACGATCCCGGTAGGGAGGATGAGAAGGTCCGCGCTCACCACAAGCAGGCCTTCCACTATATTTCCCTGGCCCTGCGCATCGACGAGGACGAGAAAGGTAAGACGGAGCCTTCCTCACCCTAGCCGGCGCTACCGGTTACGGACAGCACAAAGGCCTCCATAGCCGTGAGGAACAAAAAGGGCTGTCACGGGGTTGCCAATATTGTGACTGAAAGATAACACAGTTTCCGTGTTGAGTGTAATGGTTCGTTCATTCTCGACATATAGAGGACGTCTCGTACAATATGAGGAGCAGCCTTACCTTAGCATGGTGGTATATAAGGTAAAATGGTCCGAAGGTACAAGGAAGTGTGGGGAAACCGTAGAAAAACCGGATTCTCTGCAGGGTTCTGATCGCTTTCATTGGACCAATGTGAAAATTATCCCAAGGTGGTGGTGATGTGCCAGATTTCTTTATCCTCTTTCAGATAGTATAACTTGGACATGGGACAAGGCAGAGGGTATTTATAAACACTTTTCTCATAGGCACAAAATGGGGAAAACCTTTTAGTACATCAAGGTTGAAGTAAATCGCATCATCAGTAATAGGAAACAAGTCCATGGGGTGAGCAACACAGTTTTGATCCCCTGCTTCATGGCCGATCTGCATGTTGCTGTCATTTAATCTGCCTTCTCAGTGTAATCTTGCTTCACTTTCAGGCCAATGCTATATTGGCCGCTCGTTAAAAGGGGTCTCTCCGCAAATGCAAATGGGCTGCAGCGGTTAAAAGGAGGTGCTAGGGAAAATTGTGTGCTCCTAGCACACTGTAGTGGCGCCCAGGAGAGGTGGCTGTCGGTGGGTTAGGAAAATAGATGCTTGTTAATTGTCAATTTTTCCAGCCTGACTGCTGGCACCCTTTTTTTGGGGTGGGGGGCAATTTGAATTTTGAGTTCTTCTGACTTATTGTCACTATAAGTCGGCAGAAGTACAGAAAAGCAGTATTTTCTGCTTTTCTGCACAATTTTTGAGCTCCTCCAAAATTAATGTCTGCTTGGGGCAATTGGTAATGTTGGTGAATAAAAATGTGCGCATTGGTGCACGCCTCCTCGGTAAGCATTTACATGTGATGAGTGCTATTACCTGTGCGTTTTGCATGCGCTAATCCTGTTTGTATTGGGGAGAGGGTGTTATGGACATGTGTTGAGCTGTGCGCTGTGTCCAGCGCACGGTACTGCATCGGCCTGTTTGAGAACAAATCTATTTTTTAGCGTTGCAGCACCCAGCAGACTTCAAAGCAAAATGGATAGTACAATTCCAGGAACAATCCAGTGGCTTCTAGAATGGAAGGGTTATGATTTTACTGAACTTCATGGCAAAAGATCAAGCATATCGCCACTTGTAAAGCTGATAGAGAGAACTTGGAGAATGAGGGATGATTTTTGTCTCTAAATCTGTCATCTCTGTTATTTTTTATTTTATTTTACAGATTTTTATATACCGGGGCACGTAGGTAACATCACCTCGGTTTACATGGAGCAGGCAATGCTAACATACAGGTCGATTCAATAAGTTCCGCGGGAGAGCCGGTGCTCTGAGGCAAGCGCCCGTTCTCCCGATGTAAGCCCAGGCACCTCTCCTGGGTGCGCAATTCAGTATTTAAATTAGGGCCCATGCTAATAAGGAGGCGCTTGGGGACACTAGCGCGTCCCTAGCGCCTCCTTATTGGCGGAACCCGTGGCTGTCAGTGGGTCTGACAACCGGGTCGGAAAATGGATGCCGGCAAAATTGAGCGGGCAGATTTTTTGTTTTTTATTTTTTTAATTTTTGGGGCCTCTGACTTAATTACGCTATGATATTAAGTCGGAGGGTGTACAGAAAAGCAGTTTTTTCTGCTTTTCTATACACTTGCCCGGTGCCATCTGAAATTAACGCTTGCTTTAGGCAGGCATTAATTTCTGAGAGTAAAATGTGCGATTTGACCACACATTTTACTTTCTGTATTTCGGGTGAGTAACTAATAGGCTCATCAACATGCATTTGCATGTGATGAGTGCTATTAGTTTCTGGGGGGTTGGCTGCGCGTTTCCATGTGCTATTACCCCTTACTGTATAAGGGGTAATGCGTCAAAAATGGTGGGCCAAAGAGGGGCTAAATGGTGCGCTCGACCTCATAGAAAGGACTTAAGAGTGGTCAGAAGAAGAGTTAGGGAACACTGAAACCCCACCAGTCTCTCTTCCAAACTTTAAAAGGAAGAGAGAGAGGGGGTAGAGACACATGAACTTGTCATGATGATGGACCAGCTCCCGGATCTCAACCCAATCCACAGGACACAGCTAGTCAGGTTTGCAGAATATCTGCAATGACTATGCATATGAGAGATTAGCATACAGTGGAAAGCAGAGCATGCCAGTTTATCTCATGCATATTCATTGCAGATATCCTGAAAACCTGACAGCTGGGTGTCCTGAGGACTTGGTTGAGAACTCCTGTCCTATATATAAGTGCAGGATAACGGAGAAGCTGATGTGGTGGGGGCAGCTGCCTTGTTTAGTTACTTTGGTTGTCGCATGTGATTGCCAGAGCTCCTCCATTGCTGCTGCTGTCCCAACACTGTAACCAGGTTGATGCAATAATCTGTTTAAGGAACTGTGTGCTGGATTTCAACGCATTGTTTTAATACACAAACTTATTATTTTTTTTTTAACTTCTGATGTAACAAGCTGATATGCTAATGCACTGAGAGAGTGTGTAGACAGAATTAAAATGTGTATTCGGCCTGTGCTGAATGCACATTTTAATTCTGGGTGGGAGGGAAACTGGGGAAGAAAGAGGCCATGCTGAGAATAAAAAAAAAAAGCTTGTTAAATCATATTTATCTGGCTGTGACTAACCACCACTTAGCTGGATAAGTATAGACTTATTTGACAAAGCTGCGGCTAAGCTGTTGCCAGATAAACAGGTAAGTCTGTACTTATACGGTTATGTGGAAGTGGAGCAGGAAGGACTTGTTTTATGTGCATGCACAGCAAGGCTAGAAACTTAACTCCATCTGTGACCCAGGAGGAGTTTTCAGCGCTAAGAAAATCCAGGTTAGGCCAGTGCACTGCTTTTGCATTGAGGAGTAATGCTTAATACCGTCAGTTTGCATGGAATTTCCATACTAGGGTGCTAAGCATCACTCCTATTTTGGAAGGCATATTTTTTGCATGCAAAACTCCTTGCTGCTTTGGCAGTAAGTCTTGCGCATAAAAGTGCGCATTCCAAAGTAGGTGAAGCTGCGTATTCAGCTGAACGCACTTTCTTGCATCGATCTTGTAAGTGACATCCAGTGTTGCATACATAACTCTCCCCATCTCACTGAGCCTGGGGATAAAACAGAGGCTGAAAGGATTCAAGGAGGTGGTTCAGGAGAGGGAAGATAAGGAGCTACTGCATGCAATGTATGTACTACAGGAGAGGGGCCCAGTTTCGTATACCTTGCATACTACCCATTAATTAATTAAATACTCCAGGACTCGTGCTGTAGCTAGGAAGCAGAGGCATGCATAAGTTCACATGTTCTCAGAAGGGAGCTCCTACAGCAGGGGTGGCTAACTCTGATCCTTGAGAGCCATAAACAGGCCATAATGAATATGCATGAGATAGATTTGCAAGCACTGCCTCCATTGTTTGCAGATCTAGCTCATGTATATTCATTGTGGATAACCTATTTGTGGCTCTCGAGGAATGGAGTTGGCCACCTCTGTACATCAGGTTTAACAGCTAGCACTACTGTGTCTTGTTGCTGTGAGGTGCTAAGAGCAGAGCCCAGATACTGTCTTGGATCTGAGTACTAAGCAGTGGAAAAGGGTAAACAGTGGAGTGCCTCAGGGATCTGTACTTGGACCGGTGCTTTTCAATATATATAAATAAAAGATCTGGAAAGGAATACGATGAGTGAGGTTATCAAATTTGCGGACGATACAAAATTATTCAGAGTAGTTAAATCGCAAGCGGATTGTGATACATTACAGGAGGACCTTGTAAGACTGGAAGATTGGGCATCCAAATGGCAGATGAAATTTAATGTGTGCAAGGTGTTGCATATAGGGGAAAAATAACCCTTGCTGTAGTTACACGATGTTAGGTTCCATATTAGGAGCTACCACCCAGGAAAAAGATCTAGGCATCATAGTGGATAATACTTTATAATCGTCGGTTCAGTGTGAGGATTTTGTATTGTGATCGGTGTGATATGGGGAGCCAGTGGAGTTCTTTTAGTATGGGGGTGATGTGTGAGGAACGGTTGCTGTTTGTGAGAGATCTGGCTGCTGCGTTCTGAAGCAGCTGGAGTGGTTTTAAGGTGGAGGCAGGAAGACCAAGAAGGAGGGAGTTACAGTAGTCCAACTTGGATAGTATGAGGGATTGTAGCATGGAGCGGTAATCATAGTGGAAAAGAAGTGGTTTGAGCTTTTTGAGGACTTGTAGCTTGTAGAAGCCCTCTTTGATTGTCATGCTGACGTGTCTTTTCATAATAAGATCTGAGTCGAGGGTGATGCCGAGATCTCTGACCTCATTGGCGATGGAGGTGTTAAGTAGGGGAGAGGTCTTTGTTGGTTTTGGTGGAGGATTTGTTTGCTATGTATAGTATTTCAGTTTTTTTGTCGTTGAGGGTGAGAGATATCTGCGAGAGGAGATTCTTTATTTGGGTGGCGAGTGTGTGCCACAGAATGATGGTGTTGGTTAGACTTTCTTTGGGGAGGAGAATCTGGACATCGTCGGGGTTTTCGGAGGGGGCGTGTCGGGGGGGGGGGGCGTGTCGGGGGCGGGCCCGAACCGCGCGGCGTTTTCGCGGTGTGTTGGGAGCGTTCCGGGGGCGGGCCCGGGGGCGTGGCTACGGCCCGGGGCGGCCCGGGGGCGTGGCCGCGCCCTCCGGACCCGCCCCCAGGTCGCGTCCCGGCGCGCAGGAGGCCCGCTGACGCGCGGGGATTTGCGCCTCCCTCTGGGAGGCGTAAATCCCCCGACAAAGGTAAGGGGGGGGTTTAGACAGGGCCGGGCGGGTGGGTTAGGTAGGGGAAGGGAGGGGAAGGTGAGAGGAGGGCAAAGGAAAGTTCCCTCCGAGGCCGCTCCGATTTCGGAGCGGCCTTGGAGGGAACGGGGGTAGGCTGCGCGGCTTGGCGCGCGCCGGCTATACGAAATCGATAGCCTTGCGCGCACCGATCCAGGATTTTAGCGGATGCGCGCGGCTCCGCGCGTATCTACTGAAATCCAGCGTACTTTTGTTTGCGCCTGGAGCGCAAACAAGGGTAGGCTATTCGCGCTCGTTTTAAAATCCGCCCCTTAGAGAATAGCCACTGCCATTAGCAATGGTTACATGGAATAGACTTAGTTTTTGGGTACTTGCCAGGTTCTTATGGCCTGGATTGGCCACTGTTGGAAACAGGATGCTGGGCTTGATGGACCCTTGGTCTGACCCAGTATGGCATTTTCTTATGTTCTTATGTAGAAGGAGAGGTGCAGGCTGGAGAGGAGCTTAGAGTGGGAGCATGTATATATTAAACAGGGTTGATGAAAGGGACGATCCTTGTGGATCTCCGTGGGGGAGTGGGTATTGGTTTGATTCAGAGTTGTTGAGGTGGACTTTGTAGGATCGGTTGGATAGGTATGATTGAAACCAGTTGAGGGTGTTTTCTCTTAGGCCGATCTCCACCAGTCGCGTTATGAGTAAGTCATGGTTTACGGTGTCAAAGGCGGCAGAGATGTCCAGAAGGATGAGGAGGTAAGAGTGACCGGCATCGATGCCTCTCAGTGCTGTGTCTGTGAGCGATAGGAGGAGGGTCTCTGTGCTTAGGGATTTTCTGAATTCGTGTTGGTTGTGGTACAGGATGTTTTGATTTTCTAGGTGCTCGGATAGTTGTAGGTTCACATGTTTCTCGATGATCTTGGATATGAAGGAGAGATTAGAGATTGGTCTGTAGTTGGAGGGATCAGACGGGTTGAGATGTGGCTTTTTGAGGATGGGTTTAATTATGGCGCATTTCAGTGCTTCCGGGAAGATGCCTTGTTCAAGCGAAGTATTGATTATGTCTGCGATGGGTTTGGCGATGGTATCGGGGATGAGTTTGAGAGTCTTGACTGGGATTGTGTCGATGGGGTGTGAGGCTGGATTGATTTTCTGGATTAACTTGTTTACTTCGGTTGAGGCAATGGGCTCAAAGTTGGTCCAGGTAGTTGATGCTTTGCAGGATGGTGATGTTGATTCTTCTTTTGTGTGAGGAATGGGAGAAATGAGATTGGTGATTTTCTCAGAAGAAACGGGCGAGTTCCTCACAGGACTTTGCATTGCTTTCTGAAGAGGGGGTGAGGTGGCTGGGTTCCGTCAGTTTGGTGATGAATTCAAATAGTGCTCTGGGGTTGTGCTGGTGAATTTTTCTTCCATAGAATTCACGCTTGGCTTTGTCGGTGTCAGTTCTGTAAAAATAGAGGAGGGCTTTGTATCTGTCGAGGTGGGGAGGAGAGGGATTTCTTCTCCAGGTTTTTTTGGCTTGGCGGAGGAGTCTTTTGGTGTTTTTCAGTTCAGGAGTATACCATGGAGTTTTGTGGGAGTTGTTGTTGGGGATGGATTTGGATATGATGGGGCATTTGGTTTTAGAGATTTCTGCGTTGATGTCGATCCAGGAGTTGATGGCGGAGTTTGGATCTTTGAGGTCCAGAGTGGTAAGGGCACCGGGGAGGAGTTCGGCGATGACATCGCTGGGGCACGGTTTAGGCAAGCGGATGTATTTTTTGGAGTTGCATGGTGACGGCTGGTGAGTATTGAAGAGAAGAGAGGTTTGGATGAGTTTGTGGTCGGACCAAGGAATGCTGGTGATGGTGGGTGGACTCTTGGTGGTTGAGATTTTGCTGTTGATGAAGATCAAGTCGAGGGTGTGTCCAGATTTTTGCGTTGGGGAGTGAATGATTTGCTTGAAATCCATAGCATTCATGGTGTCGAGGAGTAGTTTGCATTGTGGAGGTAGGGGGGATATGTCCATGTGGAGGTTGAAGTCTCCCAATATTATGGCAGGTAGGTCAGCGTTGATTTGTGAGGAGATGGTTTCAATTAGGGTGGAGATGTTTTGAATTAGGCTATTAGGGGGGGCATATAGTAGAAGGATTTGGAGGTTTTTGGATTTAAACAGGCCCATTTCTAGGGGGGAGGAGGTAGTAATAGGGATGCATGTGAGGTTGAGCTTTTTGCGTGCTAAGAGGAGAAGGCCGCTTCCTTTTTTTCTTGGTCTGGGTATTGAGCATATGTTGTATGTTGTGTGTGGCAGTTGGTTGATTAGTTATGTGTCTGATTTCTTGAGCCATGTTTCGGTGATGCATAGGATGTCTGGGTGATTGTCTGTCAGTAGGTCATGAAGGATAGGGATTTTTTTGTTGATAGATTGTGCGTTGATATTATTGAGAGGGTGGCGATTGGGATGAGGTGGGAGGTTGGGATGGGGGTGAGGCGTCTGTGGAGGGGTGGGGTTGAGATGTCTCGTGGACGGGGGGGCAATTGCAGAGAGGTGGTGGTAGGTAGATGTGGGTGTGCATGATGTGGCGGTGGAGAGGTGGCTGGAGTTGTTGGCTTGGGTGTGTAGTGCGAGACAGTCGGGGGGGGGGGGGAAGGGCTGAGAGGGTGGCGAAGTTGACGGGGAGGATAGGGAAAAGTTCAAGGGGTGGGAGTTCAGGGGGATGTCTAAAGGGGATGTTGAAAGAGTGTGCAAGGGGGGGCAGTGCTGGGGGGTTGGGAGGGGTTCGGTGGCTAGGAAGTGGGGGGAGCAAAGGGCGCGGGTGGGGCGGCACAAAGGGGCGCACTAAGGGGCAAGCCCCTTTAGACGCGCTCCTTTGGCGTGCGACGCCTGGGTAGGAGCTTTTTAAAGGCCTACCGGCGCGTTTGCTGTCGGCGGTGGTCGGGCCTCGGGGTGGGCTTCAAGGGCGTCCGAGTCCTGCACGGGGGGGCGGCTGGTCGAGGCGGGCCTCCACTGACCCCGATGGGTCGCTGCCGATCGTGGTGGAGATATATAGATAGATATATACATAGATATATAGATAGAGAGAGATCCTAAAGAAGGAGGATATATAGATATAGATAGAGAGAGATCCTAGAGAAGGAGGAAAATATATAAAGAAAATATATAAAGAAATTAAAAAGTATAAACATTGCATGAAGAGAAGAGGGTTTTTTTTTTTAAAATGGAAAGTATGTTTTAGAATGAATGCCTCAAAGGGGGTGGACAGGAGTAAATGGAAAAAATGTTTCACTACAGGAAGGCTGGTAGATTCGGGGAACTAACCTTCTAGTGGAGGGATTGGAATGAGAACAGGAACAGAATTCAAGAAAACAGGATAAACGCAGAGCATTCTTAATGCAAAGAACTGATAGGAAAACTAGAGATCAGCTGGGATCTATGGCATTGCAACAGAAGGGAAAATGGGCAGACTTAGATGGGTGTTACTTGCTGTTATAGTTTATATTTGTATAACCATCTGATCACATGAAAAATGATTGTGATGGATTTTAGAATTATATTACTTGCACACTTAAAGTAGCTGGTATTAAGTGTGGGTGTGATTTTGATGTTTTAGTTGAATAGCTAAAGATATGTTTTGCAATTGTAATATGGCAGTTGCCAAAATCTTAAGAACATCAATGTGCTATGGATAGGATCCCTCATTTTCAGTTTAAACCAAATTTCATCCCTAGATCCCTGGGTTTTTCCAAAAGTGACAATTGGTTGGAACTGATTTTCGCCCTCATTTTAGGCTGAGTAAAGAGCAGCGTCTCAAGGCCTTCAGCAACTGATGGAAGCCAGTGTGGGCCAAAACACCTGCAGTGTTTCAAGTCCCACCCTCCTCCAGTGCCACTGTTGTGCTATTTCAAATCCAGTCTCCTCCTTGCACCAAGCAGCCAAAGTGCCTGCTGCTTGGTACCACTAATGTAGTATTTGAAGTGGGCCACATCCACCAGAAGCACTTCCCAGCAGATCCATGGCCCCACGAAAAAGTACAGCGCTGTAGAGCGTGGGAGTCTCAGCAAGCATGCTGCCGAAGGAAGAAGAAATATCTGGAATCACCACTAGTAAGGATGAATGCTGTTGCAAGAGGGAGAGAAAGAGGTTAGGGGTGTGGGGAAAGAAAGGGACATGCTAGGCTGGGGATAAGGGAAGAGATAGGGATGCTGCTGAGTGGGTGAGTGGGAGAATCTGCTTAATATTCTTTTATTGTCCTGGCTTCTGTCCAATATCATGAACTCTGATATTTACCCAGAAAAATGAGTCACATTTTTACACTAATTTTCTCCTGTTTTTGTTCTTGTCATTATAAAAACTGATAAAAGCCCAGGAACATTTAAAAAAAACAACAAAAAAAAAACAAAACTGAAAATGAAAGTCCCTAACTATGGGGCATTTAGTCAGATAACTTGAGTGCAAAACGTTTGAATATTGGGGCATTTATTTGGTTGGAGAACTCATCTGGCTAAATTTTATCCAGATAAAAAAACTTTACCTTGCTCTGGAATGCCCATAATCTGGCTAATTTAGCAGAGGTGGTTTTTTGGTGTTTTGTTTTTTTTTAAACACCCTACAGGGGCCTGCTGCTGCCACCCTCCCGGTACTTTGTCATATGGCAGATGTAGTGTATTTGGATTTTCAGAAGGCGTTTGACAAAGTCCCTCATGAGAGGCTTCAAAGAAAACTAAAAAGTCATGGGCTAGGAGGTGATGTCCTTTTGTGGATTACAAACTGGTTAAAAGACAGGAAACAGAGAGTAGGATTAAATGGTCAATTTTCTTAGTGGAAAAGGATAAACAGTGGAGTGCCTCAGGGATCTGTACTTGGACCAGTGCTTTTCAATATATATATATGATCTGGAAAGGAATACGATGAGTGAGGTTATCAAATTTGTGGATGATACAAAATTATTCAGAGTAGTTAAATCACAAGCGGATTGTGATACATTGCAGGAGGACCTTGCAAGACTGGAAGATTGGGCATCCAAATGGCAGATGAAATTTAATGTGGACAAGTGCATGGTGTTGCATATAGGGAAAAATAACCATTGCTGTAGTTACACGATGTTAGGTTCCATATTAGGAGCTACCACCCAGGAAAAAGATCTAGGCATCATAGTGGATAATACTTTAAAATCGTTGGCTCGGTGTGCTGCAGCAGTCAAAAAAGAAACAGAATGTTAGGAATTATTAGGAAGGGAATGGTTAATAAAATGGAAAATGTCATAATGCCTCTATATCGCTCCATGGTGAGACCGCACCTTGAATACTGTGTACAATTCTGGTCGCCGCATCTCAAAAAAGATATAGTTGCGATGGAGAAGGTACAGAGAAGGGCAACCAAAATGATAAAGGGGATGGAACAGCTTCCTTATGAGGAAAGGCAGAAGAGGTTAGGGCTGTTCAGCTTGGAGAAGAGACAGCTGAGGGGGGATATGATAGAGGTCTTTAAGATCATGAGTGGTCTTGAACGGGTAGATGTGAATCTGTTATTTACACTTTCGAATAATAGAAGGACTAGGGGGCATTCCATGAAGTTAGCAAGTAACACATTTAAGACTTCGGAGAAAATTCTTTTTCACTCAATGCACAATAAAGCTCTGGAATTTGTTGCCAGAGGATGTGGTTAGTGCAGTTAGTGTAGCTGGGTTCAAAAAAGGTTTGGATAAGTTCTTGGAGGAGAAGTCCATTAACGGCTATTAATCGAATTTACTTAGGGAATAGCCACTGCTATTAATTGCATCAGTGGCATGGGATCTTCTTAGTGTTTGGGTAATTGCCAGGTTCTTGTGGCCTGATTTGGCCTCTGTTGGAAACAGGATGCTGGGCTTGATGGACCCTTGGTCTGACCCAGCATGGCAATTTCTTACGTCGTTATGTTCTTATTCTCCATCTGCTCTGCCAGATCAGGCTCCCCCCCAAAGCCATCTGAAAGGAGTTAAGTACTAGGGTTCTAAGGCCGACCTCCCCATTTTCTCCCTGCCCGTTCTGCAAATTTGCTAAAATCAATCCTCCTGTATCTCCCTTTCACCCTCCCGGTACTTTGTCATATGGCAGTCTTCAGCCAAGATCGTGGTGCACTGCTACTGCGATCTTGGCCAACGCTTCCTGTGTTGCTATTTCAACCAGATAAATTGTCCACTCAGTAGCTTACTGAATGTTGGCCTCCAGAGTTTTCTAGTTTTGTTTGTTGTATTGTGTAAAGACAGTTCAGTCATTGACCTTTCAAAATATGTGACTGACTAGTTTCATCTGATTCAAAGAATTATCACTTCACATTCACCCAGAAGCTGGTTTTGTGATGTTAGGGAAATTAACTTTGTTATTGAGCCAAACCTTTGCAGGTATAATATTTAATGAATACCTTGAAAACCTTTTGTATTTGCCAACCTGGAGAAAGAGCTGTATACCCCTACTTTGGAGTTTGTCCATCTAGTCTTATAGCATGTTTCCAGATGTTATGAAAGACCTTTAGACACCTTGTGTGTTTAAAACAAAAAAAATGCAAATAATTCTGTATGTAATTTGCTATTTTTGTTTTATTAAAACATAAGATGTTTGAATGTCATTCATAACTCATGCTCTCCTCTTTTCCAAGTTCTTTAAGTCACACTTTGTAAGCTTTATTAGGGTAGAATTTTAGCACTTTTGCTACTCTTTCTTTCTGGATTGCTTCAATCTCAATCCTTATAGGTCAATTTTAAAAGCGTTGCTCACACAAAAATGGCCACATACCTACGTATGTGGGCTGCATGCGAGCAACACAGATTTAAAAAAGCTGCAAAATATGCGCATACATATTTGCATCTGCATGAGGAATAAGGGGAAGGAAAAGGGGTGGGGCATGGGCATTCTCACAGGATAAGCAGGATGGTAGTCCTCACATATGGGTGACATCAGGATGGAGCCCAATCACGGAACACTTTTGTCAAAGTTTCTAGAACTTTGACTGGCACCTACTGGGCATGCCCAGCAATGCACTGACCCTGCATCCAGCAGGGGTCCCCCTTCAGTCTTCTTTTTTCCGCGCAACAGTAGCCACGCGGGTTAAGGAGCTCTCTGAGATTCCTGACAGGAATTTTCCTCACGGAACTTCTTTCAAAATTTTTCAAAAACCTCTACCCCCATAGGGGTCCCCCCTATCAATACCTTATACTCCGCGGTTGAAAGGTAAGCTTTTACCCTTGTTGCGGTCGATTCCCGTCGAGTTATCCCTTCGGGGCCTACCAGCCATCGACCGCACCGCAGCTAAATTTTTGTCGGAGCCATGGCGTCTGGTTTTCGTCTGTGCCCTGACTGTACTCTGACAATGTCCATCACTGACCTGCATGGGGTCTGTGTTATGTGCTTGGAGTCCGACCAAGATGTCCTCTTGCACCAAATGTGCCCAAATGACACCAAAGGGCCGTAAAGCTCGATTAGAGAAAAATCGATTTGCTCTTTCAGTTAAAAACCCCGTCTCCATCAACAGCTTCGTTGTCCAAGCTGGTGCCATCGACCTCTCGCCAGCACTAGGACACCACTGCTGTTCGACCGGCATCGACTATTCCAAAACTGTCAATATCCTTTTTGCTTCCTCAGGAAAAGGACCGAGGAGAACATCGTGAAAAGCGTCGACACGGCATCGGAAGGCTCAGCCCGTTGATCCAGGCAAGTCCTCTGCATCGACGTTGATAGAGCCACTGACAAAGAAGCCCCGTCCAGAAAACGCCCCATCCTCTTCTGTGACCGGGTCACCGAGGCGTTCCCCAACTTCAGTGGGGTTTGGGATCCGGTATTCCACCTTCACCGGTTGACCCTCCGGCTATGCCAGTGCTGCCTCCTACTCCGGTACCGGGGTTCCATGCCCCAGGTTTCAGCGAGGCCATCGGTAAAGCACTTCAGGGCTTCCATCCTCCATTCCTGTAGCGCTCCACCGATCTGATTCCCGTAGCGCTCGCACCGCTACTGGGTAGACTGGATGCTTTGATCGGTGCCCTGTCTCCAATGGAACCGAGAGCACCAATGGGTCCAGTGCCTTCTACACCGATTCCATTATTGGATGATGAAGAAACACAGATTCCCATCCCCACCGTCTGGGATTTTACCACCGACTCGTCCATGGATTTCACCGGTCCCTTCGGTGCCGCCATCAATGCCTAGGCCTGGTCCTTCAGGATTAGCATCCTTTCTCCCTGCTGGAGACCCACTAGGTGCTGGAGATCAGCCCTATGATCCTTGGACCGATGATTCGTCCCAGGATACAGATGATCTCCCATCAGAGCCCTCTCCCCCAGATGAAAGACGCTGTCCACCAGAAGATCTGTCTTTTTATCAAGGAAATGTCTGAAACTATTCCTTTTCAACCTCAGACAGAAGAGGACTCTAGGCACAAGATGCTGGAAGTACTCCAATTTCTTGATGCTCCTAAGGGGAAATCATGTCCATACCAATTCATTAAATCCTGCTTGATCTCCTGAAAAGAAACTGGGAACACCCATGTTCAGCTCCACCTGTCAACTGCAAGACAGATGCTACCTATCTGGTACAGTCAGCTCCTGGGTTCCAGAAGTCTCAGTTGGATCATCATTCTGTGGTTATTGAGTCAGCACAGAAGGCACGGCGTTCAAAACCTCATTCCTCCATACCTCCAGGGAAGGAACAAAAATCCCTGGATGCTTTTGGCAGGTGTGTCTTCCATGGCTCTATGCTCATATCTTGCATAACCTCTTACCAGTTATATATGACCCAGTATAACAGAGATCTCTTTAAAAGGATCCAGGACTTCTCTGATTTGTTGGAAAACATTCTCTGGATGTTGGAAAACACGAGGTCCGCGCTGCTTATGATATCTTTGACACAGCCTCTAGAGTGTCTGCAGCGGGGATTAGTGCATGAAGATGGACCTGGCTCAAATCCTCGGACTTAAGACCAAAAGTCCAAGACAGGTTAGCAGATCTACCCTGTGTGGGAGATAATCTCTTCGGGGAAAAGATCCGAGACAAGGTGGCGCAGTTGAAGGACCACCATGAAACGCTGCACCAGCTTTCTTCTGTGCTGTCTGAGTTCCCTTCCGCGACTAAGAAAGTGTTCAGATGAGACTCAAGCAGCCAACCTACGAGCCAAGGAAATTTTATCTTCCAGCTTCTAGAGGACGCCCTTCCAGACCTTACCAAAAAGGTCAATCCAGGCAGACTCGGCCTCAAAAGTCTCAGCCAGCTTCTCAGCCTGGACCAGTGTCAGGGTTTTTTAATCCTTCCTAGAGAGTGTAAGCCAACCTAGTCTTCCATCCATACCAGTGGGCGGTCGACTTTGCCGAAGGTAGTGTCGGAATTTCATATTAACCAATCTATTATCCTACCTACCTTCTTTTCCACCCCCATTCGAACCCAGGAGAACAGGCTCTGCATTCTTTGGACTGCAAACGTGCTCTAGCTTTCTATCTGGACCGCACATTGGCCCACAGGAAATCCACTCAATTGTTTCTTTTGATATCATCAAATTGGGAAATCCTGTGGGAAAGCAGACCCTCTCCTCCTGGTTGGTGGAATGCATTTCTTTTTGCTACCAGCAAGCAGGCATTCCGCTACAAGACCGTGTAAAAGCACCCTCGATCAGGGCCATGGCGACATCAGTAGCGCACCTTCGTTCGGTGCCGCTTCCTGATATTTGTAAGGCTGCTATCTGGAGCTCTTTCCATACATTTGCAGCCCATTATTCCTTAGATAAGGCTAGCACGCAGGATTCCATCTTTGGCCAGTCTGTTCTGCACAATTTGTTTTCTGTTTAACTTCCCAACATCCTTCCAACCCATTCAGGTTTCAGGGTGCCCTCCTAACCAAATTTCCACCCCTGTTGTTGTGCCTGTTACATGTCTTTGGGTGCATTTGGTGTATTGCTCGGGCATCCTCAGCTCGGTACTCACCCATATGTGAGGACTACCATCCTGTTTGTCCTGTGAGAAAGCAGAGTTGCTTACCTGTAACAGGTGTTCTAACAGGACAGTAAGATGTTAGTCCTCACGAAACCCACCCGCCACCCCGCGGAGTTGGGTTCATTACATTTTCTTATTTTATTTTTCGCACATACTTTTGCTATATAAAGAGACTGAAGGGGGACCCTGCTGATGCAGGGTCAGTGCATTGCTGGGCATGCCCAATTGGTGCCAGTCAAAGTTCTAGAAACTTTGACAAAAGTGTTCCGTGATTGGGATCCATTCTGATGATGTCACCCATATGTGAGGACTAACATCCTGCTGTCCTGTGAGAACATCTGTTACAGGTAAGCAACTCTGCTTTCTGGGGTGGGACCAAGTCTTGTTTGTATAACTTTGTATTTTAAAACTGAAAACCAAACTCATGTATGCTAAATATCCACATAACGTTACTACTGTTTCTGATGAGGAGCAAGTAAGAACATAAGAAATTGCCATGGTGGGTCAGACCAAGGGTCCATCAAGCCCAGCATCATGCTTCCAACCGAGTTCAAACCAGGCCACAAGAACCTGGTAATTACCCAAACACCAAGAATATCCCATGCTACTGATGCAATTAATAGCAGTGGCTATTCCCCAAGTAAACTTGATTAATAGCAGTTAATGGATCTCTCCTCCAAGAACTTATCCAAACCTTTTTTGAACCCAGTTACACTAACTGCATTAACCACATCCTCTGGCAACAAATTCCAGAGCTTTATTGTGCGTTGAGTGAAAGAACTTTCTCCGATTAGTCTTAAATGTGCTACTTGCTAACTTCATGGAATGCCCCCTAGTCCTTCTATTATCCGAAAGTGTAAATAACCGCTTCACATCTACTCGTTCAAGTATGTAGATCTCTCTGTTTTAGGGCTCATAGAACAAGGTGAGGGGTCTGGGTCAACTGGGCAGCATGCAGGATGAAGAACTAGAGGGGTCTGAAAGACCTCGATGTTAACTGGACAAACTGGTTGGCTAACTGGAAATCTGGGAATGTGCCTCACGCAAGCATGTTTTAAAATCCACTGACATTCATGTGTAAAACTAGACAAAATCCTATGGAAAATGCGCGCTAGCTGTGCTTGGGTAACCTTTTAAAATTAGGAGCATACTTGCGCACAGTTTATGTATTACAACATACACGCACATGTGTGCACATGATTAATAATTGCAAAGTATTTTCGCTCTCGCGTTGATACACGTATGTATAGGTGCACGTGTGCTCATTTTAAAATTACCATCTTAGTTGTGACATCCAGTACTGGATACATATACAAGATAAGGGTTTCATGAATAATTTGTACTAAGGTGGCATCACGTCTTTCTGCTGGTTATACTTCATATACCCCCTAGCATTCCACTACCTTTCCATGTTTGGCAGCTTATTAGATACTAGTGAAAATTACCTGGTGTTGCTCTGGTTGTCTGTTACATAACTCATTTAAATGTGAACATCAAACAAAAGTGAAAAAGATAAATATTTCATTTCATTAGTTAAGAGTGCATTTTAAAAACTTTGGAAACCTCTCCGTTTTGTTTGGTAGCAAGATTATATTCGACTTCTCCTGTTGGGCTGTTCTAGTGAGTGCTACATATCCCTGTCTATGGCCTTTACCACCCTGAAGGTTCAAGTAGCAACTTTCGCTTGTTATGGGAGGGGAGTCAATGGTGGGACATTTGTCTTCTCATCCAGATGTGTTCTGGTTCTTGAACGATTTCCACCTTTGTCCACTGTGTGGTCTTTCCTTGCAGCTACTTACCTTGAATGCAGTTTTTTTTTCTTGTGGCAATTGTTCAGCTCGTTGGATTTCCGAGCTGTATGATCTACTTACTGTGGGCCATTTCGGTGTGTGACTTCCTTTCTTTTGCTGATAATGATTTTGGGAGTGTTAATTGGATCACTCCTTTTCCCTGCCCACACTGGACAGTGATAATGCTGTACACGAATATCGTCTTTTGCAGGCCTTGTATGTCAAGCAGCATCTGATGGAGCATTTGACTATTTCTAAATCTTTCAGAAAGTAGGATTGGCTGTTTGTACTCCATGGTGGAGGTAAACAAGAGGAACCGGCAATATGGGCAACTATTATAGCCTGTTGGAAAAACAATGTCATCACAACCGCCTATGTGTATGCCAAGATTCATTTCTCTAAATGAGTTAGAGTGCATTCCACTAGAGCTCAGGTGGCATTGTGGGTGGAGCCTTGGTTATTGTGCCTGGCCAAGTTTTCCTGAGCAGCGATGTGGTCTTCCTTGCATATCTTCCCAAGCATTACTGCTTGGACGTTTGGGCTCTGAAGGGCGCAGCCTTCGCGCTTGTAGTGTTAACTGGACCATGGGCAGCTTCCTGCCCTGTTCGGGTGTAGCTTTGGTACATCCCATTTGTGGGGATTACCTTGCCTTAATGCAGAGAAAGGAGAAATTACTACTTACCTGATAATTTCCCTTCCATTAAAGGAGGCAGGCCAATCCCCAATCTGCCCTCGACTATTGTTTTTTGCCTTTGGTCATTCTTTAGGTGTGGACGTTACAGAGTAGTGTTCCTGCTATTTGTGGAGGATTGGTAAGTATCTTAACTGGTTCCTCAGTTTGGTGAATGTTATGTCTCTCTTTTTTTTTTTTTTTTTGTCTGAGCTTCGTGTTCCCTATTGGTTGGAAGCATGAGTGATTATAATTGAACACGACTATCAGTTTGTCCATAGTTTGGCTTTTCCAGAGAATACTGGTGGGCTAATGTCGGGGCAGGGCTATATGTCCATGAGGGCAGCTTTTACTCTGTCTCCATCTGCCGGTAGTGGTGCACAACCCACTTGTGGGGATTGGCCTACCTTCCTTAGAGGAAAGGAAATTCAGATAAGTAGTAATTTCTCCATTACATAGAAGCATTGCAGTTGAGCAAAATGTCATTGTTCTTACTATAAGAAATTGAAAATTGCAGATAGCCAAACCAACACATTTTAGTTCAAATAAAAACCCCCACCAAAAAACCTATGAATTCCATGTTGTATTTTTGTTTTGTTTTCCATTTCAAGGAGGCCAGAAAGAACAAGCGGTGGAATGGTATAAACAAGGAATTGAAGAACTAGAGAGAGGCATAGCAGTCATGGTTACTGGACATGGTAAGCCATGGATTTTTGTCTGAAATACTGTTCTGAATGCACTAAAGATACTTAGGTAATTATCTTTGTTCATGATTTGACAGAATTTTAAAATATTCTATTTTCTGAGTAAGAAAAGCGGATTAGCAAAGCAGAAGAGCTTAAAAGTATTTTAGCTGAAAAATTTTACTATTCTGATTCTCTAGCTGTACTTTATAATAGGTGGCCAACTTTAGTCCTCAAAAAAACACAAATAGGTCTGGTTTTCAGAATATCCATAATGCAAATATCTCATGCATAGTCATTCTGGATAGCCTGAAAACCAAGCCTGTTTGTGGCTCTTGAGGACTGGAGTTGTCCACCCCTGCTTTATAAGAACATAAGTGCTGTGCTAGATCAGATCAATGGCCCATCGAGCCCAGAATCTGATCTCCAACAGCGGCCAGTCCAAGTTGCTTGGAGTACCTGGCAGATCTCAGATAGCAAAATCCATTGCATGCTGTTCACTACCAGAGGCAAGAAGTGGCAACACCTTTGGGTAAATAATTAATGGACATGTCCTCTCTTAAAAATAGCTTTTCTTATGCTAGACAGTCCAGTGAAATTGTATAGTGCTTACTAATAGTTTGAGAAAGAAGACATACTTTTTCCAGTGATATCATTACTAGTATTTAGTATGGTAGGCAAAATCCAGTATTCTCGGTCTCAAGCAGATGGTAGCAGTTTTGGATTGGTGCAGAATGATTTCCAGATTTCAACTCTCAAGGACCCTCAGGATCGAAAAATTGAAGTGATCCTGAAATATGCATTCACTACGAAGGCTATGGCAATTCATGCCTTGGTATGTGGAGGTTATGTTGTCTGGGCAGCTCTGTGCTAGATACAACAGCTGCCCGAGAGTCAAGAATCTACATGCTTGGAGATGACAGTTGCCTTTTTAGCAGACACTATGTATGACTTGATTAGGCTATCCTCTAGGTCGCTTGCTTACAGGGTAGAAGTCAGAAAGTTCCTCTAGCTGAGGAATTGGGCAGCAGACTCAGTGTCTGTCACACCTCAGTAAGCTTCCCTTTTTTTTGGAGAGGATCTAAAGTTAGTCTAGGATTTGGGAGAATGTAAGCCCCGAAGGCTTCTGGAAGATAGAACTTGATCAGGTGGATGGGGCTTTAAAACGATAAGAAAAGTATCTACACAAGGGCAAATTGGCTGGTCATGGAGCCTCGTACAGAGCATGGGATAAAACCCATTCCTTTCGTGTTGCCAAAAGGCTAAAGGGAGACCTAACTGCAGCCACAGGAAGCAGTTGCCTCCATACTGATAATACCAGTAGGTGGTCACCTGTCGTGATATTGGGCATAGTGGACCTAGAGCACTGTGGACCATTGGGTCCTATATATGATTTTGAGCAGGTATTTGCCAGAGGGTATCTCCCCAGTACTAGATGTCTTTATGACTTCCCCTTGCATGTCTCAAAGTAAAAAGGAAGTGGTAAGAGCTGCCCTTCTAAGGTTGTGGGACCTAGAAGCCATAGACTCCTTCCTAGTAAAGGAGGCAGTTAATATACTCCATTTCTTTTTGTAATCTGAAAGAAGGATGGTATCTTTTGTCCCATCCTAGACTAAAAAGGAATCAACAAGTGCTGAAGGAGACCCCGCTTCAGAATCAAGACTTTCCACTCAGTGCAGCAGTAAGAAAAAGAGTGTCTGTCACTGGATCTGGCAGAAACCCACTTCCATAATACTTACAGAACCCCTCACCAAAGACTACTTCACTTTTGTGTGCTAGGCAGAACACTTTGTTTCTGCCTCTACCCTTCAGGTTTGTGACTGCTCCAAGGACCTTTACCAAGGTCATTGTAGTGTTTCAGCCACTAATCTGACTAGCAGAAAGCATGTGTGAAATAAAGACACAGGAGAGACCAACTAGTGGTGCTATAATATTTTATAATCCCAGTATCCTGGGGGTGGGGTGTCTGTGGAGCCTTGGGTAAACGGTTCCTGGATCCTCAGGAACCTGGAAACTCCTTTCTTAAAAAAAATAAATAATACACTGCAGTTCTGCTCTTTCTCTGCCCCTACTCCTCCCCCTCCCCTCCTCTGTCCTCTTCCTAGCATAGCAACAGCAGAAGTAAGTAGAAGCCATGTCTATCTGTCAGTAGTCAGTGGTTCATGAGAGGTGGGAAGCAGCGGCTGAGCTATTTTATTTCTGTGGAGAGGATGTCTGCTGCTTGTGTGTGCACACTGCTGAGAGGAGCAACAGCAGGGAGTGCTTATTCATGGCAGGGAAGGGAAAGCACAACTCCTCACAGTGATACTGCAGTCCATGCAGGGGCAACCCTTGCAATATATATGTGTACAAAGTGCCCCAAAGAATTGAGTGGCTGTATGGCTGATGCCTGTGGTTAGAATGATCCACACTGATATATGAGATAACAGCAATTACAGGTCCTCAAGTGTTCAGCGCTAACCTGAAGTGGAGAGTCTTGGGGGGGGGGGTGTGGATCAGAAAGTAGCCAACTTACCTCAGTTAAGACTTTTATCTCCCAGCTGCAAGGCAGGACTAAGCTAAACTGTTCTAGAGAATGCCGCAGATAGGCTGCCTGCCACACCCTCAGAGGTTGCTGTCCTAGCAGCTCTTAAAGAGAGAATATGCAATTTTCAGTCCTGCAGTGTTACTCAGTTCACATTTGCTTAGAGAACTTGAAGTACACATGGCAGTTGAGAATGCTTCTGCTGTGAAGCCAAGCAGGTGCTCACACCTGCAGAGGCCTTTCGCTTCAAGGAGAACTTAGGTTTCTCTAGGATGAAAAAACATTCAGGCCGATCGCTTGGTGTCTCAAGCTAGGGAAAAGCGATTGAGAGCAGAGCTGTTTGTGTGATCCAAGGCAGACATAGCAGAATCTGAACAGCTCAGGACTATTGGGGAAGGGGCTCTCCATTTCCCTTTGGGGGCATGCCTAGGCACCAGCCTTAGGATAAGATCTACCTCCCCAAAATCCCAAGAGGGCTATAAGGTTCCCTGGAAAGAAACCCTTGTTCCAGAATGTATTATGCACCAAGCTTATTTAGCTGTGCAGGGTTCTATGCATTCTAGTGCTTCTGGTTCCCTAAGGTTTAACATTCACCCCCTAGGGACAACAGCCAAGAGGCCAAAGGAAAATTCAGAACCCCCTTCAAGGGTAATCTCAAGCCTCCAGGGAAGCATCATGATCTGGAAGAAAATCACCCCAGACCACAATGGGTGAAGAGAGGCATTAGATAATGGTCTTAGATAATGGCATTAGATAATGGTCCCACCAAAATGTGCCTGTCTCAGAAACAGGAGCCAGCAGCCCCCATTTCCAGGGTGGTAGCCACTCAGTGATGTCTTACTGCCACAAAAAAAAAAAAAAAAATTCCCTCCAGGGCAGCGCTTCTCAACCGGTGTATCGCCAAGCATCGGCAGGTGTGTTGCGTGCTCCCGGTCTCTCCCGCTGCTCTTCCTTCCCTGCTGCCGTTGCCACCGGGCTATCAGTATGTTCAAGCGGTGGTAGAAAAAGCAGTGGCACCTGTGGCTGGCCTTTTCTTCTTCCCGGCCCCCCCCCCCCCCCCCGTGACCCAGAACAGGAAGTGATACGCGGTGCGCGGGAAGGAGAAAGAGCCGTGCTGCGTGGAAAAATAGCGGCGGCAGCAGCATTGGCCCCCAAGCAATCAAAACAGCTGGTAATCGGGAAAGGAGACAGCAGCATGAGCCTCCCGCGGCCGATGGGATTCTTCTTTCTTGGCCTGCGGGAGCTGGAGGAGGAGGAGGCTGCTGCAGCTACCATTTGTGCTCGGGGGGGGGGGGGGAGAGGAAATGAGTGAGGGAAAGAGAGAGAACCAGCCAGCCAGCCAAACAGCCTGTGTGTGATTGAGAGAAACTGGTCAGAGAGCTGATGTGTGAGTATATGTGAGAGACAATGAAAGTGACTGCTCAGGGAGATGACTGATGTGTATGTGAGAGTGTGAGACAGTCAGGGAGGTGATTGATGTGTGTGTGTGAGAGAGAAAAAGCATGGAAGTGAGAAATCTGGGTATTTATTTTATTTATTTAACTCTTTTATCCCAGGACAAGCAGGATGCTAGTCCTCACATATGGGTGACGTCACTGAACGGAGCCCAGGCGGGAAACTTTCTGTCAAAGTTTCTAGAAACTTTTGACTGGCCCAGTGAGGCCACTGAGCATGCCCAGCATGCTATGATATTCTCTGCCACAGGTGTCTCTCTTCAGTCTTCGTTTTTTCCGCGCTGCAGCTAGCATTGCGGATCCGGAGCCGTTGAGTATTCTCAACCTTCTCTTGACTATTTTAGTCTAAAAGTGATATTCTCTCTCACAAGAAATCTCTTGGGGTCTCTCCTTACCGGCCGGTAAGTAACCCAGTCTTAGATTTTCTTTTTCGGAGAGTAGAAAAATTACCTCAGTCGAATCGACGGCCGTCATTCGATATAAAGATGTCAACAGGATTTAAAAAATGTCCTGTTTGTTCCAGAAAAATGTCACTAACAGAACCACACACTGAATGTGTGATGTGTCTGGGTGACAAACATGATGTACAGAATTGTCCGCAATGTGCGGAAATGACGCCAAAGTCGAGGAAAACCAGGCTCGAAAAAATGGAACATTTATTCAGCCTGCAACTTATACCTTCCCCATCGCAGTCGTCGAGGTCGTCTCCGGCTGGAGCGACTAAGCGAGTAATACTTAAAAAACCTCGCCCGGGACCGTCGGGGGATCATTCTTCACTTTCCTCGTCTTCGACGTCGACGAAATCGTCTGAAAAATCAAAGTCGAAACATCGACACCGACAGCGAAGCGGCCTAGATTTCAGGAAACGTCGGGAGTCTTCCACGCCTCGGCCTACCTCGACTCCATTGCCGGCACCAGATCTACCGCAAGGTACGTCACAAGAACTGGTACTTCAGCCTACGCCACCGCCCTCAACCGCTCTGCTTCCAACGGTTGTGAGGCCGGAATTGTCGGATTTAATCCGACAAGCGATTTCACAGGCTCTGAAGGAACAACTTACCATACCGACTTCATTGTCGATGCCGATGTTTTCTACATCGATGCCGGCAAATTTGCCGATGCCGGGGTCATTCTTGACTCCGATGGTACATAGAGACTCGACGTCGACACCAAAGATCATTACGTCATCGATGTCGATATACGCTCAAATTCCGGCTATTTCATCTATACCGTTACCTTCAATGTTGCCACCATCGACGGAACCGACACCAAGAGCACTACCCTCGACAACTACATCGAGGACACCTATTCTTCCCTCGACAATACCTGAGCAAGAGGATAGTGACACTCAAGAATTGGCTCTCTTTCAACGACTTTTGAAAAAATATCAAAAAGTTGTCGACACAACTCCTCAGAAATTCAGTGAGATCAATCCTCCCACAATTTCTATCGATGACCCTTTACCTGGACCATCAGGTATTTCTACAAGGAAAGTCCCAAGAACTCCCTATCAAGAACCAGATGAAGAAGATTCTTGGGATGATCAAGGGACAAATACTTCTTCTGAGGAGTTCATGTCCGAACCCTCACCTCTTGAAGTAAGGAAAAGATCCCCACCTGAGGACTTATCCTTTTCAAGTTTTGTCCAAGAGATGGCTGATACAATACCATTTAAGCTATCATCAGAAGAGGATTCGAGACAACACACCTTAGAGGTGTTACAGTTTGTGGACCCACCAAAACAAGTTTTGGCTATTCCCATCCACGAAGTCCTGTTGGACCTACAACAACGAGTGTGGGAACACCCATGCACGGTTCCAGCAGTGAATAAACGTGTAGACACTACTTACCTAGTGCAGCAGGCACCAGGCTTTCAAAAGACACAGTTACCACATCAATCTGTGGTAGTGGAATCTGCCCAGAAAAAATCAAAAAGGGTATGTCCACATTCCTCAGCTCCCCCAGGAAAGGATCATCGCTTTCTGGACTCTTTGGGCAGGAAAGTGTACCAAAGTGCACTTTTATCTTCTAGAATCTCTGCCTATCAACTGTATATGACACAGTATCAAAGGGATCTCTGGAAGCAAATGGAGCAATTCACAAATTCTCTCCCGGAACAATTCCAAGAATCTGCACAATCCATCATTACCAAAGGCCTAGAGGCTGGGAAACATGAGGTAAGGGCTGCTTATGACAATTTTGACACAGCCTCAAGAACAGCAGCAGCGGGCATTACAGCAAGAAGATGGGCCTGGTTGAAGGCATCAGATCTCAGGCCTGAAGTGCAAGACAAGCTGGTAGATCTACCATGCCGTGGAGATAATTTGTTCGGGGAAAAAGTACAGGGTGCTGTCCAACTTAAGGATCATACAGAGACCTTAAGACAGCTATCACAACTACCTCAAGAACCAACAACCAGGGCACCTAGACGTTTTCCACGTAGGGAACCCAGACGTCCATATTACAGACCAAGAAGGTACTATAATCAGCCTACCAGAGCCAGACCTTCTAGGCCTACCCAGCGCTCTCAGGCCAGACAACCGAGAACAGCCCGTACCCAGCCTCCTCCACAGACTGGTCCAGCTACGGGTTTTTGAACACAAATCCAGAGATCAGACCCACCCTCCTAAACCCCAAACAACACATACCAGTGGGAGGAAGGATTTCCTATTTCCACACAAATTGGGGAAACATAACAGACCAATGGGTACTTTCCATTGTAGCTCACGGTTACAAACTAAATTTTCTCTCAATTCCTCCAGAAATCCCACCAACTTCCTACCCACAACAAAATTCCCAAATAATTCAATTACAAATAGAATTATCCACCCTCCTGACAGCCAGGGCCATTCAACCAGTGCCCAGGTCTCAGCAGGGCAGAGGATTCTACTCCAGATATTTCCTCATTCCAAAGAAAACTGGAGGCCTACGTCCCATCCTAGACCCCAGAAATCTCAACAAATTTCTAAAGAAAGAAAAGTTTAGGATGGTCTCCCTAGGCACAATGCTCCCACTTCTTCAAGCAGGAGATTGGCTCTGTTCTCTGGATCTTCAAGATTCTTACGCCCATATTCCAATATACCCGCCTCATCGCAAGTATCTACGCTTCAAGGTGGGCCTTCAACATTTCCAATACAAAGTACTCCCATTCGGACTAACTTCTGCTCCCAGAGTGTTCACCAAATGTCTGGCAGTAATAACAGCACGCCTACACAAAGAAGGGGTACATGTTTTCCCATATCTGGACGATTGGCTCATCAGAAGCCAAACTCAACAAGGAGCAATACAGTCTCTCAACAAAACTATTGCTCTACTACACTCCATGGGATTTCTCATCAATTATCCAAAATCACATCTAACTCCAAACCATCTCCTACAATTCATAGGAGCAGATTTGAACACCAACCTCTCAAAGGCATTTCTACCAGAAGATCGAGCAAACACACTGTCTCTACTGGCAAACTCGATTCACTCCAAGAAACAAGCAACAGCTCATCAGTTTCTAACATTACTAAGGCAACATGGCATCCACAGTTCATGTCACTCCTATGGCAAGGCTAGCCATGAGGGTAACTCAATGGACTTTAAGATCACAATGGATCCAAGCCATTCAACCACTTTATTCTCCAATTCAAGTAACCCACCAACTACGTTCTTCTCTACTGTGGTGGGTGAACAAGGACAATTTGTGCAAGGGCCTACCCTTTCAACAACCAGTTCCACAAATAACTCTGACTACAGATGCATCCACCTTGGGTTGGGGAGCTCACATAGGGAATCTCCAAACACAAGGAATATGGACAAAGCTCGAAGCAACATTTCAAATCAATTTCCTGGAACTTTGAGCTATACGTTATACTCTGCATGCCTTCAAGGACTGCCTTACAAACAAGACTGTGCTGATCCAAACGGACAACACAGTAGCCATGTGGTACATCAACAAACAGGGAGGGACAGGCTCATACCTCCTTTGTTAAGAGGCAGCTCAGATATGGGGTTGGGCCTTGAACAACTCCATGTTTCTCAAGGCGACTTACCTAGCAGGCATTCACAATGTAGTGGCGGACAGACTCAGTCGTCAATTCCAACCATACGAATGGTCCCTGGATCCCACAGTAATGACCAGGAGTTTTCAACGTTGGGGACAACCAACAGTAGACCTCTTTGCATCACATCTGAATCACAAAGTGGACCACTACTGTTACCGATACAATCTGAACAACAAGCCATCCAAGGACGCATTTGCTCGTCCTTGGACCTCAGGCCTGTGTTATGCGTATCCTCCGATACCACTCATAACCAAAACTCTAGTGAAGCTACAACAGGACAGGGGGACCATGATACTCATAGCCCCATACTGGCCTCGACAGGTATGGTTTCCCACACTGCTAGACCTCTCAGTCAGGGATCCAATTCGCCTGGGAGTAGCTCCCACTCTCATAACTCAGGATCAGGGTCGGTTGCGACATCCCAACCTTCAATCCCTATCACTGACAGCTTGGATGTTGAAAGCTTGATCTTACAACCACTCAATCTTTCATCCAACATATCCCAAATTCTTATAGCTTCACGTAAACCTTCCACAAGGAAGAACTACGCTTCCAAATGGCAGAGATACACTTTGTGGTGCAAGCAAAAAGACATTAATCCTTTCACTTGCCCTACAAAGTCTTTATTAGACTACTTGTACCATCTTTCAGAATCAGGTCTACAGACTTCATCTGTAAGAGTACATTTAAGTGCTATCTCAGCTTACCATAACAAGGTAGGAGATGCACCTATCTCTACACAACCTCTTGTCAGTAGGTTTATGAGAGGTTTAATTCACCTAAAACCATCAATTAGACACCCAGTCACACAATGGGATCTAAATTTGGTTTTAACTAGACTCATGCGTTCTCCTTTTGAACCCATTGATTCCAGTGACCTAAAATTTCTTACATGGAAAACTATCTTCCTCATAGCCATTACATCAGCTAGAAGAGTTAGTGAGTTACAAGCACTTGTCACATATGAACCCTACACTAAGTTCTTACATGACAGAGTGGTTCTCCGTACTCATCCAAAATTCCTTCCTAAGGTAGTTACGGAATTCCACTTAAACCAATCTATAGTTTTACCCACATTCTTTCCAAGGCCTCACTCTCACCAGGGAGAGAGGGCCTTACACACCTTGGACTGCAAGCGTACTCTGTCTTTCTACTTAAACCGCACTGCAGTTCACAGGAAATCCAATCAGCTTTTTGTTTCTTATGACCCAAACAAGCCAGGTAAAGCAGTGGGTAAACATACTCTATCCAACTGGTTAGCAGATTGCATACAGTTTTGCTATGAGAAAGCAGGCCTTCCTCTCCAAGGGCGAGTAAAAGCACATGCAGTAAGGGCAATGTCAACTTCAGTTGCACACTATCGTTCAGTGCCAATACTTGACATATGTAAAGCAGCAACATGGAGTTCTCTTCACACCTTTGCAGCTCATTACTGTTTGGACAAGCAAGGAAGACAAGATTCAGCCTATGGACAATCTGTCTTAAAAAACTTGTTTCCAGCTTAGACCCAACTCCTACTACAACCAAACTGCTGTGATCTTCGGCTGACTCATTCAACAAAAACATTGCACTACACAATGACTCAGCCTCTAGCTCGCTATTCACCCATATGTGAGGACTAGCATCTTGCTTGTCCTGGGATAAAGCAAAATTGCTTACCTTGTAATAGGTGTTATCCCAGGACAGCAGGATGTAGTCCTCACAGAACCCACCTGCCACCCCGCGGAGTTGGGCCTTCTATTTTTATTATTCTTTTTTGCTAATGCTTTTGCTACATACTAGACTGAAGGAGAGACACCTGTGGCAGAGAATATCATAGCATGCTGGGCATGCTCAGTGGCCTCACTGGGCCAGTCAAAAGTTTCTAGAAACTTTGACAAAGTTTTCCCGCCTGGGCTCCGTTCAGTGACGTCACCCATATGTGAGGACTACATCCTGCTGTCCTGGGATAACACCTATTACAAGGTAAGCAATTTTGCTTTCTATACCGACCTTCATGACAAATGTCCTATCACATTGGTTTACACAGAACAAGGGGTAAAACAACTTTAAAACAAACCATTTTACGAGAAGCAAAGTTACATTAAACAAGGGGGTAGAATTTAGGAGGCTGAGGTAGCCAGAAAACAAAGGATAGACAAGCTAAATAGCTTGTCTATCCTGGCAGCGGGTGCCGGACTGTTTGAGTATGACTGGTTTTAGCTAGGTGGCATTTTGAGGTTTCTGAGGTTATGGGAATGCTTGAAGGAATAGCCAAGTCTTGAGTTTTTTCCGAAATGTTGGGAGGCAGGGTTCTAGTCTGAGGTCCGAGGGCATGGCATTCCATATGGCAGGTCCCGCTGTTGAGAATGCCCGTTCTTTAGTGGCTGCGTGAAGTGTGGCTTTTGTTGGGGGGACTTGCAGGGTTCCTTTGTATGCTTATCCCAGGACAAGCAGGATGCTAGTCCTCACATATGGGTGACATCAGTAATGGAGCCCTATGTACGGAAAACTTCTATAAAAGTTTCTATGAAACTTTTGACTGGCACCAGAGTGCCTACTGAGTATGCCCAGCATGCCATGATATTCCCTACCACAAGGGTCTCCCTTCAGTCTTCTTTTTTCCGCGAAGCAGTTAGCCTCGTGGTCGTTAGGAGTCCTGTGGAATTCTCCACAACTTTTACTTACGGAAAAGTTAAAAAAAAAAAAAAACTTCAAACCGCAAAGAGTCTCCCCTTAGTAACACCGATCGCGGTAAGTTTTTCCATTTTCGCGGTTCCGTTCCGCTTTTTCCAAATTTTTTGTCCTGAGTCATTGGTCGTCGACGGCTGTCCGGCCCCAAAATGGCTTCAGGTTTCAAAAAGTGTTCCAAATGCACCAGGAACATGTCCATTACGGACCCTCACCAGGACTGTGTTCTCTGTCTCGGTGAAGGGCATGATGTAAAAACTTGTCTCTTGTGTGCCACGATGACTTCAAAGGGCCGACGTCTATGACTGGAGAAAATGGAGCAGTTGTTTAAAATACAGATTGTATCAGCTCCATCCACCTCAACACAATCGTCTCCGGCTGGGTCGATTAGAAAAGTCGTATTTAAAAAACGTCTACCAGGTGAGTCGGGAGACGCTCCCCTTTCCTCCCCCTCACAATCGTCCAGGGCGTCGACATCGGGCAGTGAAAAAGCCCGCGAAAAAGACAAGCATCGGCATCGTAGGCCGCATATGGCATCCGCTACCTCGATACCCGGCGAGCCATCGACAGAGGGCGGTACACCGACTAAGAAACCTCGGCTCCAGGGTCAGGCTTCAGAGCCATCGACAGGGCGATCCCCGCCGATTCCGGCGCAGGGAACCGTGCCTCCTCAGGGTTCTGAGGAGGTACCGGCATCGATGCCACCGCCTCCCCCCATGGGTGCTCTGTTCTCACCATCTATGCGGGCGGAACTTGATGTATATATACGTCAAGCGGTCAGAGACGCTTTCATTGAGGCGATGCCACGACCTCAGCCATCTACACCAGCGATGCCCTCGACACCGATCCCGATGACATCCCCGGTTCCAACACCGGTGCCCTCGATGCCGATTCCACCTCAACCATCGATGCCATCGATGCCGATGGCGCCGGTTCCGGCGTCTGTGCCAACGATGCCGTCTATTCCCATTCGGCCACCGGCACCGATGCCACCATCGATGACAGTTCAAGAATCCTCCATTTTTCAACCATTAATGGATAAATTGGATTCCCTAATTCCCTAATTTTTCTGCTTCACCTCAGGAATTAGATCCACATCAAGAACCACTGCCTGATCCATCAGGAATTATTCCGCCTGTCAGACCACGTACACCAATGTCTGAGGTCCCATTTAATCCACATAGACCATCAGAACATCCACTAGATACTGGTACTGACTCAGAGAATGATATATCATCTGAAGAAGATATCCTATCTGAACCTTCACCACCAGAGGACAGAAGGAAATCACCACCAGAAGATCTTTCCTTCTCTAATTTCATAAAAGAAATGTCTGACACTATCCCATTCTCTCTCCTCTCGGAAATAGACACTAGGCAGAAAACCTTGGAGGTCCTTCAGTTTGTGGATCCCCCTAAAGAAATACTAGCCATTCCAGTGCACGAGGTCCTGCAAGAGCTAATGTACCGGATGTGGGAGCACCCTGGCTCTGTGGCAGCAGTTAATAAACGAGCTGATGCCACTTATCTCGTACAACCCATTCCAGGGTTCCAAAAGTTTCAATTGCCACACCAATCTGTAGTGGTTGAATCAGCCCAGAAGAAGGCTAAGAGGCTCAAACAACATGCTTCCACACCTCCAGGTAAAGACAGTCATTTCCTTGACAGCTTAGGAAGAAAAATCTTCCAAGGAGCAATGCTGGTTTCACGAATAAACTCATACCAACTATTCATGAACCAGTATCAACGTGACCTGGGGAAACAGGTTGAAACACTTTCCCAACATTTACTTGACCAATTTCAGGACGGTTTCCTTCGCCTCATGCATAAGGGCCTAGAAGCAGGCAAGCACGAGGTGAGAGCCACTTACGATTCCTTTGAAACAGCCTCCCGGTTATCGGCATCAGGAATCGCAGCTCGAAGATGGGCCTGGTTGAAATCTTCTGAACTCAGACCAGAAGTACAAGAAAGGTTGGCAGACCTACCTTGTCTAGGGGAAAACCTTTTTGGAGACAAGGTCAAAGAGGCAGTGGCAACCATAAAGGACCACACGGAAACCCTGAAACAGTTGTCTCAACTTCCTCAGGAGACACATCAACCTTCTAGGAGGCCTCCTAAAAGAGAAGTCAGGAAACCATACTATCGCCCTTGACGATACTATCCTCCTGCTACCAGAGCCAGACAGCAACGCCCTACACAGCGTTCCCAACCTCGACAGAGACCTGTTAGGCCCCAGCAGCCTGCGCCTACTGCATCCACATCAGGCTTTTGAAAACCAGCCAGAGAGCAGAAGCCCCTCTCAAAATCCTCTTCCACACTTACCAGTCTGAGGTCGAATAGCTTATTATCATCACACTTGGACCTCCATCACAACAGACCAATGGGTACTCTCAATTACTTCTCAAGGGTACCGTTTGGATTTTCTCACTGTACCAAACGAAAATCCTCCTCTTGCATCTTGGACAGTGTCTCATCACTCCACAATTCTACAAGCAGAATTATCCACCCTTCTGAATGCCAGGGCCATAGAACAAGTACCCAGGCCTCAGTGTGGCAGAGGATTCTACTCCCGATATTTCCTCATTCCAGAGAAAACCGGGGGCCTACATCCTATTCTGGACCTCAGAAATCTCAACAAATTTCTAAAGAAAGAGAAATTCAGAATGGTATCGTTAGGCACCATGTTACCTCTTCTTCAAAAAGGAGATTGGCTTTGCTCTCTGGATCTTCAAGACGCTTACGCTCACATTCCCATCTTTCCTCCTCATCGACAGTACCTGCGATTTCTGGTGGAAGGTCAACACTTCCAATATCGAGTACTACCATTCGGCCTAGCCCCTCAGCACCTCGAGTATTCACAAAGTGTCTTGCAGTAGCAGTCGCACATCCTCACAAACAAAGAGTGCATGTGTTTCCTTACTTGGACGACTGGCTCATCAGGAGTCAAACACAAAGCGGAGCTCTCACTTCTCTCCAGCTCACAATAAAGTTGCTTCACTCCTTGGGTTTTCTCATCAACTACGAGAAATCCCATCTCACACCATCTCACCAGTTGCAGTTCATAGGTGCAGATCTCAACACCATCACAGCAAAAGCTTTTCTTCCAAGAGACCGTGCTCAAACGCTCGTTCTCCTAGCGCACTCTATTCGCAATCAGTCTCGAGTTACAGCTCATCAGTGCCTCATCCTACTCGGACACATGGCCTCAACAGTTCATGTCACTCCCATGGCCAGACTGACCATGCGACTAATGCAATGGACACTCAAATCTCAATGGATTCAAGCCATTCAACCATTGTCCACTCCCATTCAGATAACACAAGATCTGAGATCTTCCCTTCTCTGGCGGACATCAACGATCAACTTGCTAAAAGGCCTACCTTTCCAGCAACCAGTTCCACAAGTGACTTTAACCACAGATGCGTCCACCTTGGGTTGGGGAGCGCACATTGCTCATCTAAAGATGCAGGGCACGTGGACAAAGCAAGAAGCCTCCTTTCAAATAAACTTTCTGGAGCTTCGAGCTATACGCTATGCACTACATGCGTTCAAGGACTGCCTTTCACACAAGACTGTTCTGATCCAAACGGACAACACAGTAGCCATGTGGTACATCAACAAGCAAGGGGGAACAGGTTCCTACCTCCTTTGTCAAGAAGCAGCTCAAATTTGGGACTGCGCCCTAGCACACTCAATTCTACTACGGGCCACCTACCTAGCAGGCATCCACAACACAGTAGCGGATCGCCTCAGCCGTCAATTCCAACCACACGAGTGGTCTCTAGACCCAACGCTAGCAACCAAGATATTTCAACGCTGGGGTCAACCAACAATAGATCTCTTTGCATCCCATCTGAACTACAAAGTGAACAATTACTGCTCTCTCCTCTGGCAGCAGAACAGCCTACCAAGGGACGCCTTTGCTCGCCATTGGAACTCAGGCCTGTTATATGCGTATCCACCGATACCACTCATAACCAAAACTCTAGTGAAGCTACAACAGGATAAAGGGACCATGATACTCATAGCCCCATACTGGCCTCGACAAGTATGGTTCCCCACGCTTCTAGATCTTTCAGTCAGGGATCCAATTCGCCTGGGAGTAGCTCCCAATCTCATAACTCAGAAACAGGGTCAGCTGCGCCATCCCAACCTTCAATCCCTATCCCTGACAGCATGGATGTTGAAAGCTTGATCTTACAACCACTCAACCTTCCAACCACTATATCTCAAGTGCTGATAGCTGCACGTAAACCTTCCACTAGAAAGAATTATGCCTACAAATTGAAACGGTTTACATTGTGGTGCACTCAGAAAGATTTAGATCCTTTCACTTGCCCCACTACCTCGCTACTAGATTACCTTTACCATCTCTCAGACTCTGGTCTTAAGACATCATCTGTAAGGGTACAC